>NC_090729.1:97618918-97768918 GCF_036898095.1 Palaemon carinicauda
CATGGCCATCTTGCCCAAAAATAGATTTTTCGCTTCCCTCAAAATCCGTTTATTGTGCCTAAGAGCTAGGCAGGTTACTGGAGGCGCCATGGGCGCCGTCGTTCGTTAGGCATGTGTTACTTACTTAGCAGAACGACTTCCAGTTTTAAATAGCATTATTTAATTATTTTAATTATTTAGCTATTTAGGCAATTATATTCGTAAAGATTTTGATAATGTGCATAATTTTCCTTTTCCATGTCGATCGTATAGTTAGAGTTTCGGTGATTTAGGTAACCGATATCTCGACTAGCCTAGGTAACCTAACTTAGGCGTTTTATTATACGTTTTTTTCAATTCAAGTGGAGACTGATACCTCCTAGAATTATATGAAACATTACACGTGTCCATGGAGATTTAAGGGTAATCTCTTTTCCCTCTGAGTGTAGCTTCAGGCTACAACCTTAGTGGCCGTGCCATGAATTTTTTTGGGCTCAAGCCATGACGTCCTAATGGAAGGTTCCTTTAGTAGCTTCCGAAGGGTATATATGACTACAGTGATATTCCCAGAGAATCAAACCAAAGGTTTCACAGAATTCTAACTTCTGGCGCGAGTACCTTTAAGATTATTCTCAAGGGTATCGTATATCATCAGAGGACGTATTCTTGACACGCCACATGGCAATCTGCACCCCGAATAGCCTTTGCGCCTCTAGGCTCTAGGGGGAAAACGTGGCAGAATAGAAGGGTAACCGCAACAAAGATTACCCTGGTTCTCCTACTACAATCGTATCAAAACCGCGCCAACTCCCTCTGGCGGTCATTCCTTTATCTGTAGCGACTCGCTACGGTGGTGTTCCCTGTCGATCTGACATTTCCGATCGATTTCTGGGAATCTTTATGCTTCTACGGCTTCTTTCTCCATCTAGAGAGTTGAGTACTGATTCTTTACAATATGTAATTTAGTTCCAGCTTCGCAATGAAATTATGTATTTCTTGTGTGTGGATCTTCGCCGATCGCCGGTGTCGCCATGGCGCTGTCGTTCTTGGTACATGTGCTATTTAGTTAGCAGAACGATATTCCGGTGTAAATAGCTTATTCATTGTTTTGAAAGCTATTTAGGCATTATATATTGTAAAGATATCTATAAGCATATTTTTCCCTTCCATGGCGATCGTATATGTCAGAGTTTTGGTGATTTAGGTAACCGAAATCTCGTCATGTCTGGGTAACATAACCTAGACAAAATATACTTTCGTCATTTCCCCGGTTACCCTTGTGTATTGGTTATCATTCCTGGAGATCAATATCTCCTGGAATTATATTAACCATTATCAATCTCACTAGAGATTTATGGGTAATCTCTCTTCCCTCTGAGAGTAGCCTTAGGGTACAACTCTGCGTCGGCCTTGAATTTCGAATTCAGGCATGACTAGCCTAGAGTTTTCTGTCTCATCCCTTAACGGCCGTCGGCAAGTTTTGGGATTCGATCAGAACCTCAGAGTATTTAGTCTTGTTGGCAGTCGGTCGGCGGGGTGATTGCATTCCCTTGCTGTCGGAACTACCGGCATAGGAGGCTTAGCCCTCCCTAGACTACACCTGAAGTGGTCGAATGTTACCGCAACCTTCTCCCTGTGGTCTAGTAGACTAGTCCTATGCTCGCCGACCCAAGGCTATAGTGTCGTATACTCTTGTGGCCTAGGATGGCGCCGGCATTGGAACTCTGTTTCTCCCTTGTTGAGATGAACGGCATGAGCTGCCGTCCCCTTAACTGTATTAGCACCTCCTAAGATGGAGAATAAATGATTCTCCTGCCGCTTGTGGTCGTGCCAGTACTGAAACAGAGTTTCTTCAAGGTGTGTATATCCGGCAACATTGCCGGTCCCTCCTATGCCTCATATAGGACCCTTTCCCCTCCCCTCTCTGTTCTTTTACGATGGCCGAGCCATTGTCTTTCCTTTGCTGGAGTCCTGCAACCTTACCATTGCAGGTGGGTAGCCGGGGCCGCCCAGACCCCCCCCCCCTCCTCAGTCATCAGCTGTCGGAGACTGCCGACTGCCAACGGCCATGACGGCTGTCGGCGGCTGCCGGCTTCCAGCGGCTTTGGCGGCTGTGGATGGGAGGCCCCTTTTTCTCCCTTGAACTGCTAGCCACAGTTTCTGTTGTCGGCGTATTGTTCTGGCCGGCAGTAGACCGGCACAGATAGATACTGACTCAGTAGGTAGTATGCCGTCTGTACTCGTGCTGCTGGAGGCTGGCCTACAGTAGTAAGCCGGCAATAGTACTATGGCTAAATGGAAGTGAACCTTCTTTTCGGAGAAAGGCAGTAAAATTAGACTTTTACATCTTTTATTACTGTATACATATACAGTAATAGAGAGCCTTCACTCCATGCTTTCTCTCTCTCTCTCTCTCTCTCTCTCTCTCTCTCTCTCTCTCTCTCTCTCTCTCTCTCTCTCTCTCTCTCTCTTTCTAGCTTGCTAGATGCTCCGACAATAGCTAGCTAATCTGGCAATATGCCGGCAGACCTACAGTATATGTCTATACAGGTAATCAGTATAATTGCAGTATAGTATATACAGCAGATGAATAACTATCGTATATATTATACTAGTAGTTATTTCCAATATATCTTGGGTATCACTGCCCAGATATTTGCTGAACCCAATTTTATATTGATGGATTAATATTTCATCAATATTCTGATTTGAAATCAGTTTCCATTTACACTGCAATATTGAATTTCGTAAAGGGCTGGTGGTGTGACACCTCTAACCCCTATAGGGGAGAGCCCTTATCCCTGAGTTTCCCTGATCAAGAAACTCCCTGACTTAATATTGTACAGGAGGTCACAGCAAATAGATTGGTTGGGATGCATAAGTATATGTCTTTTATTTTCTGCCGGCTGAACTACGGTATAGGTCTATACAGGTAGTCAGTATATTTGCAGTATAGTAAATACGGCAGATGGATAACTAACGTATAGATTATACTAGTAGTTATTTCCAATATATATTGGGTGTCCCTATCTAGATATTTGTTGAACCCAGTTCTATATTGATGGAATAATATTTCATCAATATTCTGATTTGAAATCAGTTTCTATTTACCCTGCAATATTAAATTTCGTAAAGGGCCGGTGGTGTGACGCCTCTAACCCCTAAAGGGGAGAGCCCTTATCCCTGAGTTTCCCTGTTCAGGAAACTTCCTGATTTAATATTGTAAGGGAGGTTGAAGCGAATAGATGGGTTGGGATAGACAAATATATGTCTTTTAATTTCTAATCAACATATCTTGGATGTGAGCTTCTGCTGTTACCGCTCCTATTTCGAAAGAATGACATTCCTTCGATACTCTGATTGTGTATCAATCCTCCTTACCTCACAGCGTTAAGCATAGAAGGGGACAGTGCATGTACACTTCCTTACACCTAGGTGTTCGAACCCCTTTTCTTCAGGGAATTCCCCGGTTGGAGGAATTTCCTTAAGACTGAGGAGAAGTAACAGCATTGGCTCACAAGGGATACACGGGTATGTGTCTCCCACTATCTCTTTTAGCTTTCTGTACTAAGCTATTTTGTCAAAAGACAACTTTGCAAATTGCCTATCGATGCGATAATCAATTGAATACTCCTTTCTTTTCTCCCTTCCTTACAGGAGGGACACCAGATGATGCATTGCAGTCTTCCGCAGTTATAAAGATGAGAATTTTCACGGACATAATATATGCAGGTTCCCCCAGCAATATTATTTCCAAAATCCCCAATCTGCAGGACGGCAGTCTAGAGCTGTCGAATTGTGGTTGGTTTCGTTTCGAAAGTTATCTCTTAATTAAATGCAGTTCAACTGCGAACCCGTAAAATGCGAGAACTCTACGGGAATTGGACCGAAAACTTCACTTTCTCATTACTAAAAATGCCGATTTACTGCTCCTTTTAAAGGTTTTTAAGGTCTAAACCCCCAACCCTGCCTCTCAAGTTGAGGTTGCAGACACTAACGGCATTGGTGAGTCTGAGCGGGACTCGAACCCCTGACTGACAAACACCGGGCAGAGACTCCACAATCAAGCCACACCTTGTAGTGAAATCAACGACAGCAGTCATTGTTTCACTGTCACATCTGACTCCGCCGCCAAGAGCCGGCAGTGTGTGCCCTTGGTCACCACCCAGTCAATAGATGAGTTGGTATACCTTCATTCGACAGCCCGCCGATTCCCAGCGGTCTGCCGACAGCCCGAGGAGTCTCCTCTGGTTCAGAGATCCGCTTACTATGCGTATAGTTTTCACCACTACCCAGTCACATTGAATACTGGCTAGGATGGTGTGACGTCTGTCAGCGACCCGCTGACAGCCGACAAATCACTGATATGTCGAAGACCTGCTAGCCATATCGGTACTGAAGTACTGTGCCAATTAATTTACCCCCAAGCACTAGCCTTGATGGTAACAGGCCAGTTGTATAGGGGTATACAATACCCTGTACACCTGCAGTTTAGGACCATATCGCAGACAGAAATCCTTGGTACATAACCATACAATAGAATGGTTTTCCAGTACGTTGTGCTTCTAAGCACAACCCCTTGCTGAGACCTACCTGATTTGGAGGATCCACTTCCCCCCCCCCCTTCTTCCTTACGCTGATGCTTCATCAGCCTCTTGATTCTCATTATTAATTCCCCGGATGTAGGGCGCTACTCTATCCTTATGGACTAGAATCTTCCATCGGCCCCTTCTTGAAAGGGGATGCCCTAGAATCAATAATTAGGAAGACCGCAGCAGTTGGCTGGAAGGATTTGCACGTCTGTGTCTCTCCTCTTTCCAGCGTACTTATCCTAAGCTTTATGCAATAGAAAGGAATCTTCTATTACAGTGAAACACTGAAAAGCTGATATAGGCGAATAGTCAGGTATGGCCTGAAAGGAGAACGGAAGGGTTTCTTAGTTTTCCCTAGGATGTTAAACTGCATCCCACAGTTACAATGACCGTTGTTCCACAGACAGTCGGATTTATACACCATCGGATCAAGCGAAGCAAACAGACGCTTCTGGTAGGAGGGAAGTTCCGGACCTTTGATCACTGGAGTCCATGGCCTGACCAAGATGAGACTAGAATGGAAATGGACATACCTCCACCATCCTTTCCTCAACTCTTCTTATATTCAAATTCCCCCTAGAAGAGTATACCTTAAAGCTCTAGAGCATACTAGCGGTGAGGAAAGTAGAGTCCATCGATTTCCAATGAAGGCAGTTTAGTGTTCACATGAAAGACTCAAGAAATCTCTGAGTCATTCTGGACTTGGCGCCACGCAACAAGTTCCAATAGAACAGCAAGTTCAGAATGATAATCCTTCTGAACATAAGGACCCTATTCAGTAAGGGGTGTTGACAATCTAGCCAGCCCTGGAAGATGTCTATCAGCAACTTCCAGTCAGTCACCCCCTCCCCTCCTACCTAGGATCCAAGTTATGGAAGATAACGTATATCCTGGACGAGATTCTCGTCGGACTAGTTTCAGTCCTAGGATCCTTACGGAATTAGCAGACAGTCAAGCGAAACCAAGCCTCGAAATTACTGTCTATGAGCATCCATGGAGATGATCCGGCCCTGGAACATTGAGGATGCAAATAATAGAATCTCGATTCTCTCCAGCTCAGGGGCTTCAATGTTTTAAAAAATCATTGAAACCTGTAGTCACCCTAACGCCCCCTTTTCCCCTGGGGATGTAAAAGGAGATCGCAAGGTCTGTCAAGAGACTATGGTAATCAGTCAGGATTCCATAACGCTAACAGGGAGGAGTTTCGAACTCTCTCCAGTTCACGATGATGACAGACCCAGTGCTACATGCACAACTATAAGATGCGCTAACAGGCTGGAGTAGATAAGCATCAAATGCTTGAAGAGATCTAATAGGACCAATGATGGTCATTCCCTCTCCGCTTACCCTACAATGACCAAAGGCCACGGACCCATAGGCCATTTTAGCCCTGTAATGGGTGGATAAACTCTCTCCACACAGATCGGACCTCCTCAGGTTGATCTGGAGCATCGAAGTGATAATGAGGCGTCAAAACTGTCGAGGATAAGGGACGTCTCATTTCATTAGGGAATGCTAGTCATCCCTTCCTTATGGGAATGGCGCCTATCAGCAGCTCGTTTATATATGATCCGCAAGGTGACAGCGGATGCTCTTCTTGGGTTCCACCCAATAGAGTTGGAATGGTACACGGACGCAGACCCATTCCCTCCCAGAAAGGGACAAGTCCCTGAGCTGCAGATCGTTCTCTTCATCATGAGCGTTATCAAGATACTATCTCGTTATTTAGTCCCATACGAGGACCCTCTAATGGAGGTAACAGACATCGTGTCTCTACATTAGAAGTGATGGACTTAGAATTCCTATTCATCCCATCAAATTTTCCTCCAGAAGGCCCTCTACATGCTGAGACCCTTCCAGGGAAGAGGAGCTCTATTGGCTCCCAGAAAGCCCAAGAACATCCCGTTCCCTGTAATGAAGGAACTGAGGCTGAGGCTAGTCCTAGTTATGCACCTAGGATTATCCAGGAGGTTCAGAAGTTTTCTGCCTTCTATTTATCACAGTACACCTGATCCCTTCATTTTAAGAATTCCTTGCCCATAACGGTTAGGAAAAAGACTGGGATCTTAAGGGCAAAATAGAATTCCTAGAAGAATACAAGTCTAGTCAACGAGAAGACAATACGAGTCTTCTTGGGAAAGTAAATTGTTTTGTAAAGCAAAAGGGCCCAAAAACAATCTCATGATCTTCTACCTGTCCTTCTCTGTCCACCCCTATATTCAGGGTCTGGCGGCCGACAGCACGTTGGCCTTTGAGGAAGGAGGCAGTGTATCCTTGAATACTATGAGAACGCTAGTTCTTCGGACTTTTCTCCATATAAACCCTTGAGTAAGCACCAAGGGTATGGCCGACTTTGCGAGAGAGGTCACTTAATGGGATCTTTGTATCCATGGACCATTATCTCTGTGCAAGTCAGCCCCGACTAGACCTCTTCTATATGCCCTTTAAATGGATCTAACGATTGGAATCTTTAATAAATTCCCGATAACATGTGCAGGCTTAGGCCCGCAACGCCACTAAAGCCCATCTAATGGTCTTTGGACAAGGTCCTACATTATGCCTCATCTGTGAACAATAAGGATTGTTCCCTCAACCATCTAACCTAAAAGGTTATTTTTTTCGGTTCGGTATAGCCTCTGGGACTAGAGTTAGTGTAATAGTGGCCCTATCCTGAGGGCCACATTAAGTGAGAGAACTGCATCTCTTTTTTATCTAACCTTTCTCATTAAAGACGTCCTACCTACTAAGAGGTGGGGCTCCTGGAGATTCTGCCCTCTGAAGGAAAATGTCTCTCTAGGTCTGCTTGAGCGTCTAAGGTCTATCTTCATAGAACTTCAGACTTCAGGAGGAACAGCTCTTTACAGGAGAAAACTTTGGATCAAACTATCCACTACAACTGAGGGCGAAGCTCACCTACCTTTTTCGCGGAGCGGATCCTGACAGTACTCCTGCAGATAAAAGATCCGAGGAAAGTTGCTTCACCACTGAACCTTTCAGTGTGTGGACTTCAGCCTCTTTGTTCACCTACTGATCGGAGGTTGTCCAACGCGTCTTACAGACACTATACTAAGCAAATCTATGGATGGAAGCAATATGTGGTGGCAGCAGGTGCTATTTGGACCCCGTCGTCTAGCTCTGCGATGAACAGTAAATTGATTGGGACTATCAATTAAAAGGAGAAGGGGTCAGCAATTTTCGTGTGACCTCCCTTTGAATAAGTGTTGCCAAGGTAACACTAAATCTGTTCAGAATCTCAGGTGTGAAATTATACGGATACCACTAGTGCCGTGTGTACATAGTACACAATGTTGTTAGACTATTTCATGTACAGAAATTATAAAGAAAAGTCTTGTTAAAAGAGCTTTTCTTCAGTTTGAGAGTGGCTCTCATCATTTCCCCCTTTCAAAAAGGGAATATTATTTTCTGTGTATGTCTCTCGTATAATTTCCTTATCATGCTACATTCATTTAGCATGTAGTCATTTATTAGGAATAAATGTCTATTAAAATGCAGTTGCGTCCTAATTCGCCCAACATTTGCATGTTTTAAAATACCAGAGTTCCTTAACTTACTCATGTAAGTATTTCTCATATCATTGTATGCTTACAATCAATGGATGGGGACACTGATATTGGTTCCGCAAAATATACAATCCTTGAGACCGGTTGTATTCTCAGTGTATACTTATGTTTGTTCATACAATATATGCTACCTTGAGGCCCTTTTCCTACGTCTAAAAATGACTCTTCCCTGCAGGGGGCAGGAATCACTAACATTGTTATGCTTAGTGATGATAACGGATAACTGTAACGTCAGTTGTCTCAATGGGCCCTTTTGGCCGTGGAAATATTGCCCCAAGGTTAAGGCACTAACACAAAACCACAGATACATTAATTCTCTGGTATGCTTCCATTAGGACGTCATGGCTTGAGCCCAAAAAAACGGATTTTGAGCGAAGCGAAAAATCTATTTTTGGGTGAGATGGCCATGACGTCCTAATGGACCCACCCTTCTTTTCTATGAAAAGATCTTCACGGTTTCCTCCCCGATCTACTGTATCTGTAGCACCTTGCTCAACGCTACAAGGAATGACCGCCAGAGGGAGTTGGCGCGGTTTTGATACGATTGTAGTAGGGGAACCAGGGTAATCTTTGTTGTGGTTACCCTTCTATTCTGCCACGTTTTCCCCCTAGAGCCTAGAGGCATAAAGGCTATTCGGGGTGCAGATTGCCATGTGGCGTGTCAAGAATATGTCCCCTGATGATATACGATACCCTTGAGAGTAATCTTAAAGGTACTCGCGCCAGAAGTTAGAATTCTGTGAAACCTTTGGTTTGATTCTCTGGGAATATCACTGTAGTCATATATACCCTTCGGAAGCTACTAAAGGAACCTTCCATTAGGACGTCATGGCCATCTCACCCAAAAATAGATTTTTCGCTTCGCTCAAAATCCATTTATTCAGACATGACTAGCCTGGGGTTTTTCCTGTCACTTCCCTTAAATTACTGGTTGTGGTATACCAGCAGGTTTTGGGATTCAGTCAGAATCTCAGAGTATTTAGTCTTATGTCGGCGTCCTGTCGGCAGGGTGAATGGGTTGTCAGATACCATCATTCCCCTGCCGGCTAGGCTGCTAGCATTGGAGGCTAGCCCTCCCTAGCCGCACTTGAAGTAGTGTTAGGATACCATCTTCTCCTTGTGACTAGAAGACTAGTCCTGTGCCGCAATCCCCTAGGCTGAAGAGTAGTATTCTTCTTTTGTCTAGGATGGCGCGGCACTGGAACGCTGTTTCTCCCTTGTTGAGAGGAGGTGGCAATGCCACCATCCCCTTAACTGTATCGGCAATCTGTTGATTGGAGAACTGAGACTCTCCTGTCACCTAGGATTCTGTCGATACTGAAACAGAGTTTCTTCTAAGAGGTGGTAGGACTAACAATTTTGCCAGTTCCTTTCACACGCTATACAGGGCACTGTTCCCTACCCCCTCTGTCCACTTTTGATGGCCGAGCCATTGTCTTTCATTGGGCTGGCATCTTGCAACCTTACCATTGCCGGTGGGTTGCCGGAGCCAGCCAGACTCCCTCTCTAAGACCTCTGTCCGGCTGCCGGTAGCTATGCTAGCTGCAGGCAGCCATGACAACTGTCAGCAGCCATGTTGAATGTCAGTAACCATGTCTTTGAACTGCTGGCGACCATGATAGTGGCTGGCGGCAGTGCATACTGCTGGCAGCCATATCATCTGTCAGCAACTATGGTCTCTGCCAGTAGCTGACGACTGCCGGCAGCGGAGATGGCTGCCGGTACCTGGCGGTTGCCGGTACCTGGCGGCTGCCGGTAGCCATGAGGGCTGCGAGTGGGAAGTCTTTTCTGTCCCCAAGGTTCTTCAGTTCTCCCTTGGACTGCTATCCACAGGTTCTGTTGCTGGAATACCGCCGGCCAGGCTGGCACAGATAAGTGCTAACTCAGATGGCAGCATATTGACTGCACTGATACTGCAGGAGGCTAGCCTGCCGGCAGTGTATTGGCGGTACCTTGCCGGCAATAGTACTGTAGCTGGATGGAAGCCTGAATGGTACATTCTCCCCTTCCATTAGAACCTTCTTTCTGGAGAAAGGCAGTAAAATTAGACTTTCACTTCCTTAATTACTGTATACATACACAATAAAGGAGTAGCCTTAACTCAATGCTATCTCTCTCTCTCTCTCTCTAGCTAGCATACTAGATATGCTGGAAGACCTAGCTATGCCGGAAACATGCCAGCTGAACTACAGTATATGTTATACAGGTAGCCAGTATATCTGCAGTACAGAATATACTGCAGATAGAAAACTACTATATATTTATTCTAGTAGTTATTTCCAATATATCTTGGATATCCCTACACGGGCATTTGCTGAACCCAATCCCATATCGAATGAATATAATTTCTTCAATATTCTGATTAGAAATCAGTATCCGGATTACCCTACAATATTAAATAGCTTCAAGGCAGGGGTGATACACTCCTATCCCTTAAAGGGTAGAGCCTTTATCCTTGAGTCTCCCTGATCAGGAAACTCTATAATTTAATATTTTAAGGAAGGCTACGGCAAACAGGCTGAGTGGGATACACCAATATATGTCTTTATTTTCCCTAGTCCAGCCGGCTTCATGCCAGCTGGATCGTCCTGTCAAATGCTGCTACAAAGGCAGCATACTGACTGAACTACAATACATGATTTTACAGTAGCCAGTAATTTGCAATATAGACTTACTCCAAATAGAAAACTACAGTACCATTATACAGTAGTGATTTCTAACATACTGTGGGTACCCTTGTGCGAGCATTTGCTGGTACTGCTCCTATATTGAAAGAATAATATTTCTTCAATATTCTGATTGAGAATCAGTCATCCTGACCCCACAGTATTAACAATAAAAAGGGACAGTGAATTAGTACTTCTCTACCCCTAAGGGTATGAGCCCTTTTAGATGGAGTTCCTTGATAGAGGAATCTCCATATAGTTAATACCGAGGGGAGGTAACAGCATTTGCTTACGGGGGTACACAAGTATGTGTCTCCTACTATCCCTCCATAGCTTACTATCCTAAGTTATTCTGTCATAGATGGCCTTTGTATGTTGATTAACAAGGAGATAATCGTTTGTGTACTCATTCTGTTTTCCTTTCTTTACAGGAGGAACACCAGATACCTTATGCTGCAGTCTTCTGCAAGGCCAAGAGTAAGTATTTTTACGGTCACAATACTTGCAGGTTTCATGCCCCCTGCAATATTATTTCCGGATCCCTACATTATTGGAACCCGCAGGTTTGTAATATATGTCGGACATTAATGTCCGAAGGTTTCGAGAATCCCAATACTACGGAGACTAGGGATACAGCTCAATACAAATTAAGCAACTGGCTGAGAGGCTTCCAGAAAATCTCTCCGAGACCTTACATACCTAATGATAGGATGCGTAAACTACTATTTCCGAAAGCAAGTAAGGAAATAGTAGTGCCTCAGGCACCAACTACATCCCCTGACGGCCAGATAACCTTTGGGAATGACCTATTCCCTCCCAGATGGGAACCAGTCCCGGAATTGCAGACGACCTCTTCATCACGAGCGTCTTCAAGAAACTACCTCGATATGTAGCTCCATACGAGGATCCTCTAGTGGGGTTGATAGACGACATGTCTCTAGTAGGGAAGGGATGGACTCAGGTATGCCTGTTCATCCCATCCAATCACCTGCTGAAGGTCCTCAACAGGCACAGATACTTCTAAGGGGGAGTAGCTCTTTTGGCTCCCAAATCGCCCAAGAGCAATCTGTCCTCCTTAATGAAGGAACTGAAGATGAGGTTGGCTGTAGCTCTGAATCTAGGTCTATTTCAGAAGGTCCAGAAATTAACTGCCTTCGTTTTATCACAGAGAACCCAAACCCTTCATTTCATGATTTTCTTACCCTAGTGGTTAGAAAAAGATTTGGGATCTCAGAAGGCAATATAGAATTCTTAGAAGAATACAAGGCTAAGTCAACTAGAAGACAATATGTGTCTTCCTGGAAAAAGTGGGTTGCATTTGTGAAAGCAAAAGGACTGAAAGAAATTTCAACGAACTTCTGTCTGTCCTTCTTTGTCCATCTTCATAGTCAAGGTCTGGCGGCCAACACGATAAATATGTGCAAGTCAGCCTTGACGAGACCTCTTCTATATGCCTTTCAAGTGGATCTGACGAATGAAATCTTTAATAAGATTCCGAAGGCATGTGCAAGGCTTATGCCCGCAATACCACCAAAGCCCATCTCTTGGTCTTTGGACAAGGTCCTACATTATGCCTCATCTGTGAACAATGAAGATTGTTCTCTTAAGGATCTAACCCAAAAGGTTATTTTTCTGTTTGCTATAGCCTCTGGGGCTAGAATTAGTGAAATAGTGGCCCTATCCAGAGATGAGGGCCACATTCAGTTCACAGAAGTGGGAGAACTGAATCTCTTTCCTGATCCATCCTTTCTCGCTAAAAACGAGCTACCCACTAAGAGAATCTGCACTCTGAAGGAGGATGTCTCTCTATGTCCTGAAGAGTGTCTAAAGGTCTATCTTCGTAGAACTTCAGACTTTAGGGGAGGACAGCTCTTTAAAGGAGAAACTTCTGGATCAAATTTATCCCTGAAACAACTAAGGGTGAAGTTCACCTACTTTATTCGTAGAGCGGATCCTGACAGTACTCCCGCAGGTCATGATCCGAGAAAGATTGCTTCATCACTGAACTTCTCTCAGTATTTGGACTTTGAGCGTCTTCGTTCATACACTGGATGGAAATCATCCAGAGTGTTTTACAAACACTATGCGAAACAGGTGCATGAAGTGAAACACTATGTAGTGGCGGCAGGTAGTGTAATAAAACCTGCCCCCCTAATTACTGTTATAAACAGTCAATGGTTTGGGACATCAAATGTCCTCACACATATACTGGATGAGAATCATCCAGAGTGTTTTACAAACACTATGCTAAGCAAGTCCATGATCTGAAGCAGTATGTGGTGACGTCGGGTAGAGTATTTAACCTGCCGTCTAATTCTACGATGAACAGCTAATTGACTGGGACTGTCAATTAAAGGGAGAAGGGCTCATCCCTCTTAGGGTGTGACCTCCTTTGATTAAGTGTTACCATAGTGACACTAGCTCTGTTCAAAATCCCAGGTGTGGAATTATACTGATAGCACTAGTGCCAGTGTACGTAGTACACAGTGCCGATAGAAGTAACCGGTAAAGGAATTATGAAGAGAAATTGTTTTATAACTTTTTTTTTCAATCTGAGAGTGGCACTCATCATTTCTTTCCTTTCGAGAAAGAAATATAGTCTCTGTACTCGTTACATGTATAATCCCATTGTCATACTACATTCGTTTTACTGGTTATCTCTTTTGGTCATTTATTAGGAATAAATGTTTATTAAAATGTAGTGCGTTCTTTGACTTACCAAAGTAAGTATTCCTCATATAGTTGTATGCTCACAAATAATAGGTGTAAGAGACACTGGTATTGATTCAGCAATATATACAAACTATGAGACTTTTTGCATATTCAGTGTATACTTGTTTGTTCATACAATATATGTTAACCTTGAGACCCCTTTTCTACTGTCTAGAATGACTCTTCCCTGTAGGAGGCAGGAAGCACTAACATTGTTTATGATTAGTGATGATGACGGATAACGGTGACGTCATTTGTCTCAATTGGTCCCTATGACCATAGAAATGTTGTTCCAAGGTTAAGGCACAGATGAAAATCCACAGATACACTAATACTCTGGTATGCCTCCATCAGGACGACATGGCTTGAGCCCAAAAAACGGATTTTGAGCAACGCGAAAAATCTATTTTTGGGTGAGATGGCCATGTCGTCCTGATGGACCCACCCATCTCTTCTAAAAAGGAAATATCTTCACAGTATCCCTCCCGTTGTGCTGTATCTGTAGCACCATGCTCAATGCTACAAGGAATGTCCGCCATCGTGGAGATGGCGCTGTTGACATACTCAATAGTAGTACGAGAACGGGGGTAACCTTGATACGGCTCCCTTTCTATTCTGCCACACCTCCTCGAAGCGTAAGCGCTATTAGGGGTGAAGATTGCTATGTGGTGTTTCAAGAATACGTCCTCTGATATTATGCGATATCCTTGAGAGAAAATTTAAGGATATTCGCGCCAGGAGTTAGAATTCTGGATACCTAAAGGTAAAATTTTCTAGGAATACCACTGTAGTACATATATCCCTTAGGAAGCTACTTTAAGGAACTTCCATCAGGACGACATGGCCATCTCACCCAAAAATAGATTTTTCGCTTTGCTCAAAATCCGTTTAGTTGTGCCTCTCCCCTCATTTATTCTTACTGAGAAGTGAGGAGCCTTGTATTTATTTTTGTAGTTAGGTTAGTGTATTCATATGTATATTTTGTCGTGGTAACCATAGATACAGTTATCTCAGTGAAGATAGTTAAAGGCAGGTTTGCTGTGTTGCTATCTAATAGGGAAATTAATATATAATTATTTAAATGTGTTTAGTAGCTACGTCTTCTTTTAGTCTATTAATTTAATTTAAGGTTAATGTCTGGTCTGGCCAGCTAAAGTTTAAGGATCCTATCAGGTTAATTATTTATCTTTATTATATCTTTGTTTGAGCCTTAGCTCATTAATTATAGGGAATCCAGAGTGATTCAGGTTTATGTGTATTGGTTATTTTTGATTGTATGGTTGTAGAATTTTCAATGTCAGACAAGGTTGACTTGTATATTTGTTAGATTTAAGTCTTAAATATTGTGAAGTTTATTGAGTGTTTTGTTTCCTCTGACCTTTAGCCCTGAGTTACATTTTTACTGACAACAATCATTGAAAGGACTTTAGTTACGCCTCCCAGGGGTCGTAACAAATTTGGCGACCGTGACAGGATTGTTCTCAGGTGTGCTCAGTGTTTTGGTCAGTTGAATGGCACTTAGCTTCTTTTTCAATATTTTTGTAGTGATTATATTATATTACCTTTCTCCCTTGATATTGTGGAGGATTTATTTTTGCTTTATTTTATTTTTTTTTTTTTGCCAAATCCTGTGAGAGAGAGAGAGAGAGAGAGAGAGAGAGAGAGAGAGAGAGAGAGAGAGAGAGAGAGAGAGAGATAACTTAGCGAGCGAAAGTAGTTAGTGTAACGATCGTTTGTGGTGAGAAAGACTGTCGGTATATTTGAGGTTGTTTGTTTATATTTTCAGTTAGGTTACGACAGTGGTGAACGTCTTGGGTGAATGCTTGTTTTGATTTGACTGCTGGAAGCGTCAGTTGTGTGAATGCTGGATATCTATATTTTTCTGACCAGCGTGGAAGTGTTTAATTATTAATTTTCTGAGTAAGTACAGTTTTGTTTATCTTTGCTTATCGTGATTGTGAATGATAGGAACAATTTATTATTTATCTTTGATTATAGTGCGATAGTTCAGTTAGTTAGGAGTGTTCATAAGTGTTTTTCTTTTTCATATTGGCAGGCCGTAATTCCTCCTTTGGTGAGGCTAACTCCTTTGGAGAGTTATTTTCCGAATGCTGAGATATAGTTGATGACCTGGCCTGTGATTGATTTTGTATTAAGACTGCTCTTTGGATTGACGATTGTTGATGACCGGCCCGTTTACTTCCGATTGATGATGATGATGATAATGATGATGATGATGATAATGATGATGATGATGATGATGAGTATAAGTACCATCCTAATCACCGAGACAGTTGTGGCAAATTGCCATACATTTTAATGTTATTTTAAAAGCTGTGATTGTGATAGTTGCCGTAAAAGACTGTCGGCTTTGTGTTGGTGTTCATATATATATATATATTTATTTTTTGGTGTTGGTTTGCGGTGTAATTTAAGTTTGTTAGGGTTTTTTTGTGTTTATTTGGATGGTATTACGTTTTATTTATCTTATAGTGTTAAGTTTTGATTAGTTTAAAGTGTTAAGTTTTGATTAGTTTAAAGTGTTAAGTTTTGATTGGTTTAAAGTATTTATTTTGAATGTGGATGGTTTATGATTTATTTTAAGGTTTAAGAATTATAGTTTTAAGGTTATGTTTTGTTTTGTTTTGTCCTTTTGTCCAAGAGTCTGGTTGTAGATTACGTAAGGGGAAAGTTTGTTTTGTGGAGACCATTGTCAGTAAGTGTGATTCAGGGTGTGGGGGTTGTCCTTGCAACATCCCGCCACATTATTTTGGCGCCCGAACAGGGACAGCCGAGGTGGGATTGAAGCTGGACTCTTAGACGAAGGACTGATAGGATAAGATATTAGATATAAGGTTGATGAAAAATGGAGGAGCAGTTAAGGGTTTTGAAGGAGGAATTGCGGCTGAGTAAGGAGCGTGAGGAGAGGTTGCTAGTAGAGAATGAGAGGTTGAACTGGGAGAATGCGGTGATGCAGAAGGAGCTTAGGGAGTTAAAGGGAACTGTAGCGAAAGTGGAAGAATGTTTTGAGATGAGGATGAAAGAGAATGAGGAACGAATGGAGAACCGATTGGAAGATATGATGGGGCAAGTCATGGGGATGATGAAAACTATAATGGGTGAAGGTGCAGTCGGAGGAGTGTCCTCAGCTTCGGGTAATGGGTTGGTAGTGGAAGAGAAGGTTAAGGTAGGTGATAATGGGAAAGGAAGTGATAGTGATAGTAGTAATAGTGATGGTGATATTGAAGATAAGGGAATTAGGCATAGTAAGGATGAACAGAAAGGTGAGAGGAAAGATGAAAGGAAAGGTAAAAGTGATGTGAAGAAATCTGCCTTGACTAGACCCCTACTATATGCCTTCCAGGTGGACTTCTCGAATGAAATCTTCAACAAGATCCCTAAGGCCTGCGCTCGACTTCGGCCCACAGCACCTCTGAGGCCCATTTCTTGGTCCTTGGATAAGGTTCTTCCTCTACCCTCCACCTTGAACAATGAAGATTGCTCTCTAAAGGATTTGACTCAAAAGGTGATATTCTTATTTGCACTAGCCTCAGAAGCCAGAGTTAGCAAAATAGTGGCCCTTTCGAGGGATGATGACCACATCCAGTTCACAGACTGCGGAGAACTGAACCTTTTTCCTGACCCAGCATTTCTCGCTAAGAATGAGCTGCCCACCAAAAGGTGGGGTCCTTGGAGAATCTGCCCTCTGAAAGAAGATGCATCTCTATGCCCAGTAAAATGCCTAAAGGTCTATCTTCGTAGAACTTCAGACTTTGGGGGAGGACAGCTTTTCAGAGGAGAAACCTTAAGTTCAACATTGACCTTGAAACAACTAAGGGCGAAGATCACCTATTTCATTCGCAGAGCGGATCCAGACAGCACACCCGCAGGTCATGATCAGAGAAAAGTTGCTTCGTCTCTGAATTTCTTTCAGAACATGAGTTTTAAAAGTCTTCGCTTCTATACCGGATGGAAGTCATCCAGGGTTTTCTTCAAGCACTATGCGAAACAAGTGCAAGAGATTAAGCATTATGTGGTGGCAGCAGGTAGTGTACTAAAACATGCCGCTTAAATTCTGCAAAAAACAGTGCACTAATTGGGATTTTAGTGAAGGGTGTACATGTTTTCCTCCTACAGAATGACATGTTTAGTGAAATGTCTAAGTAGTGACACTATGAACTGTTCTAAGTATAGGGTGAAAGAAGCATAAAGGACATACACATGTGCCATGCGTATAACTACGCATGTGTTGATGAACTGTAACGACAGAAATGAGAAATAATGAAATATTACGATATTTCCTTTACAGTGGCTTCAAGTTTCTTTTTCAGATGAAACAATTATTTCTGTTATTACTATTTTTTTATGCTTTACACAATATTTCCAAAAATTTCTTTAATTTCTTATTGTAATATAAAATTACCCGTATCCTTGCTATCTATTGTTTAGCAATAAACACATCTTTGAATTTTGCATCTCATTTCACCCTACAAATTCTAAACATGCTATACAAATAAATGTGTCAGAGCACTTATTATCCTATTATTTTGAAAATATTCTGAACATATACTATATCTGTTCTTAGCGAACAACCTCACAATTATGTGTTATTTTATCAAATATCAGTCCCTGGCAATGACTGATTTTATGTCTAATTGCTTTACTGACTGTACAAATTTCCTACATGAATGAAAATCTGTCTACTCTGGTTTCAACACACCAAGTGGACCAGGGGAGGTGTCAGTAATCAATACATACTTTGTTCCTTTCAGAATACAAACTATGTTTTACATGTATATGATGAGTCTAATATACAAACTGGTTTGCTAGATTGTTCATTCAACTTACAATCCTCGGGTTTTTTCCTAGAGTCTCTCATGACTCTTCCCTGTAGGGGCCAGGAAGCACTGACATAGTCCATGATCAGTTGAAAGGTGTATGACGGTAACACCATGTGTCTCTAGGTCTAAATGACCAAGGAAAATTTATCTCGCAGTTATTGGTACTATTGGAAATCCACAGATACATTAATGCTCTGGTAAACTTCCATCAGGACGATATGGCCTGAGCCCAAAAAACGGATTTTGAGTGAAACAAAAAATTTATTTTTGGGTGAGGTAGCCATGTCGTCCTGATGGACCCACCCTCCTTTTACAAAGGATGAATGAATCCCTCCCAAACGTACTGTATCTGTAGCATCTTGCTAACGCTACAAAGAATGACAAGATGGCGCCGGGACGTGACGTCATACTGGCGCCCAACTATAGTACGTGTAGGAGCGTTGCCTTCATAACGGCCCACCTACAATTCTTACCACTTTCCCCCCTTGAAGTGTAAACGCTATTAGGGGTGTAGATAGCTATGTGGCGTGTCAAGAATACGTCTTCTGATATTATGCAATATCCCATAAGGTGAAAGCCAGGGATATTCGCTCCAGGAGTTAGAATTCTTTTTACCTTAAGTAAAATTCTCTGGGATATATCACTGTTGTTAAATATAACCTAGGAAGCTACTAAGAAGGAACTTCCATCAGGATGACATGGCTACCTCACCCAAAAATAGATTTTTTGCTTCGCTCAAAATCCGTTATTACAATAATACATAACAAAGAGTACTGAAGAAATTTCTTCACATAATAAAGCTAGATTAGGTTAATTACCCCTTCGTACTTTTACTCCATTATTTATTTGATTAATCCTATTATGAATATTTGATCACGGGACAGTAAGTTATACCCGATATTCTGGAAGGAGTGAGTAAGTCTAGGTAACTTGAGAATGATAGTGTGTTAGTGGGTGACTTAGTATTAATCTATGCTTGGAGGGTAAAGATCTATATCTGTAACTTTTACTTTACACTACATCACTGCTCCCATCTATTGACATTGTCTCAATAATTACTTAAGGTAAGATTCCTGTCCAGCATCTCACTGGGGTCCCTGGGACGGAGCCGAAACAGAGCCTTAGAGTGCAGTTGACCTTAGACCTGACAAAGCTAGAGTAGGCCATCAAATTACTTTTATTTCACGTGTGGAGTTTTGAGGCCTCTGGACAGAGTACAATTTCTTTTTTTGCATTTCGAGTGATGATTCGTGAACCACGTCATGAAAATTATTAACAGGGTGTTTGTGCTTTGAGTAATAGCACTCCTTTTTCCTCCCCTGCTGATATTTTAGGAAATGGTGTAGGGAGACTTTCCGTGAACAACAAGTTCCCACTCAACGATTAAATAAAAATCTTCACACTAGTGGTCCTTCAAACCAGCTCTTTTACCTTTGACTTGTGAAGCATTAATGTAATTAATCAGCTGTTTTAAGTTTACAGTACCTCACTATATCACTTAAAACCAGACTCACCAGCCAGTTTGTCGAATGTGTAAAGCCCAGACTTTAAATAGGAAGAGAGATTTGTAGTCATTATGATCTTTTTGTATTGACCAGGAGTTTAAGGAAAGAACTGCGTAACTAGGTTAATTTGTTGCTTGAATGTTCTCTACAATTTGTTGAATGCACTTCGCTTTGTATCGAATCCGTTCACCCACGTGTTATGGCGGGTCTTGATCATAACCAGAAAGTCTATGCTGCTTGAACTAAGGATTTTTGTTGTTCAGACGTCCGTGTTCACTCCTGAACGAGAGCACCCGTGTACTTATTCTGTCAACCAATTTTGTCATTCTAACATCTAATTTGTAACATTTTGTACCTTGGTCTACCTTCCTTTGTGCCATTTACCATCCCTAACTTTTCTAACTAATGTTTCCCGTATACCTAGCATGTGTCCTTGTCCAACAGAGCGAATTGGCGCACCGTAATTTTAAGTTTTCTTACAAGTAGCGTAGAAACTTAATTTCACCAAGTCCGTTTCATTACACATGTTTGTTCCGAGATGATGGATCTTGTTTTCCACTGAAACTAAAGGGTTCTTTTTTTTTTAACCGTATGTAACTTACTGCGTGTTGTTTCATTAATTAACTATGCAGTTTGTTTTGTAACTTCATTGTTTAATACTTACAAGTATGACATTGATTTAAGCTTTATCCTCTGTGTGGGTTAGAATTTTTGTGTTCGTCCTCCGTGTGAGGATAATGGCTATCCTTTTCATAAGGGGATTTTTGTTTGTCCTCCAAGTGAGGAGATTTTGTGTTTGCCCTCTGTGTGAGGAATATTGTGCTATCCTTTTCATAAGGATATTTGTGTTTATCCTCTGCGTGAGGAGATTTTGTGTTGGTCCTCTGTGAGAGAAGGTTTCAGCAAGAAGCACCCGTCCTTCATTGCTGCTTCTTCCCGTGTCTTCCCCTTTATGGAAAAAGGGTCCAAGGCAGCCTTAAAGGCAGTCGAGGCAGGGAAACCTTGCCCCACACTCGAGGAGTGTTGGCCATTTTTCCTTGCCCTACCATCAGATGATGCAGACTGGAAGGATATCTATAGCACCTTCTCAGTCGGGAAGTTGGAGGCTGACATTGCCGGACGTCAGTTCGGAGAAGACCTCCCTAAGTTGTCAGACTTCCTCCTGCGCAGGGAGCAGGAAACGAAGGAAAGACTTGCCGCCTCTATGTCCCTGCAGACTAGACTAGAGACAATGGCAAGTGTTCCAGAAACCCCAGACATGTACATGATCTTTGCCAAAGCTCATTTAGCAACAGTCACCAAAGACCTGTACAACTTTATCAAAGCCAGACGGGCTTGTAGAGAGTTCGTGTTCACCTTGGCTGCGGTGAGGCACGAACCAAGGAAGCTGATAGCTTCCAACATCTGGGGAAAAGACCTCTTCCCAAACGAAGTGGTCAAAGAGGTTGTCGACAAAGCTGCCACGGAGAATAGGAATCTTCTCCAGAAGTGGGGCTTGTTGACCAAGAGAAAATCTTCCAGTGAGGAGGGTCCACAACCCAAAAGGAAGACCAAGCGACCTGGAGTGCCCTCTCGCCCACCTCGACTACAATAATTTCCCGTGGCCATGGTGTCCCAGATGGTGACACAACCACCTACCACGTTTCAGCTGGTGCCCCAGCAAGTAGCGACACAGTCGCCTGTTTTTACCCCAGCCTTTGAAAGGCAATCCACTACCTTTTGGCCGAAGTCTCGAGGTTCCTTTCGAGGTTCCTCTAGACGCCCCTCTAGAGGCAGGGGCAACAAAGGTGGACGTGGCCAAGGAGGCAAGTCCTCCAACCAGCACTCAAAGTGAGATGCTTCCGGTAGGAGGGAGACTTCTCCTTTTCCGGGATCGCTGGACCTTCGATCCCTGGGCCCACAGCCTAATCAAGAACGAACTGGGGTGGAGTTGGAATACAACTCCACCAACTTTCCCTCAATTCTTCCAACACTCAACCCCCATTCTGGAAGAATATGTCCAAGAACTCTTAGACAAGGGAGTTGTAAGGAGGGCAAAGTCCATCAAATTCCAAGGAAGGCTGTTTTGGGTTCCGAAGAAGGATTCGGAAACAGGCATACACAGTCTCCATAGACATGGCGGACGCATATTGGCATGTCCCGATCAATCGACAAGTTTCCTCCTACCTAGGATTCAAGCTGCAAAAGAGACAATACGTCTTCAGAGTCATGCCCTTCGGACTGAACATAGCCCCAAGGGTATTCATAAAGCTTGCAAACGCAGTCATTCGTCAACTACGCCTAAAGGGAGTTCAGGTGATTGCCTACCTGGACGACTGGCTGGTATGGGCAGCATCCGAAGAAGAATGCACCCAAGCCTCCAAGGAAGTGATCCATTTCCTGGAACATCTAGGATTCAAGATCAACTTGGAAAAGTCTCGACTATCTCCAGCTCAAAAGTTCCAATGGCTGGGTGTTCACTGGAACTTACAGTCACACTGATCTCCATTCCATCAAAGAAGAGGAAAGAGATAGCAGGATCTGTCAAGAGACTTCTTCAATATGACAGGATATCAAGACGGCAACAAGAGAGAGTTTTGGGGTCTCTCCAGTTTGCCTCAGTGACAGACCCAGTGCTGAGAGCACAATTAAAAGATGCATCAGGAGTCTGGAGAAAATACGCATCAAACGCTCGAAGAGATCTAGCAAGACCGATACCAACTCGTCTGCGATCACTCCTCAAGCCATGGTCAGAGGCCACGTACCTAAAGAAGAAGGTACTCCACCTTCCGTCACCATCCACACGAATGCCTTGAAGGAAGGATAGGGAGGCCACTCTCACCAACGGAAAGTCCAAGGAACCTGGTCCTCCCTCTTCAATACCTTCCACATCAACATTCTGGAAGCCATGGAAGTTTTTCTACCACTGAAGAAACTGAAACTTCGCTGCTCGATCCACATCCAGCTGGTCTTAGACAGCAAAGTGATAATGAGATGCCTAAATTGACAAGGCTTGAGATCGCCTCAAATCAACCAAGTGATGTTGGCCATCTTCCGCCTGGCGGAAAAGAAGAGATAGCATGTATCAACAGTTCACCTCCAAGGGTTCCGCAATGTGACGGCGGACGCTCTATCCAGGCTCACCCCGATAGAGTCAGAATGGTCCCTAGATGCAAGATCATTCTCCTTCATCTTATGCCAAGTCCCAGGACTGCAGATAGACCTCTTCGCGATGAGAGACAACAAGAAGCTACCCAGGTACGTAGCCCCATATGAGGATCCTCTAGTGGAAGCAGTGGATGCGATGTCCATAGATTGAAACAGATGGTCCAGGATTTACCTGTTCCCTTCAACCAACCTCCTGCTGAAGGTCCTCAACAAACTGAGATCCTTTTAGGGAACAGCAGCGATAGTGGCTCACAAGTGGCCCAACAGCATATGGTTTCCACTGATAACGGAACTACGACTGAAGCTGATTCTGTTGCCGGATCCAGTTCTGACTCAACAAGTGCAGAAGTCGACTGTCTCCGCTTCATCACAGAAAACCCGGAACCTTCATCTCATGATTTTCTCGCCTTAGCAGTCAAGAAAAGGTTCGGGATTTCAAAGGACAGTATCAACTTTTTAAAAGAATACAAGTCGAAATCTACTAGAAGACAATACGAGTCTTCCTGAAAGAAATGGGTTGGCTTCGTCAAGGAAAAGAAACCGAAAAAGAACTCTACAGATTCCTATTTATCTTTCTTTATTTATCTCCAAGAACAAGGTTTAGCAGCCAACACGATCTCTACATGTAAATCTGCCTTGACTAGACCCCTACTATATGCCTTCCAGGTGGACTTCTCGAATGAAATCTTCAACAAGATCCCTAAGGCCTGCGCTCGACTTCGGCCCACAGCACCTCTGAGGCCCATTTCTTGGTCCTTGGATAAGGTTCTTCCTCTACCCTCCACCTTGAACAATGAAGATTGCTCTCTAAAGGATTTGACTCAAAAGGTGATATTCTCATTTGCACTAGCCTCAGAAGCCAGAGTTAGCAAAATAGTGGCCCTTTCGAGGGATGATGACCACATCCAGTTCACAGACTGTGGAGAACTGAACCTTTTTCCTGACCCAGCATTTCTCGCTAAGAATGAGCTGCCCACCAAAAGGTGGGGTCCTTGGAGAATCTGCCCTCTGAAAGAAGATGCATCTCTATGCCCAGTAAAATGCCTAAAGGTCTATCTTCGTAGAACTTCAGACTTTGGGGGAGGACAGCTTTTCAGAGGAGAAACCTCAGGTTCAACATTGACCTTGAAACAACTAAGGGCGAAGATCACCTATTTCATTCGCAGAGCGGATCCAGACAGCACACCCGCAGGTCATGATCAGAGAAAAGTTGCTTCGTCTCTGAATTTCTTTCAGAACATGAGTTTTAAAAGTCTTCGCTTCTATACCGGATGGAAGTCATCCAGGGTTTTCTTCAAGCACTATGCGAAACAAGTGCAAGAGATTAAGCATTATGTGGTGGCCGCTTAAGTTCTGCAAAAAACAGTGCACTAATTGGGATTTTAGTGAAGGGTGTACATGTTTTCCTCCTACAGAATGACATGTTTAGTGAAGTGTCTAAGTAGTGACACTATGAACTGTTCTAAGTATAGGGTGAAAGAAGCATAAAGGACATACACATGTGCCATGCGTATAACTACGCATGTGTTGATGAACTGTAACGACAGAAATGAGAAATAATGAAATATTACGATATTTCCTTTACAGTGGCTTCAAGTTTCTTTTTCAGATGAAACAATTATTTCTGTTATTACTATTTTTTTATGCTTTACACAATATTTCCAAAAATTTCTTTAATTTCTTATTGTATTATAAAATTACCCGTATCCTTGCTATCTATTGTTTAGCAATAAACACATCTTTGAATTTTGCATCTCATTTCACCCTACAAATTCTAAACATGCTATACAAATAAATGTGTCAGAGCACTTATTATCCTATTATTTTGAAAATATTCTGAACATATACTATATCTGTTCTTAGCGAACAACCTCACAATTATGTGTTATTTTATCAAATATCAGTCCCTGGTAATGACTGATTTTATGTCTAATTGCTTTACTGACTGTACAAATTTCCTACATGAATGAAAATCTGTCTACTCTGGTTTCAACACACCAAGTGGACCAGGGGAGGTAACAGTAATCAATACATACTTTGTTCCTTTCAGAATACAAACTATGTTTTACATGTATATGATGAGTCTAATATACAAACTGGTTTGCTAGATTGTTCATTCAACTTACAATCCTCGGGTTTTTTCCTAGAGTCTCCCATGACTCTTCCCTGTAGGGGCCAGGAAGCACTGACATAGTCCATGATTAGTTGAAAGGTGTATGACGGTAACACCATGTGTCTCTAGGTCTAAATGACCAAGGAAAATTTATCTCGCAGTTATTGGTACTATTGGAAATCCACAGATACATTAATGCTCTGGTAAACTTCCATCAGGACGACATGGCCTGAGCCCAAAAAACGGATTTTGAGTGAAACAAAAAATTTATTTTTGGGTGAGGTAGCCATGTCGTCCTGATGGACCCACCCACCTTTTACAAAGGATGAATGAATCCCTCCCAAACGTACTGTATCTGTAGCATCTTGCTAACGCTACAAAGAATGACAAGATGGCGCCGGGACGTGACGTCATACTGGCGCCCAACTATAGTACGTGTAGGAGCGTTGCCTTCATAACGGCCCACCTACAATTCTTACCACTTTCCCCCCTTGAAGTGTAAACGCTATTAGGGGTGTAGATAGCTATGTGGCGTGTCAAGAATACGTCTTCTGATATTATGCAATATCCCATAAGGTGAAAGCCAGGGATATTCGCTCCAGGAGTTAGAATTCTTTTTACCTTAAGTAAAATTCTCTGGGATATATCACTGTTGTTAAATATAACCTAGGAAGCTACTAAGAAGGAACTTCCATCAGGATGACATGGCTACCTCACCCAAAAATAGATTTTTTGCTTCGCTCAAAATCCGTTATTACAATAATACATAACAAAGAGTACTGAAGAAATTTCTTCACATAATAAAGCTAGATTAGGTTAATTACCCCTTCGTACTTTTACTCCATTATTTATTTGATTAATCCTATTATGAATATTTGATCACGGGACAGTAAGTTATACCCGATATTCTGGAAGGAGTGAGTAAGTCTAGGTAACTTGAGAATGATAGTGTGTTAGTGGGTGACTTAGTATTTAATCTATGCTTGGAGGGTAAAGATCCATATCTGTAACTTTTACTTTACACTACATCACTGCTCCTATCTATTGACATTGTCTCAATAATTACTTAAGGTAAGATTCCTGTCCAGCATCTCACTGGGGTCCCTGGGACGGAGCCGAAACAGAGCCTTAGAGTGCAGTTGACCTTAGACCTGACAAAGCTAGAGTAGGCCATCAAATTACTTTTATTTCACGTGTGGAGTTTTGAGGCCTCTGGACAGAGTACAATTTCTTTTTTTGCATTTCGAGTGATGATTCGTGAACCACGTCATGAAAATTATTAACAGGGTGTTTGTGCTTTGAGTAATAGCACTCCTTTTTCCTCCCCTGCTGATATTTTAGGAAATGGTGTAGGGAGACTTTCCGTGAACAACAAGTTCCCACTCAACGATTAAATAAAAATCTTCACACTAGTGGTCCTTCAAACCAGCTCTTTTACCTTTGACTTGTGAAGCATTAATGTAATTAATCAGCTGGTTTAAGTTTACAGTACCTCACTATATCACTTAAAACCAGACTCACCAGCCAGTTTGTTGAATGTGTAAAGCCCAGACTTTAAATAGGAAGAGAGATTTGTAGTCATTATGATCTTTTTGTATTGACCAGGAGTTTAAGGAAAGAACTGCGTAACTAGGTTAATTTGTTGCTTGAATGTTCTCTACAATTTGTTGAATGCACTTCGCTTTGTATCGAATCCGTTCACCCACGTGTTATGGCGGGTCTTGATCATAACCAGAAAGTCTATGCTGCTTGAACTAAGGATTTTGTGTTGTTCAGACGTCCGTGTTCACTCCTGAACGAGAGCACCCGTGTACTTATTCTGTCAACCAATTTTGTCATTCTAACATCTAATTTGTAACATTTTGTACCTTGGTCTACCTTCCTTTGTGCCATTTACCATCCCTAACTTTTCTAACTAATGTTTCCCGTATACCTAGCATGTGTCCTTGTCCAACAGAGCGAATTGGCGCACCGTAATTTTAAGTTTTCTTACAAGTAGCGTAGAAACTTAATTTCACCAAGTCCGTTTCATTACACATGTTTGTTCCGAGATGATGGATCTTGTTTTCCACTGAAACTAAAGGGTTCTGTTTTTTTTAACCGTATGTAACTTACTGCGTGTTGTTTCATTAATTAACTATGCAGTTTGTTTTGTAACTTCATTGTTTAATACTTACAAGTATGACATTGATTTAAGCTTTATCCTCTGTGTGGGTTAGAATTTTTGTGTTCGTCCTCCGTGTGAGGATAATGGCTATCCTTTTCATAAGGGGATTTTTGTTTGTCCTCCAAGTGAGGAGATTTTGTGTTTGCCCTCTGTGTGAGGAATATTGTGCTATCCTTTTCATAAGGATATTTGTGTTTATCCTCTGCGTGAGGAGATTTTGTGTTTGTCCTCTGTGAGAGAAGGTTTCACTTCGTCTTCTACGGGGGAAAAATTAGTGTGTTCTTTATGTAAAGAAAAGCCTTAACAAAAGGCAACGTTTATCCTCCATGTTAGGAGATTTTTGTTTTACCTCCTTGTGGGGGAATATATCTTTGTCCGTTTATATGTGTATTCATTTGTTCTTTTCATAAGATTTTTTGTTTTGTCCTTTTAACGAGGAGATTTTGTTTTACCTCTGCGTGAGGGAAATTTTATATTTGTTTAGCCTCTACAAGAGTGCACTTTAACAGTTTAAGTTGTTGCCTCGGGCACCCATTTATTTTTTTAATCGTTGGGTGTGTAATTTTTGTTGTTGTCGGGAGTCCAAGGATGACGACGTTCACTCGTTGAAAACTTTATTCAGACTGACTTGAATTGTGCACACGCATGTATTCGTGTGCAAGCACGAACTACTTTTTTACAGGGCTACTGTACTTACATCATGTTACATCCCCCTTTCAATAAAATAGACTTTAACCATTATAAGTTTGGTTTATTTTACACAACAAATGATTTGAGACACTAGGAATGGTTTAACATTAGGTCTAGAAAAGAGTAATTTACAGCAATACATATAAGATACAATTGGGTAAAATTGGCAGATCCATAATTTGACATTTCACATGAGTATATGAGATATAGAAAACTTTGCATATCTTGTGCATCACTTATTACACAAAATAATTCGGCATTGAAGAAATGACACATATAATCAACACAATATAGGCTACACACAGTCAAAAGATACCATATATAGCCTGCAAATTATGATAAATTTGTTTTTTACTATGGTTTCACATAATTTCACATCAACATATTAACGTGTCCATTCTAAAATACAATTCAAACATGCTCAAGATTAAAATGTCACTGGATATAACGGTGTGGTTTTCTTACCGCCCTGTCAGATCGTGTGGTGACCGGTGCAGGTGCTAGTCTTGGGTTAAGCTGGACTGGCGAGGCTTGGATCGACATTCTGCTCGTGTTCCCGGACGGCGTGTCATTGCCAAATTCTGCCGATGGGGTTGGATGAAGTTTGCAACTGACCGGAGCCTACTTTGTGCGCAAATGGTCTTGTCTCGCCGTCGTCTGTGGGTTGTGTGTTGGATTTCTCCCTCGGCTGTGACCCGGAGTTGTCTCCTGTGGCGTCACAGGGTTTTGCCTTCTGCAGTATCCACAATATATGACCGTGGTTTGGAGCACACTTGTTTCACAGTCGCTCGTGACCACTTCCTAGACTCCTGGTTCTTGCCCCAGCCCAATTGGCGGGAGATTATTGGCGCATCAGTCGTAATACGCCTTTTGTGTGCTCTGCCGTTGCTGGAGTCGCTCCTGTACCTCATCTGCATGCTCGTACTTGTTGCGACAACGTACTGGGAGATTATTGGCCAACTTCCGGTTAAATAGCAGCTCACTTGGACTGGGAACGACGTGGTCGATTGGTGTTGAGCATAGACAGGCTAGTGCCATGTCTAGGTCGCATTCACTTGCCAGCGCCTTCTTCATGGCCGACTTCGTGGACTGAACTACACGTTCTGCAAAACCATTTGACTGCGCGGGGCGGGGTGATGACGTTACGTACTCAAATCCCCACTCTGCAGCAAATGACTTATATGCGTAGGAATTATAGTGCAGTCCATTATCACTCATAACACGTTCTGGTACTCCTTGCTCACCAAATAGCTGTTTGGTGATATTCACGATCGACTGGCTGGAATACTCCCCGGGGGATGATCCGTTGCATGAAAGGGAACTTGGAATAATAGTCCACCACGAGCAGATATTCCTGACCATTGAAGTCGAAGAGGTCCGTAGCGACGACTTGACAGGGACGAGTTGGGATCTCATGAGGTTGTAGTGTCTTTGGTCCTTGACTTTTCTTGTTCTCGTGGCATGTTGGACATCTCAGTACGAGTTCACCAATATCGTTATTGATGCCAGGCCAAAAAACACAGCTTTTTGCACAAAGCTTGCATTTTTCGCTTCCTTGGTGTCCACTGTGGATCTTCTGTAAGATCTCACCCTTCATGCTTCTTGGGATTAACACTTGCTCACCTTTTAGAATGATTCCGTACTCGATACTCACTTCATCTCGGTAGGATCAATAGTGCCGGAGCTGACTTGTGACTTCTCTTTGTTTCTTGGGCCATCCTCTCAAGATCTGGTTTCTCATTTGTGATAGCATTGGGTCTGCGTTGGTCTCAGTGTGCAGCTTGAGTTGTTTGCTCCCTGAAAATTGGACGAGATGTACTTTGATATTAAGATCAATCGTTGTGTTACGTTTTTGATTGGGCAATCTCGAGAGACCATCCGGCAGGATCATCTCTCATCCTGGCCGGTAGCGGATGTTCATATCATATCCTTGAAGACGCAGAAGCATCCTCTGCAGTTTCGGCGGGCGGCGGTGAGGTTCATGAGGCTGATCATTTCCAGCGGCTTATGGTCACTCTCAACCACAAAGGAGTTGCCATACAGATAAGTGTGGAAACGTTCTCACCCAAAGACAACTGCCAACAGTTCCCGTTCAATGTTAGCATACCTTTGATCTGTTGGGGTCAGGCTTTTCGAAGCAAACGCAACCGGCTTTTCTTCCTCTGTGAGTGCAGCACCAAGTCCTTTTGTCAATGCATCGACTAGGATTACTGTTTCCTTACTTGGGTCGAAGTAAGTCAATGTGACCTCGGCACAGACCAGTTCTTTGATTTTGTGTAGTGCGCTTTCATGACTTGGCGACCAGTAGCTCTATCATCGGAACTGTCAGGTCTGACAGCCTTGGGATGAATGGCGCCATATACGTGATGAACACTAGCAACTCTTGTAGCTCTGTCACCTTGGTCGGACTGACCAGGGCCTTGATGTCTTCTACCCTGGACGGGTTGTGGTGTACTCCCTCCTATTTGTACACAGCACCAAAGAAGGGGATTTGGTTTTGGTAGATTTTACACTTAGCGCTATTGAAGACAAGTCCTTTTTCTTTAGCGACACACATAAGGTTACCTAAGTTCTTATCGTGCTATTCTTTGGTCTTATCAAACACAGCAACATCGTCAGCGATTCCTAGAGTACCTGGGCAGAGCTCTGGTATCTGATCCATTTTTTCGTGGAAGATGTCTTGGGACATCACCAGGCCTAAAGGCATGCGTAAGGAGAGTTGAATGTCGTTAGCAGCTGCGACTCGGGGTCGAGTTTCACTTAGAGCCATCGAACTTTTATGTCAGCTCCTCCATTGTAGGCATCTTGTAGTGACATCTTTTGATGGCCTTGTTGAGGTCCTTGGGATCCAGGCAAAGCCGTAATTTTCCGTTGCTTTTGCATGCGTAAGCCAGGCTGTTCACCCAGTCTGTGGGATCCTCGATCTTCTGTATGATGCCCTGTTCGGTCATCTCATTGAGCTCCTTCTTGATTACATCCTTGATATGGATAGGGCACATGCGTTGAGTGTGTATGAAAGGCTGTGCGTAGGGTTTTAGCACAATGTGATATGTAACTGGGAAGTTACCGACCCTGTCGAATTGATCCGGGTACCTGTTCACAAGGTCCTTTGTCGAGTTGATCGGAGATGTCGCTTCTGTGGTCATCACAAAGTGCAAGGTGACAACTTCGACTTTCTTAAGCTTGGCAGCCCGAGTATTGCTGGCCTCGTGATTTCCACGACGAGGAAGCTTGTGTCCTGCCAACCGGTCTTTTTATACACTCACCAGACTTGTACAGTCCCAAACTGCTGTATCTGGGAACCGTTGTATGCCGTGAGGGATGTTGACACTCGGTTGGTCACACCTGGTTGCGGGAGTCCTTGATTGTCGACTTTATCAGGGAACATCTTCAGGAATATTCGCAGTGGGAGGGTATTACATTCTTCACCCATGTCAATCTTTACCTTCAATAGGTGAGGTTCCGGGATGATTGGGTAGGATGATGTCCAGCTCTGCGAATGCCTCGCAACGAGAGTCTGACTTTTGATTGCTGTTTGTGATGGCGTCAAATGATATTTGCTCAAATTCTTTGTACATGGGGTCGTCGTCATCTTGTGTCATAGCATGAATGCCGCTGAACTGTTTCTGTTGTGCTCGTTTGTTTGTGCCCTCACAGTTTGATATTTTCTGCTCTTGAGGCTTGGGCCGGTCGTGATTGGCTCCAATGTTCCGCCGCTTGTTTGCTGACGGCCGTTTTTTTGTGTAGCATATCTTTGCCCAGTGGTTTTTTCCTCCGCACTCAGATCACATATTACCCCGGGCCGGGCACTTCTTGTATTCATGAGTTCCCCCACAGCTATGACACTGCGAGTTTCAGGCTTGTTTCATGGCACTTACTGACTGGCTCTTCTGGTCAGACACCTCCGCTAGCTGGCACTTGTCAGTGAGTGACGCCTTGTGTGTACGTCCCATGTCCAGTGCTTCTTCTAGCGTCAGCTTCTTGTTCTTGGCCAAAAAGTCCTTCTGTAGCACGAATCTTGGCGGCAATCTTCTTCAAAGTATCTTGCGTGAGGACAACAAAGCAACCTCTCCTAAGAAAGGGTCCGCCAGCATAAGAGTCTGGCCTCCTTTCTTCCCCTCCACCAGGGTCAGGTAGGGCATCAAAACAGAACACCAGTCCAACGAGATGGTGAAAAAAAGAAAACAATTCTTCAACATCCACAACAGGGATGCCCAAATTCCTAAGTTTCAATCAGCACCTGCCAACTCACAACAAGACACATAAAAAACTCTAAGGGCATCTCGACGCCCAAGTACAGAAAGTCTCTCTCTCTCTCTCTCTCTCTCTCTCTCTCTCTCTGACACGCTTTTCCTAAGCGCGCCCGCATGACGTCATTGTCATCAGTGTTATGTTTTCAAATTCTCCATGCCCAATCATTCAAATTCCAATCTGAGAAAACTGCTGACCCATCACTCGCATCACAACCGAAAACAAACTTTCTGACAGAAGTTTCTCAACAGAGACACAACCTACATACAGTGCTTTTACAACAGCGACATTCCCATCTTGTGATGTCTCATCTCTTTTGCTCGCGCTCAAACTAGGCCGAACTCAAACTCTGGCAAACAAACAACAATCATGCTAGGTCACTTATTCATCCAAGTTGACCTACATCACGCAAACAAAGGCTCTTGCGTTACCATCACATCATCACTATCTACTTTGCACTTCATAGCCCTAAGCCATGTAGGCCTGGGTCTTCCAATTCTTCGTGTGCCTTGTGGAGCCCAATTAAACGTTTGGTGAACTAATCTCTCTTGGGGAGTGCAGCAACACATCATAGAGAACTAATTTGGAACCGAAACTTCCTGAGCAATTACAAACAGGGAAAATCATGCCGATCAGATCCATGTCAAATCTCAAACAACAAAAATCACAAGACGGAAAACGTAAACTTACGTTAAAACTGAATGCTACAGAATTTCTCCAACATCAAAACTGTTCCAAAATTACGCTAAACTATATTCAGAACAAACAAATTCTTCATAACCTGTCACTGAGGTCAATAAAAAAAATCTCTTTAATCAATTTCCAGAGAAAAAGAAAAATCTTTAAAGAATAACTTTCTTAGTTCCCTCTAGCGTCAGCTTCTTGTTCTTGGCCAAAAAGTCCTTCTGTAGCTCTTGGTGATGAGTTCCTGTGATTAGCTGCTCGATGAGTCGTTCCTGAGTTTCTTTGTCATTGGGAAAATTGCACGTTTGTGCCTGCAACCTGCATCGGGTAAGGAAGTCATCGATAGTCTCTGCCTCTTTCTGCTTAAACTTCTGGAGGTAAGAGCGGGCAATATGAAATTTGGTTTTCCTCTTCAGTTGTACCTCAAACTTTTCCCAAACCTTTTCTGCATTCTTATCTTCTTCCCTGTCAAATGTCCAGGAATTGTATTTCTTCAGGGCCTCTTCCCCTGAGAGAAGTAGTATATGGTCCACCTGTTTTTCTGCCTTGATGTCCTTGACACTGAAGTAGAGGTCACATTGCTGGTGGAAAAGCTTGAAAGATTCTCCTATGTTAGCAGCAGACCAGTCCATGTATGGCACTGTCCCACGAGCTTCTGCCATTGTCACAATTTTCAGTTCTATTTTTCAGTACAAACGTCCTTATGGGCCAACGTAGCGCTCTGCTCACACTTGACTGTTGTTTCTCACCAGCTTCCAAGATGGCGGCACCCACAGCATAATTACGCGTAAGTTTCACAGCTTCTTGTCATTTTCCGACACAGCATTGTTTTCACTGTCCATTTTTTTCATCACTGTTCCTTTTAGGTTCGCTTTTCCGCTGCCACCATGCAATGTCTTTTGTTGTCGGGAGTCCAAGGACAACAACGTCCATGAATTGAAAACTTTATTCAGACTAACTTGAATTGCGCACAGCGCATGTATTCGTGCGCAAGCACGAACTACTTTTTTACAGGACTACTTACATCATGTTACACGGCGGTTGCCTCAGGGCGCCCGTAACTGTGAAACCCTCACAACAACAGTGTCAGCCTCGACATGTAATTTTAACTTTTAACTTAATTTTCTTTGTCTCATGAGCCCATATGCTTTTCGGAAATGTTTTATGCTCTTCGTGAATAGTTATATCCCGTATGTTTATCGGCTGTGTGTATATATATCATTCATTTTAGTAAAGTTTTTGTCACGTGAACGAGCATTGTCTGCTTTGCTGGACTTGGTCCATTTGAATTTTAAAGTAATTTTGCATTTTACATTTTGTTTTACTATCTAACTATTTTTTCTTTTGTAATGAGTAATTTTTTATATTAATTTATCACGTTTGGAAATTTGTAAAGTTTCATCCACACGTTCCTTTGAAAATTCAGATTTACATTTTGTTAGCTTTAACGAATCCGTTCATTAAACGAGGTCAATCCAAGATGACGGACTTCACTCATATCGTAAGCAACCCTCCACCACCTAAGGCAGAACCGCTCAGCCCAGAGGAGATTAACGCTCGGCTCAAGGAACAGGAGTTAAAATTCATATTTGTTTGTGAGGACTCAGACTTAGCACTTCATGCTCTCGCTTCAGTTGATTTTCCTAGCCTGGGTCCTGAAGCCGCGTGGGACATTTTAAAACCCTCATTGGTAAAGTAAGAGACGAACTTTGCAATTACAAGAATTTTTGGAGATGTCATTACGACCATCCTATTGTCCCACTATCACGGGCAAATTATTTTCATAAATATAATTCAGGAAACGGGATAAGACAGATGCGATTCTGTTCTTTGAACTCTAAATATATTTGACAAAAAATCATTACACAGTCATTGAGCACTTGATAAAATTCACTTAGGTCAATTATTAGTGGTAGCGAAAAAACAGTCTTTACAAATCAAAATCTTTAACTGACTACTGAATGAATGCTCTTACAAGTATTCAATACACATCTATGTTTGGGCAGAGACTACAGCCCCTGGAGGAAAAGTATAAGTTACGTTACATTACAATGAAAACTACTTGTATAAATGACTTATCTTTCTAGCCCCGGGCACAAACGGAAAGGACGTTAGCCCTTAATCGTGGCTCTCTTCAAACTGATCAAAGGCGTGGTAGGCGATGAAGGCGTGATCCATGGTCGTCATGGGGTTGGTGCTATCTTGCCTGGGGGGTTCTGGGTATGGGTCCCCTCTTCAAAATGAGAGCATTCACAACGGTCTCCTGGCTGCAGCCTCCGGCCCCCCCCCCCCCTTTGCCTGCAACGACAAAGTTGGAGACAGAAAAAGGACCTAGTCATCATGTATGAGATGCCAATGGCCTCAGGGCGCCGGTCGGCACTGACACTATGTCTATTACTCAAGCGAAGGCAGCAGAAGAGGTCATCGGTATGACCCCAATGGTTTCAATATTACGTTATTACTTATGACAAATCCCCCCTACCAAGTTACAGTTTCTCCTGGAACTGTGGTAGGTTCCAAAAAAGAAGAATTACTACAAATTCTACTTTTAATTCAAGCCCTAACAACGTCTGAGTGTCAAAAGCATAGTTTACTCTACTTGATACTAATGAAAAAGAAAGAAAGTGACTGTTCTGCTACAGTTCGCTTCGAGTGCACATAGACCCAAATTCTCACAAAAGAAAAACAAATAGCAACTAAACTACAAAATCTGAACAAAGCATAATAGTAGTTGTGCCTTTTATCATGAAAAATAGGAACTGTAACAATATGAACACATAAGATACACAATATGAATAACTGAAAATCAAGAACAAAATACCGAAAGGTTACATACTAAAAAGACAACAAATGTAGCAAATAACTTTGAAAAACAATACATATGAGTAAATATGGGTAGTTAAAAAACCAAGAAACTAAATACTGAAAAGGTTATATATTAGCAAACGAAATCTGAAACAGAAACTTCCATCACTAAAACAAATCATATAAAAATACTCATTAACATTGAATGTATTTTAAAGATAACTCAAAAAGAGAACAATCAACACTACACATGTCTGTATTCCTGATATACATACTTTACATATGAACATGTATGAATACTGTATGATTTATAAAGAGCACATATAATAGAGGACGGTGACTGCAAAGTTACAATTTATACAACAGAAAGTAACCCTTGTATCTAAAAATACTCATCTTTTCTACTTCCTACAGTCCATTAGTGGATGCAGTCATCGTACAAAAAGAATTAATGCCCTCATATGTCAAGCCTACACTGGCTCATTCATTGGACTCTCAGTCTGAAAGAGATCTAAGATATAGTACTGGTAAACACAACATATTGTACATTCATTATGTTCTACCCCCAAAATAACAGTTGGTAGGAAAAAAAAAAAGAAAAAAAAACTCTCAAATTACCTAAAAGAAGAGTTTCAAAAAAAAAAAAAAAAAATAAAAGAAAATAGTTCCTCGGAAAACCAACAAATCTTATTGGTCACAACTTTCTCATTTAACCATTTCACACTATCAAAGTGATTACAAACAGAGGTACTAATTCCTAAAAAGAAGAAAACAGCTGTATCAAAAATCAAATAATGCGCATCACCATCAACAGTTAACTAACTGTATTATACTAACAAAAAATATCATAGTCATACAAAGCTCTGTTCCTCCACTCGGAACACTTCTGCAGATATCTGCAAATATCCAAGCAAGAAAAAAGAGCAACACAATGACAAAATGTCAAAATGATACCTTTACAACTACTCATTTGAGCTATGCCTACATTCTGCACTAGGTAAGGCATGCCTGGGATCTCTGAAACCACCCCCACTGCTGAGGTGTTCCCAACACCTCCGCATTCATTGCACGAATCCTGGCGGCGGTCTTCCTCAAAGCATCTTGCGTGAGGACAACAAAGCAACCTCTCCTAAGAAAGGGTCCGCCAGCATAAGAGTCTGGCATCCTTTCTTCCCCTCCACCAGGGTCAGGTAGGGCATCAAAACAGAACACCAGTCCAACCAGATGGTGAAAAAAGAAAACAATTCTTCAACATCCACAACAGGGATGCCCAAATTCCTAAGTTTCAATCAGCACCTGCCAACTCACAACAAGGCACATAAAAAACTCTAAGGGCATCTCGACGCCCAAGTACAGAAAGTCTCTCTCTCTCTCTCTCTCTCTCTCTCTCTCTCTCTCTCTCTCTGACACGCTTTTCCCAAGCGTGCCCGCATGACGTCATTGTCATCGGTATGTTTTCAAATTCTCCATGCCCAATCATACAAATTCCAATCTGGGAAAACTGCTGACACATCGCTCGCATCACAACCGAAAACAAACTTTCTGACAGAAGTTTCTCAACAGGGAAACAACCTACACACAGTGCTTTCACAACAGCGACATTCCCATCTAGTGATGTCTCATCTCTTTTGCTCGCGCTCAAACTAAGCCGAACTCAAACTCTGGCAAACAAACAACAATCATGCTAGGTCACTTATTCATCCAAGTTGACCTACATCATGCAAACAAAGGCTCTTGCATTACCATCACATCATCACTATCTGCTTTGCACTTCATAGCCCTAAGCCATGTAGGCCTGGGTCTTCCAATTCTCCGTGTGCCTTGTGGAGCCCAATTAAACGTTTGGTGAACTAATCTCTCTTGGGGAGTGCAGCAACACATCATAGAGAACTAATTTGGAACCGAAACTTCCTGAGCAATTACGAACAGGGAAAATCATTCCGATCAGATCTATGTCAAATCTCAAACAACAAAAATCACAAGACGGAAAACGTAAACTTACGTTAAAACTGAATGCTATAGAATTTCTCCAACATCAAAACTGTTCCCAAATTACGCTAAACTATATTCAGAACAAGCAAATTCTTCATAACCTGTCACTGAGGTCAATAAAAAAGATCTCTTTAATCAATTTCCAAAGAAAAAGAAAAAACTTTAAAGAATAACTTTCTTAGTTCCCTACCCTTAAGGGACAACCATTAGCTGAAAAAAACTCTCTCTCATCTTTTTTTCACAGAACTATCTCACAAAGCTCTGACACCACCAGACGCAAAGAAACAAACTCTCACTCAGTCATCTTCACACTTTTTTTTTCCATTCTGTGAACATATTGCTGTCGCGCCTGTGTGTGTGGAATCTCGCATATCTCTCTCTCTCTCTCTCTCTCTCTCTCTCTCTCTCTCTCTCTCTCTCTCTCTCTCTCTCTCTCTCCAAGGACCCCACCTCTTGGTGGGAAGCTCGTTTTTGGCGAGAAAGGTAGGATCGGGAAAAAGATTCAGTTCTCCATCTTCTGTGAACTGAATATGGCCCTCGTCTCTAGATAGGGCCAGTATTTCACTAACTCTAGCCCCTGAGGTTATAGCAAACAAGAATATCACTTTCTGTGTTAGATCCTTTAGGGAGCAATCTTCGTTGTTCAAGTTCGAAGCGTAGTGCAAGACTTTGTCCAAGGACCATGATATGGGCTTTGAAGGGGATGCTGGTTTAAGTCTAATGCATGCTTTTGGAATCTTATTGAAGATTTCGTTTGACAGTCCACCTGGAAGGCGTAGAGAAGAGGTCTAGTCAAAGCTGACTTACATGTAGTTATCGTGGTGGAAGCCAGGCCTTGCTCATTGTTATGTATTATTGTAATAATGTACTATGTTATTTCAAGTGTTGCAGGTATTGCGCAACATTGCATCATATTGCATGAATAAGACATGTTATGCTTTGTACATAAGAGTAATGATTTGTTTTGGTATTAGGATTCAAACATTTGTTGATTACCTCAAAAATAGGATGTGATTCTTTATAGTTTTGTACTGGAGCAGGATTTAAGTCTCTTCAGAGCGATGCTCTTTTGTTTAGCAATGTTTTGGTTTTGTCAGATTGTGTATGACGCTCCACACACACACTTGGGAGTCAGCTGTCATAGAACAATGTAGTCATAAGTTGCATTAAACTTATATTTTAAGAATACCAACGTCTTATTCATCCCATACAGACAAATTGACGACAAGAGATGGGATCAGCTTAGAAATAATTACTAACAATTGTTCATCTATGTTCCAGGTAATTATTATGGTTAATAGAACTTCCTACCAAAGTACATCACAAATTGGCGACGAGGATGGGATCAGCTGAGAAATAATTACTAACAATTGTTCATCTATATTCCAGGTAATTATTATGGTTATGAGAACTTCCTACCAAAGTACATCACAAATTGGCGACGCTCAGGACGACGGACATAAGCAGGGAGAAGCATTGGACCTTATGTACAAGGACGGCCAGCACAAGAGAAGGTCCGTATGTACATTAGGGGACAAGAGTAAAATCGCCCAATGAAGATTGTACAGGCAGCAGAACAGGAATTCCATCAAACAAACCAAACAAGCAAGGGTGAAATTTAAAGTTGGGTAGGCTACAAAACAGGTAGGAAGTAAACTTGTGACTGCAGAACAGTAGCTTAACCTAATCTAGGTATTAAGGTAAGCATCAAAATGCCTTTTATCATTGAACACCCAGAAAGTTTCAGCATCACTGCTGAGCCCAATTCTGTTGCAACACGATGGCAACAGTGGTGTGAGGAATTTAAGATTTATTTAGAAGCATTAGGGAACATGAAGGATGTCCAAAAGAAGGCATTAGTACTTCATACAGCAGGTAGGGAAGTTCGGGAAGTGTTTAAGATTTTGCAGCCTACAGATGACACAAGTGAAGCTGCAATTAAGGCTCATACCACATATTTTGCTCCTCAGGTCAATAAATTTTTTGAAAGATACCAGTTTTCAGCGCAGGCTTATCAGAAGGAAAATGAAAGTTTAGATGCATTTGTGACTAGACTAAAGAATTTAACCGTTTCATGTGAATTTCAAGTAATTGCACATTGCACATCAGAAGAGCTAAGAAAGAAATTATTGCAAGATAAAGATTTAACATTAGAAAAGGTATTGATAACAGGCAGAGCTTTAGAAACATCAAATAGGCAAAGTAACATAATAGGTAGTTCTACGAGCTATAGAATGGAAAATTCTAAAATTAATACAGTAGGTTCTAAGTGGAAAACCAATGAGAATCAGAGAAGGAATATGCCAAAGCCTAGTCATAGAAAAGTGCCTAACACTAATGTTCATAAATATCAGAATCAGGCTTATACACAGAAACAACAGGAAAACCCCAAGTGTTATAGGTGTGGTAAAACTGATCATCTTGCATACGAAGCAAAGAAATGCCCTGCTACTGGACAAACATGCCAGAATTGTAGAAAAATGGGTCATTTAGCAACTGCTTGTAGATTCCCTAAACAGTACGCAAAGAAAATAAATGCTACAGTTGATACTATTGGTCAAGAGAATAATGCGGAAAATGTTCATGATAATCAGGTTAGTTCAGAAACTGATTTTGCGTTTCGCATAAATTCAGTCAACAAAAGTGCAAAGAAACATATCATGGTAGAAGTAATCATAAATGGTAAACCAATTTTGATGCAAGTTGACACAGCAGCCGATGTATCAATTATGTCTGAGAAAATGGCTAAAAGCATTCCTAATTTGTTATTAGAAGGTACAAATAGAGTTTTGAAAGGTTATAATGGTTTTGATATTCAGGTAATAGGTGCTTCGAACGTAGAAGTACAGTACAAAGAACAGAAATTAGAGAGAATGCCATTAACAGTAATAAAAGGTAATGGACAAACTTTGCTAGGTTTAGATTGGCTACAGTATTTGAAGTTAGATTGGCCTAGTATTTTGAAGGTTACAGGTAGACAAGATGAAAACAAAAATGAAATATCTATGGATAATATCATATCAGAGTTTCAAGACGTATTTGAAGATAAAATAGGTACAGTAAAGAATGTAAAGGCAATTTTAGTTTTGAAATCTGACAGTTCTCCTAGATTTTTTGCTCCGAGACCAGTACCGTATGCATTGAAAAGTGCAGTTGAAACAGAAATCAGGAGATTAGAAAATGAAGGTTCCTGGGAAAGGTTACATATTCAGATTGGGCTACACCATTAGTTCCTATTGTGAAGGAAAGTGGACAGGTTAGGTTATGTGGACATTACAAAGTAACGTTAAATCCACAACTGCAAGTAGCTCAACATCCCTTACCAAATCCGAAAGACATGTTTGCAACTATGACAGGATGCAGTGTTTTTTCTAAATTAGATTTAAGACAAGCATTTCAACAGCTTCCCATGGATGAAACTTCACAAGAATTATGTACAGTAAATACGTCCTTAGGTTTGTTTAGGCTAAAGAGATTACCTTATGGAGTTGCAAGTAGTCCAGCTATATGGCAACAAACTATGGATAAGATTTTTTCAGGAATGCAAGGAGTAGGCTATTCATTTTTATAGATGATATTTTAATTGCTGGTAAAGACACAAGAGAACATAGAAAAAGATTGCGAACAGTTCTGAAGAAGTTGAAGGAACATAATATTAGAGTAAATAAGAACAAATGTATTTTAGAAGTTGATTCAGTGGAATACTTAGGTTTTGTAATAAATGGCAAGGGTATTCACAAAACTAAAGAGAAGATTAAAGCTGTACAATCAACAATAGTGCCAGAAAATGTTAAGGAATTACAATCATTTCTAGGTTCAGTAACATTTTATGGGAATTTCATTCAGAATTTGTCTGCAATTGCACATCCATTGTATTATCTGTTGAATAAGGGGGTAGAATGGAAGTGGACAAAAGAGTGTCAGGAATCTTTTAAAAGAATCAAGCAGGAAATAACATCACCTACATTCTTAGTACATTATCAAATGGATTTACCAGTTAAATTAGTATGTGATGCATCAAACATAGGTTTAGGTGCAGTATTATCTCATGTAATGCCAGATGGAACAGAAAAATCAATTGCATTCACTTCTACCGTATTGAACAAAGCAGAAAGGAATTACTCTCAAATAGAAAAGGAAGGTTTAGCATTAGTTTATGAAGTTAAAAAATTCCATATGTATCTTTATGGTAGGAAAAAGTTCACACTTGTTACAGATCATAAACCTTTATTAGCAATATTGGGTCCAAAAGCAAGTTTACCTACGTTGGTAGCTGCAAGACTACAACGTTGGGCAATTACGTTAGCAGCGTATCACTATGATATAGAATACCGTCCAACATCAAAGATGGGTAATGCAGATGCTTTATCTAGATTACCAGTAGACAAAGCTCGAGAAGAGTATGATGACAGTGTTCTGTTAATTTCTGTATATGATGTACCAATAACTGCAAAAGATGTAGCACACAGTACCAAGAGAGACCCAGTACTTAGTAAGGTTTTAGAAAGTTTAATGACAGGTAGGGACTTATGTGGAAAAGAGGAAAATTGTAAACCATATAGGGATATATGGTATGAACTGAGTGTAACACAAGGAATAGTGATGAGAGGTTCCAGGGTAGTTATTCCTAATTCACTGAGAAATAAGGTTTTGTCTGAAATACATGCTGATCACCAAGGTATTGTAAGATCAAAGTCAATTGCGAGAACTTTTGTATGGTAGCCAGGTGTAGATAGAGATGTGGAATCTTATATAAAGAATTGTATGAATTGTGTTATGCAACAGAACAATCCTCAATTTGCTAGAATGCACCCGTGGGAGTTACCCAGGTATCCATGGCAAAGAGTGCATATAGATTTTGCAGGCCCTATTTTAAATTATTTGTTTTTGATAGTAGTAGATGCTTACAGTAAGTGGCCAGAAATTATCCCAATGAAGACAACAACGTCTTACGCCACAATAAAAGAGTTGATGCAAATTTTTTCAACGCACGGTATTCCAGAAAGAATTGTTACAGGTAATGGTTCACAATTTACCTCACAAGAGTTTAAAGAATTTTGTAATGTCAATGGTATAAAGCATACATTTTCAGCTACATATCATCCATCTACTAATGGAGAGGCTGAAAGATTTATCCAAACGTTTCTTTAAACACAATATTAAGTGTAGAAAAGCAAATTCAGGTAATATATTTTTGCATGTGTCAAAATTTTTATTGTCTTATAGAACAATGCCACACAGCACAACAGGCGTGGCACCCTCAAATTTGTTGATGGGGAGGAGGATAAGGTGTAAGTTAGATTTGTTGTATCCAAGTTTGCAAAGTGATTTAGAAGATAAAGGGTATAAGCAAGTAGCAAAGCTTCCTAATGTAAGACATTTTTTACCTTTGTCTGATGTCATGGTAAGATCGTACAACACTCCAGAGAAGTGGGTACCAGGAGAGATTGTAAGAGAAATAGGAAATTTACATTATGGTGTTCCTGTTGGTGATAATGTTGTAAAACGTCATGTTGATGAATTACAGCCGTTAAACAGAAAAACAGTAGAGCATGTGAATGTTAGAGATGAGAAACTTAATGAAGTGGTTAGATCAAATGAGTCAAATATTAACCAAGATGGTCCAACATCCAATGTAGATTCAGAACCAATTCATGTACCAGTACAAGATGAGGTTAAAGTGCTTCCTAATAGGATTAACAGAGGAAAGCCCCCTGAGAGATTAGATTTATGAAGATTTTTACAATGTCAAGTTAAAGGGGAGGAGACTGTTATGTATTATTGTAATAATGTACTATGTTATTTCAAGTGTTGCAGGTATTGCGCAACATTGCATCATATTGCATGAATAAGACATGTTATGCTTTGTACATAAGAGTAATGATTTGTTTTGGTATTAGGATTCAAACATTTGTTGATTACCTCAAAGATAGGATGTGATTCTTCATAGTTTTGTACTGGAGTAGGATTTAAGTCTTTTCAGAGTGATGCTCTTTTGTTTAGCAATGTTTTGGTTTTGTCAGATTGTGTATGACGCTCCACACACACTTGGGAGTCAGTTGTCATAGAACAATGTGGTCATAAGTTGCATTAAACTTATATTTTAAGAATACCAACGTCTTATTCATCCCATACAGACAAATTGACGACAAGAGATGGGATCAGCTGAGAAATAATTACTAACAATTGTTCATCTATGTTCCAGGTAATTATTATGGTTAATAGAACTTCCTACCAAAGTACATCACACTCATGAAGGTGGATGAAGAAGGACAGGCAGAAGTCTATCGAGATTTCTGCCGGCCTATTTGCCTTGACAAAGGAGAACCACTTCTTCCAAGACGATTCATATTGTCTTCTGGTTGACTTTGACTTGTACTCTTCTATAAAGTTGATGTTGTCTTTTGAGATTCTGAACCTTTTCTTGGCTGTTAAGGCGAGAAAATCATGAGATGTAAGTTTTGGGTTCTTAATGAGGAAGCATAGACAGGTGACTTCTGAACCAGGTGGGACAGAACTGGGTTCGGTAGAGGAAACAGCCTCAGCCTCAGTTCTATCACTAGAGGGAACCAATTGCTCTTGGGCCCTTTGGGGGCCACCACTGCTGCTGTACCCTTGAAGGATCTCAGCTTGTTGAGGACCTTCAGCAGGAGATTTGTTGGAGGGAACAGATAGATATGATTGCATCTGTTCCAATCGAGGGACATGGCGTCCGTCGCTTCTGCCCGAGGGTCCTCGTATGGGGCTACATATCGTGGTAGTTTCTTGTTGTCACTCGTTGCGAAGAGGTCGATCTGCAGTTCTAGGACTTTTTCCAAGATGAAGGAGAATGAGTCTGTGTCTAGGGACCATTCTGACTCTATCGGCTTTCGCCTGGATAGAGCGTCCGCCGTCACATTGCGGAACCCTTATAGGTGAACTGCTGATAAGTGCCATCTTTTCTTTCTTGCCAAGCGAAAGATGGCCAACATCACATGATTGATGTAGGGCGATCTCGAGCCCTGTCGGTTCAGACATTTCACTATCACCTCGCTGTCCAAGACCAACTTGACGTGGGCTGATCTGTGAAGGGATAGTTTCTTCAACATCAGGAAGACTGTCATGGCCTCCTGAATGTTGATGTGAAAGGTCTTGAACTGGCGTGACCAGTTCCCTTGTGCTTTCCTTTGATGGGAATGACCTCCCCATCCTTCCGGTGAGGCATCCGTGTGGATGACTACTGACGGTTACGGTTGTTGTAAGGGAATAGTCCTTGCTAGGCTCTTGACCTTCGACCACGGCCTCAGAAGCGATCGCAGTAAGGTCGGTGCCGGTCTCTGTTGATCTCTTCGAGCGTTTGATGTATGTCTTCTCCAGACTCCTGACGCATACTTTAGCTGTGCTCTTAGCACTGGGTCTGTTACTGCAGCAAACTAGAGAGAACCAAGTACTCTTTCCTGTTGGCGTCTTGAAATCTTGTTGGATTTCAGTAGTCTCTTGACAGAACCCGCAATCTCTCTTCTTCTTCGGTGAAATGGAGAAGCGGTGTGACTGCAAGTTGCAATGGATTCCCAACCATTGAAACTCTTGAGCTGGAAAGAGGCGAGACTTCTTGTAGTTGATCTTGGAGCCCAGATGGTCCAGAAACTGGATCACCTTCGTTGCTGCCTGCAGACAAGCAGTCTTGGATCCTGCCCACACCAGCCAGTCGCCAGGTATGCTGCTATCTGAATGCCTTCTAAGCGTAGCTGTTGTATCACTGTGTCCGCAAGGTGCCAGTAAGCATCTGCTAGGTCTATGGAGACTGTGTATGTCCCTTTCAGTAACAGGATCCGTGTGTGTTGTTAGGTTAACATCCGGAACTTGTTGTTCTCGATGAACTTGTTGAGTGGAGACAAGTCTAGAATGACTCTGAGTTTGTCCAAGTCCTTCTTGGAAACACAAAACAGCCTTTCCTGGAATTTGATGGACTTTGTTTTCCTTATGACCTTTTTGTTCAAGAGTTATAAGGTATATTCTCCCAATAAGGGGGTGGCGTGTTGGAAGAATTGAGGAAAGGAAGGTGGAGTTTTGGTCCATTTCCACCCTAGTCCATTCTTGATTAGGCTGTGGGCCCAGGGATCGAAGGTTCAGCAATCCCGAAAGTGGAAGAGTCTTCCTCCTACCTGGAGCATCTTATTGCTTGGATGATCCGGAGGGTTTGTTACCCTGACCACGTCCTCCTCTACCCCTTGAGGAGTTTCTTGAGGAGCCTCGTCTAGATCCTCTACCTTTCGAGTGAAAGGTAGTTATGTGCTTCTCAAAGCCTGGGTTAAAGGCTGATGACTGGGCTACTAACATCTGAGGCACCATCTGGAAAGTGGTTTACGGCTGGGCAACCATTTGGGGCACTGTGGTCATGGTAGCAGTGGGATTTTGCGCAGGTATATGAGGCACTCGTGGCTTCAGAGGATGATTACCTTTTGGAAGACATGCCCCACTTTTGCAGAAGGTTCCTATTCTCCGTGGCGGCTTTAGCAACCACCTCTTGGACTGCTTCCTTTGGGAAGAGGTCCTTGCCCCAGATACATGAAGTGATTAACTTCCTAGGCTCGGGCTTGACCGTTGCATTGGCAAACACGTACTCTCTACAGGCCCTCATGGCCTTCACGAAAGCTTACAGGTCCTTAACTTGTGTAGCCATGTGCTTCTTGGCTGGGACCGTGAACATATCTAGGGTAATTGAGATGCTTACACACATTTCTAAGCAGTTCTGGAGAGACAGAGAGGTAGCTAGTCTCTCTTTTGTCTCTTGTTCTCTTTGCAGAAGAAAGTCCGACAGCTTCGGAAGGTTCTCGTTGAACTGCTGTCCTGCGATATCTGCATCTAGTTTTACGATCGAGAGGGTTAGATGTGTAAGTTATACATTTATAAACCCATGACCCAAGGGATCATTTGAGAGTTGGGAGTGTGTGACGACAGCCATAACAGGATGTGAAAATAGACTAAGCTGAAGAATTGAATAGATAAACATTATTTTAAGTCTTGTAAACATGTCACAAGCCTCCCGTGAGAAACAGTTGACCTATTGATCTCTACCGGAACCACCTGGCCTCCGGATATAAGGCTGCATGATCATATTGTCTTTGTATTTACATGAAATGCTGAGATAACTAATACTACGTTATCGACGTGAGCTGAAGGTAATGCAGTTCTATTCATCTTTTCATACAGAATGGTCTTCCGACCAAACCATCCATACTCCAGTGATGGTGCTAACAATAAATTTGTTTAAAGTTAACTTAAACTTAGACTTATTTCAAGAAGTAACCTACAAGTCTAAATAATTTATCTATATCACATTGAAGATATATAAGACAGAACCACGAATGTGTGCGCATAACATTTTCACACTAACAAATGGACCTCGTTCGAGTCCTTCTCGCCCGTAGGCAGGGCTAGAGACAATGGTCTACACTCCTCTAGCGTAGGGCATGGTTTGCCCGCATCAACTGCCTTTAGCACGCAGTGGAGAGCTTTAGACGTAAAGGGAAAAGCTCTGGAGGAAGGAGCAAGGAAGGTAGGGTGCCTCTTGCTCAAAGCAGAAACCTTCGAGTTTGTATATCCTGCTTTCTTCAGGCTACTCATCAAGAGAGCCCGTGCCTCCTCATAGTCAAAGACCATGACCTCCATAGGTTCCGTCTCTTCTTTAGACGCAGGTTCGTTCTTCAACCTGATGAAGCACTCCGGGTATGCCGCAAAGTTCGGCCAGAATTGGAGATCGTCGAGGCGTATGGCCCCCATCTTCTCTGAGACGTAGAGTTTCCCATTCATCATAGGCATGAACTCCGCATACCTCCAGGGGTTGGTTTCGGAGCATTGAGGTACGTCAGAGACTCTGGGCCGCTTGTAGGAGCCGCGAAAAGTGACTGCACGGTGTGCTTCCCTGACTTCCTTTCTCATCTCTTGCTGTTCCTTGCGCATAGTGAACGCTTCGCCCTTGGGGAACAGAGGGTCTGGTTGAGGGATTGGAGCTGAAGAGGTTGACGGCACAGGTTGATTTGCCGTCACAGACAGTAGAGGGTCTTCCGTCTCTGTCGATCCGGATTCTTCTTCCTCCTCGGGTGGCTGGGCCACTTCTTCTTCAGGGTCTTGAAGGAGATCCTTTTCGGTGTCCGAGGACACTTCTGATATCCTTTCCTAATGGATGTCCATGCCTTCCAAAGCCTTATTAATGTTGGCCTCTATCACCAGTTTTATGCAGGGAGGCTCGACCTATACCTGAGGCACAACCGCATCGGATGTGGCCTTAGGGAACAGAAGGCTTCTGATTGTCTCGCTTGGTAGTTAAGGTCCTGGAGAGTTCTTCTGGAACCCTCTTACCCACTTTCGCCGTATCCCTCGACTCCGCCGTTTTGGGATCACCAAAACCCTCGGACATCAAGGCCGAGCAGACGTTGCAACCCTTCGGACCCCAATACCTCAGGGTTTCAGTTGCGATGGAGCAAGGGGCATGAGACCTGCAAATGTTGTGGCCATAAAAGTTCCTACTTTTGTGGTTGCAGTACATAACTGCACACTTCACCTTGGGCTCCTCTTGTAAGGAAAGAAAGAGTGAAATGAGTATGGGGTAATTTATCAACCTGATAAATAATTCCCATGCATTAATAGTAATTCTTACTATTATGATTATAGCTTAGGATAGTAAGCTAGAAGGGAAATAGGAAAGACACATATCTGTGTTACTGTCCAGGCAATTGCTGTGACCTCCCTCAATATTAATATTTTAGAATTCCCTTATTAGGGAAATATAGGGTGGAATAGCTCTAGTACATAGAGCTGGAGTCAGTGTATACTAGCACTAACTCCCCCACAAGTGAAATATTAATACTCTAGAGTAAAGATTTTTATGTTCTGATGATCTAGGATACATCAGAATGTTGAAGGAATACTTCACCTCAATATTTGCTTAGCGGTCTCAACAATGGACTGTGAAAGGATACACAGAATATGTTGGAAAATCATACTACTGTATGTTATATACTGTAGTTTTTTAACTGCTGAATTTGCTATACTACAGGAATACTGGCTACTGTATAGCCTTATACTGTAGTTCTGGCAGCATACTACCGGCTAGACTAGTACCTGGCAGCACTAACCAACAGAGAGAGAGAAAAAATGGATATTTAGTACAATAATTAGGGTTGTAGGGACTACTGTCTCTACTGCCTTCCTTCGAGAATGAGGATTCAAATGGAAGGGGAGAGAATGTATTAATTCTAGCTTCCATACAGCTACAATATCTGTTGCCGGCTGCACTGCCGGTTATAGGGTTTGTGGATGGCAGTCCAAGAGAGGACTGAAGAATACTCAAAGTTGTAATGGGTCTCCCACCGGCAGCCGTCATGGCCGGCACAACCTTTCCCAGAGCCTTGCTTCCATTAGGGCGAAGGTCAAAGCGGCAATCTAGCCACCTCTGTAGGAGCCCGGCCGGCATCGTAATCAGCCCGTCAAGTGGGGAGATTGTAGAATAACGGCCACAGAGGTTGTGATGGCTAGGCCTTCACTAAAGGACAGAAGGGGAAGGGAAAGAGTCTTATATTTTGCACGGAAAGAAGGCGGCAGGTATGTCTCCTACTGTCGGCTGCAAATCAAGGAAACATAGTTTCCTACGCTGGCACCGTCTTGGGCGGCAGAGGAATAACGATTCCTTAGCCTAACACATTGCCGGATATATGACATGTTTTCTAGTCCACAAGGGAGAAAGGTGGTGGCAACTGTACTACCACTTTCGGTTGTGGACTAGGGAAGCCGGGCTTCCTATGCCGGCAACTGTGTAACCGTCAGGGGAATGACTAATCCCCCATCGGTAGAATTGCCGACAACAAGACTGAATACACCTGAGTTACTGTTGTATTTCAAAGCCGGGATACTCACCGGCAAAGAGGATGGACAGAAGCACTATCTCAGTCAAGCCGGAGTATACTAATCTATGGCAAGACCAAAGATAGGGTTAGGCCGCACTCAAAGGAAAGGAAGGGTTTATCCTTAAATCTCTAAAAGAGACGAGCATCGAATTATGATAGTAATTTTAGGAGATGTACTATCTCCGATTGAATTAATAAAACGATACAAGAGGATAAACGAGGATAACGTTACTAAAGTATACTAAAATGCGTTAGGCTAGCCTAACTCGAGTCGGGATCTCGGCTACGCTATATCACCGAGCCCCTAACGTATACTATCGAAACATTTTAACAGAAGAGGAAATAGTACATGTGTAATCTTATCTTCACTAGTATAATTTGCCTAAATAGCTAGAACTCATTATAACTAAATACCGGGGACGTCGTACTGATAACTAAATAAAACATTTATGGCGTACGACAGCGGTCCATAATGGCCGCCTCCGGTCATGGCTCTGCTCCACTAAACACATCTAAATTATGCTAATTTAACTGTGAGAAGGGAGCCAAAATTATACAAAGGAAAGATTAAATACTCAACTTTCCAGAGGATGAAGATGCTGGAGATTGCATTGTAATAATCTTTGTAATAGTAACAAAACCGAGAGCAGTTGGGAGAAACACCGTGCTTAATTAGCTACTAAGAAAGGAATGGTTCGCCATAGTAGTATGGGGAGGGGATCCACCAGGTAACCTTGATGATGGCTCCCCTTCAATTTTGCCACTCTTCCCCCTCAAAGCGAAAACTCTATTCGGGGTGAAGATTGCTATGTGTCGTATCAAGAAATATGTCCACTGATATTATGCGGTATCCATAAGAGTTATTTCAAGGATACTCACGCCAGGAGTTAAAATTCTGGAGACCTGTAGTCAATCCTCTGGGAATATCACTGTAGCCAAATATCCCTTAGAAAGCTGCCTAAAGGAACCTTCCATCAGGACGACATGGCTGAGCCCAAAAAATTTTTACAACACTTCTGCTAAAATAACCGTGTCACCAATATCTGGTTTTACAATCATTTCGGTCATTTTCTTTATTCCTTGCCACAAAAAAAAAAAATAAAAATCTACGGCAACTTCTTCGCCATTTCTCAAGTTTTTCACATTACTTATTTGTTCTCGCGAATTAGAAGGAAGTGACAAACACATAAGAACTCAAATTCTCTTGTCTATATCATGCTGCCAATTATTACCTAAATACAATCAATTTTTGTTCACTTGTCACGATTTTTCCAAAACACACAATCCTATACAGTTAGAAAACAAAGATTTAATTCTGACCTTTAAGCAAAAAGAAATTACGTTTAACAGGTTAAGTTACTTGTCAAAATCTTAGATTTCTTTTCAATACACACAAAAAAAAACTTATTCAAGATGTGTTCTTTAACAGTGACTGTGACATCATAATGCTTACTCAGGGAATTCACACGTCATCTCATTCGCTTTTTTGGGCTCAGGCCATGTCGTCCTGATAGAAGGTTCCTTTAAGTAGAACTCCTGGTGCGAATATCCTTAAAGTTTCCTTTTAGGATATCGCATAATATCAGGGGACGTATTCTTGACACGCCACATAGCAATCTGCACCCAGCATAGCATTTACTCTTCGAGGGGGAAAAGGGGCAAAATAAAAGAGGGGCCGTTATAAGGTTCCCTTCCTCCGTTACTGTTCGAGTACTCAGATGGCGCCATAATCGCCGCCATCTTTATTCCTTTTTCTGTAGCGATCTCGCTCTGTGGTTTTCCCAGTGCTCTCTCGTTATTTGGATTTATTATGCAATCTCCGGCCTCTTCTGCCTCTGGAAAGTTGAGTATTTGATTCTTATGCTGTATAAATTTAGCTCTGGCCGTAAAGTAAAAAATTGAATCGAATTAAACTAATTTTTTGGCAGAGCTATTGCCTGGACCGGAGGCGTCTTCGGCGCTGTCGTTTGTAACGCATGAGTTATTTAGTTAGCCAGAACGACTTTCCCGGTTGTAATAACATTAATAAATTATGAAAGCTATTTAGTCACAATTATACTAGTAAAGATATATATTTTTGGGCTCAGGCCATATCGTCCTGATGGAAGGTTCCTTTAAGTAGCTTCCTAGGGTAAATTGGATTACAGTGATATTCCCAGAGAATTTAACTTAAGGTCTCCAGAATTCTACCTCCTGACACGAATATCCTTAAAGTTTCCTTTTAGGATATCGCAAAATATCAGGGGACATATTCTTGACATGCCACATAGCAAACTACACCCCACATAGCGTTTATGCTTCAAAGGGGAAAAGTGACAGAATAAAAGAGGAGCCGTTATAAATTTCCCTTCCTCCGTTACTGTTTGAGTACTCAGATGGGGCCATAATCGTCCACCATCTTTATTCCTTTTTCTGTAGTGGTTTTGCTCGGTGGTTTTCCCAGTGCTCTCTCGTAATCAGGATTTATTATGCAATCTCCAGCTTCTTCTGCCTCTGGAAAGTTAATTAAGTATTTGATTCATATGCTGTATAAATTTAGCTCTGGCCATAAAGTAAAAAATTGAATTGATTAAACTAATTTTTTGGCAGGGCTATTGCCTGGACCAGAAGCGTCTTCGGCGCTGTCGTTCATAACGCATGAGTTATTTAGTTAGCCAGAACGACTTTCCCGGTATAATAACCTAAATAAAAATAATTAGCTATTTAGTCCTCATTGCTAGGAATCAATTATATTATGCCGATAGTATTCACATTAGTTTCGGCGAATTAGGTAGCCGATCTCGTTTACACTAGGCTTCCTAGCCTAAGCATTTTAGTTTACTTTCTCGCATGATATAATAAGTGTTCCTGGTGCTAATAAATTAAATGAGGATAATAGGCAATTTATACATGTAAGATATATTGATTGCATATAAAATCTCCTCTTCTAAGATAGTATAAGAGAGAGCTTCGATGAGTTAGGTAGTCGATCTTACTGTCACTAGGCTAGTAGCCTAGGGGCTTTAGTATACTTTCATACAATCTCCCCAGTTCCCCCCATATATAGGGTAATCCCTCCTTCCCTCTGAGTGTAGCCTAAGTTGGTCTTGCCTCGAGTTGTCATCCAGGCAAAGCTAGGCTAGGGTTTTTTCTGCCCCTTCCCCTAGCTACAGATGGTAAGCTTTGGGTTTAGGTCAGATCCTCAGAGTACTTGTCGTGTGCCGGCAACTGGTCGGCAGGGTGAATACATTCCCCTGTCAGGTCTTGGTTGTTGGCATAGGAGGCTTTGCCTCCCTAGACTGCACTTGAAGGGGTCATGTGTTTTCCTCTTCTCCCTGTGGTTTAGTCGACTAGTCCTGTGTTCACAGACCCTAGACTGAAGAATAGAGATTAGTCTGCTGCCTAGGATGGCGCCGGTACTGGAACTCTGTTTCTCTATCATTAAGGGTGGCGGCTAGATGATTGCCGGCCCCCTTAATGTATTGGCAAACCCTAGGCTAGGGAATAAATTCTCCGTCCGCCTAGGATGGCGCCGGTACTGAAACAGAGCTTCCTTAAGGCGTGGTAGGACCAGCATACTGCCGGAACCTCTCACACCTTATACAGGACCCTTTTCCCTCCCCACTCTGTCCTTTAGGGATGGCCTAGCCATCACATCCCTTTGGCCATCGTCCTGCAATCTCATCGCTTGCCGGAAGGTTGTAGGGCTGGCTTGGGCTTCTGCTTGTATGGCCTAGTTGTTCAGCTTCCCTATCGGACACAGAGCTCCGGGATAGCTGTGTCGGCAGGACCAGCTGCCGGCAGAAGGTCTATTTACTTTAGAGTGTTCTTCAGTCCTCCCTTGGGCTGCCATTCACATCCTATGACCGGCAGGGACCGGCAACGAAGGTGGATGGGTGGAAGCTTGATTATCTTATATTCTCCCCTTCCATTAGAACCCTCATTCCGGAGGAAGGAAGTGAGACAGTGCTCCTACATCACCCTTCACTCCTTGCATCCTCTCTCTCTCTTGGCTAGTGCCGCCAGGTACTAACTTAACTGGCGGCTGCCGGCCACTAACCCAGCTGGCAAGATGCTGGCTAGACTTGTGGGCCGACAGCCAATGATTCACTGACACAACTGACTTAGCCGGCAAAAGCCGGCCGAGTTCGGTCTACCGGCCACTACCCTGTCACATAAAATGCTGTCTGGGCTAGTGTGCCGACAGCCGGTGACCCGCCGGCGTCCGGTAAGCTGCCACCAATCCGTTGGGCTGCCGGCTACTATTTTTTCAATATTGTGTCAGTTGAACGGTGCCTTAAGTACCAGCCTTGCCGGCTACATGCCGGCGGTAACTATGGTATAAAAGTATACAGTAGTTAAATTTTCCATCATACTCTGTGTGTCCAGACGCAGTCTATTGTTGAGACCTTATAAGATAGGGAAAGGAATTCCCTTTCTATATACTGATACATGATCAGTTGTTAATGACCCTCATTATTAATCCTTTTGGAAGTTAGTGTTAGTTACACTTTTCTATCCTTATAGGCTAGACTCTTCCACCGGGCCTCCTGAGGAGGATAACTCTAGGGTTAATATTGAGGGAGGTCTCAGCAATTGGCTGGGCGGGAAACACACGTATGTGTCTTTCCTAATTCATTTCTAGCTTATCTATCCTAAGCTATATGCAATAAAATAAAATGGAAAATATTATTAATAATATTTATTAGTTTATCTAGTGAGATGAACTCCTTTATACTCCTTTTATTTTCCTCTCTTTACAGGAGGACCATGTGAAGTGCGGCAGTGTCTTCTGCAACGTGCGTAGCAGGGACTTCTGCGGCCACCTGGAGTGTAGGGCGTACTCCCGTTGTTCCATCACCAAGGGACCTCTCAAATACTGGGACCCCCAGGTATGTACAGTGTGCAAAAACTTGGTTTATGAGGCTTTTGAAAACCCCAAGACAATGGAGTCAAGGGATGCAGCTCGGAACAAGCTGCGCAGATGGGTTCGTGGATTTCAGAAAAATGCCACGGGGCCTTACCTCCCCAATGAGCGTATGAGGGCCTATCTATTACCTAAAGCATCTGCGGATGCTGCCATTCCTCAGCCTCACCCTGAGATCCCTTGCATCCAGATAGCCGTGGACACGGATGTCTCAGATGTGATGAAGGACATCCATCTAGATGATGAGAGGATGTCAGAGGTGTCAGAAGACACCGGAAAAGATCAAGAAGAGGAGTCAACGTTGGCTCCAGAGACGGAAGAGGATGAAGTCGAAACAGTGTCTGTTTCGTCGGTTCCTGCCCCAGAACCAGTGCCCTCTATGTCCTCTGCTCCCCCACCTGATAATTTGGATGACACCTTGTCTGCCATCAGAGTCACGATGGAGACCTTTCAGAAGAAGAGCGAAGAAAGGGAAGCTGCTCTAATGAAGGAGATTCACCAGCTTGCAGTGGCCCGTGGGTCTCATAGGAGACTTAATGTGAAGGATCTTCCCTCGTGGAGAGTCTAAAGGTCTATCTTCGTAGAACTTCAGACTTCAGAGTAGGACAGCTCTTTAAAGGAGATACATTGGGCTTAAACTTATCCCTGAAACAACTAAGGGCGAAGATCACCTACTTCATTCGCAGAACGAATCCTGACAGTACACCCGCAGGTCATGCTCCTAGAAAAATTGGTTCATCATTAAACTTTTTCCAGCTTATGGATTTCGAGAGCCTTCGCTTGTTTACTGGATGGAAGTCATCCAGAGTGTTTTTCAAACACTATGCGAAGCAAGTGCAAGAATTAAAGCGATTCGTGGTGGCGGCAGGTAGTGTACTAAAACCTGTCGCTTAGTGCTGCAAGGAACAGTGAATTATGTGGGACTATAATTCTAGAGGGTGTACATGTTGGCACATTATAGTGCAACATGTTAAGTGAAATGTCATCAAGGTGACATTATGGACTGTTCCAGTGTATAAAGGTGAAGAAACATAGACATAACACTAAGTGCCGTGTGTTTTTTACACAAGTGTAAATAGACAGACTTCTCAGAAAGACATCAGAAAATTATTAAATTTTCAATTGAGTGGTATAAAATTTTGTTTTCAGATAAAACAAGTATTTCTGATTTATTCTGTATGGTCTATGTTTGCAAATTCTATTTCACTTGCATTTTTATATTATTATGAAATGTATGCTGAATTTTCATTTATTGTTTGCAAATAAATGTCTAATTGTTTTGTGCATCTTATTTCGCCCTAAACATATTTTAATAAAGTTATTTATGAGCATTACTTTTATTCCTTACTATTCTGCATAACTACATTAAACAAAGGTAGTAACTTTGTTCCTAAACGTAAACAAACCTTTCTAGCCAGGCTTACCTTGTTTTGATACAGATACAAACTTGTCTGTTGCGGTATACAGCTGAGCTGATATACCTTAGATGCTATGGTGGCTGACATGAACCTGTGTTCGTTTTATAAATACAAACTTTGGCTAAAGGCATACAGTGAGACCTGTATGCCCATTCGGTTGCTAGGTTGGTCATATGAAATATGTAAACTTCGAGACTTTTTCCCGAGTCTAGTATGACTCTTCCCTGTAGGGGGCAGGAAGCACTAACATAGTCCATGATTAGAAACAATGACATATAACGGTAATGTCATAGGTCTCTAAGGTCTAGATGACCAAGAAAATATTGTCTTGAGGTTTAAGGCACAACTGATTATCCTTGCATCGTACGTTTAAAGTTAACACTGCTCATTTACTTATCTTAACGCTTCCGTGAAACATTACCTGCGTGTTTAGTTTTCCCCACATTCACATTCATACATAATTTCAACTTGAATGAATTTAATTAACGCTAACAGCGTTTTGTTGACTTTAAATGGATGCTGATGTGTAGAATGACCTCACGCACCCTCCAGTAGGTTTATCTCGCACTTACTAACAAGTAGTTGAATCACATTTGCCGGAACTAACCCGTCTCTCCTTGCTTTCTTCCTTTATCCCCAGGGTGTGAAGAATTTTTCTTCACTCTTCTTCTTCCTTTTGTATTTTAGGCTCCCTAATGTAGTTAACCCTTAAACTTTTGCTCCCACTCTCACTTTACATTTTCTTTACCGAAACATTGGGAAAACTATTTTAAACTAACTAAACTCATTGACAGTAGCGTACGCCATGTTTGTGACGTCACAGCATAGAAACGCAAGACAGAAGCCTTATGCTGGCATACGATGGTTCTTTCCTCTAACTACATGTGTCGAGATAAATTATTACACTGGTTTTAATATAATTTCAATACTGCTGACTTTAAAGCAGCTTTTATTTCTCTAAGCCAATTCTGGTTTGTTAATTTTAAGATATATGCCCATCGCACCAGCCTATTGCTAACTGATCATTAACTCAAAAATTTTTAGCAAGCCAGAATAGGTAGGATTATTGTATATGTATATTCCCTTAGAGCAGCAAGATTTCTCTAAGTGTTTTGTGCAAAATCCTGCCTCCTATTCACTCCTTACAACAATATATTGCCCTGTCCTAAAGTCCCAATATGGCACCTCCAGTGGGTTACACATGAATCATGATCCTCACTTGTTTGGAAGGTGAAGACAGGTGAACCTACAAGACCCAAGGGTCGCCCTATCCGTACAGGAGCCGTAGATGTGACCGGCTGACTGACCTGGTCAGTCAATCAGTGCATATCTGGCTCACCCCACCAACTGGACTCCCCCAAAACAAAGGGACGGGGAGTTTTGTGTGTCCAGGCATTGGAGATGGGAAGAAGACGAATCTGGTAAACCATATCTACCAAAAGTGAGGATTCCAGGGGTGGGCATGTGAAGGGTGCAAACTATTTGGTCAATGGCAATTTAATCAACAGCCATTTGAGGACAAGGGCTGTTTTCTGTAAGGAGTGAAGGTAAGATACGTGGCCACGAGTTTTCCCCCATTTTAGCTTAGACTAATTTTAACATGATTTAGGTTTAGCTGGCTGTTGCATATTTCGGGCGGAGTGCAAGGGATTGTGTGTACAAATTTTTGCATTTAACTTTAGCTTTCGAGACTAGCACAGTCTTGGGGTCACAGGGCTGCGTGTCCAACCATGATTTTCAATCATTAATCATTGCAGAAGACCACTAGTCTAAGCAACCATATTTTTTGTCATTTTGCATTTCACTTTATTGCATTTTGTGTTTTTGATCCTCTTTACTTTCTGTTAGGATGTCCGTTCCTTTCAATGTAAATTCATATAATAAAGCAAGATTAGGTTAATTACCCCTTCTTATTTTTACTCCATTATTTATTTGATTATGCCTATTATGAATATTTGATCTCGGGGACATTATACACGATATTTTGGAAGGGGTAAGTAAGTCTAGGTAGCTTGAGAATAATAGTGTGTCAGCGAGTGACTTAGTATTTAATCTATGCTTCGAGGGTGAAGATCCATATCTGTAACTTTTACTTTACACTACATCACTGCTCCCATCTATTGCCATTGTCTCAATAATTACTTAACGTAAGATTTCTGTCCAGCATCTCACTGGGGTCCCTGGGACGGAACCGAAACAGAGCCTAAGAGTGTAGGTGACCTTAGACCTGATAAAGCTAGAGTAGGCCATCAAATTACTTTTATTTCCCGTGAGGAGTTTTCAGGCCTCTGGACAGAGTACATTTTTTTTTTTTTTTTTTTTTTTTTTTGCATTTCAAGTGAGGGTTTGTGAACTACATCATCAAAATTATTAACAGGGTGTTTGTCCCTTGACTGATAGAACTACTGTTAATGGCATTCTATCTAACTTCTGTTCTTTATACCATACTTCTATGTTTGAAGCCCCTGTTGTGAAGAGTTTTCTTCACTCTTCTTCTTTCCTTTTTTTTATTTTGGTCCTGCCCACACTAATATAGTAGTTACCCTTGATTTTTTTTCCAAACTTTATGTTTTCCTCTACCAAGGCACAGGTAAACTGTGTTTAACTAAATGTTGTTAACATACGTCATGTTTTTGTGATGTCACCGAGTAGAAATGCAAGACAAAGACCATATGCTGAGTGACGTTGGTTCTTTTCCTAATCAACGTGTTTTGAGATAAATTATTACACTGGGTTGAATAAATTTTAGTGTTGCTGACTTATAGCCATCTTACATTATCTCTTCAGTACTACTTCACGTCTGATTAATTTAGGATGTTTGCCCAACGCACCAGCCCTTTGCTTCTTCTTCTTCCCCACTGTTATCCCTACATTGACGGGTCAGTTGTACTTGTCTGATGCGCCATCTTCTATGCCTTTGATCAAAGGCATCCTCTTCCACCAAAACTCCTCTCTCTATATCATCCTTTATCTTATCTCGCCATCTAATTCTCTGCCTCCCTCTTGATCTTCTCCCCCATACAGGTTCTTCCTAAGCCCTCTTCACTCCCTTACCATGCCTGATGCACCAGCCCTTTACTGATTACTCTTTTAAATTATTATTTTTAGTATGCCAGAATAGGTAGGGTTATTGTTATTATGTATGTACCCCTAGAGTAGCAAGATTGCTCTATGTATTTTGAACAAAATCCTGCCTCCACCTCACTCCTTACACAAATATATTGCCCTGGCCAAAATTCCTAATATGGCACCTCAACAAGATTCACTTGTCAGATGATGACTTAGGTTAACTGATTCGACCCTCAATCTCCACCATTCGCTAGCAAGCCGCCATTCTGACCAAACTGGTCAAACTGCATCACTCTGACTCACCCCAACTTCCCCAGGACAAGTTTCTCGCCCACCAAGCAGAGGAGGACGGAGGACTTCTGGTGTCCTGTCTGCTGGAGAGAGGCAAGATTAACATGGAAGTTTGCCAGCAATCCCGAAATATCAAGAAGCAAGGAACAGAAGTGGCCCAGTCAACTAATGGTGCAAACAAGCCAGAACAATAACTATTTTCTGGACAAGGGCTTTCCTCAAGTACTGAAGTGAATACATGTAAAACACGTGGCCACTTAAAATTTCCCCATTTTTTGAATTAGAATTAGAATTTCACGTTATTTAGGTATTGCTGGCTTTTTTACACGATTCGGGTTGTGTGTGTGGGATTTTGTGTATAAACTTTGGGTATAATTTTTTGCTTTTAGAGACTCATACAGTATCGGGGTCACAGGACCACGTCTCCGACCTCATTTTTAATCATTTGACATTCCAAAATACCTTGAGTCTAGAGCAAGAATATTTTGATTACCATTTTGCATTTCTTTGATTGATTTTAATTATATGTTTTCCTCTTTTGCCAATGTTAAGACGTATGATTTAACGTTGTAATTTTTGTATAATAAACCACTTAGATTAGATTTTACATATTTGTATTTCTACTCCCTTTATTTGAATAATAGCATTTTGTAATACAATTTACTTCAGGATAGTTATACACTTCTCTCTGACTCTGACAGCCTGACTGACGTCATGTAAATAGACTACTCAGTAATATACACTACAATAATAAGATGAGCATCACTATAAAAGATTCCAATCTCACATGCAGTACAAAAATAAGAGGAATCATATGCTATCCTTGAGGTAATTTATACTGGAATCAATACTTTATAATATATGCTACATCATGCTATCCAATCAAAACATTCATAACTACAATCAAGGCAGCAACATCTGAAAAATGTTGGACCAAGAGAAAGAAGAGTGTCCACGTGAAGCAATGGATAAGAGGAGACACCAAATGAAAAGTAAGTAGGGATCTTTAGTTTGTAAATTCGGCTTCGTAGGAAAAACTGAAACACCATCTCGGAAAGAAAATGTGCCGCGCAATGGTAAGCCTTCATGAATATCTCTGCAACTGTGTCGATAAGGAGAAAAGTTGAAAGCCACTACAAATTATATACAGGGATGGTAACAATGCTCTGAAGGATTTGAAGGAACTGTGGCTTTGAAAAATGATGAAGAAAATATTGTCTGCCAACATGTTGGGAACTTTATATTATTCCACACCACTGGAGAAGTTCATGGAGAATGTTCAGTCATTGATGACACTGACGGCTAAGGGAAGGGGTATAAGAGAAGAAGCACCAACAGAAAACAGCCAGGTGGGAGACACAAACCCCATCTCATCAACATTGAATAGGGAGGAAGGAAGCAGCTGATGCCTGGAAAGGAAATAACTGAGGCAGGAGCAAAGTGGGACGGAAGTCTGCCGCAACTGCGGACATAAGGGACACTTGTTGAGGCATTCTCCCCAACCTAAAATGATGATACAATGTTACACCTGCAGGAATGAGAACCACTACACCTGCAACTATAGGAGTGTTCAATCCCCTCTGCAGGAGCACCAGCAACTTACTCACCGTCGGTGAGTCTGAACCAACATATGGACCCCCACCATATTATCCACAACAGCACACCCGAGGTAGCCAGAAACAAACCCTTGCCTTAGAGGCACCACTGTGGTGACAACAGTAGGCCAAGGACCTAGGTAGCACCATGACAACCAGTCATCCCAGTCAAGTTTCCTTCATGGTTTAAAAATGTGTTGATAGATACAGGTGCGGTACTATCTCTTACTGCTGAGCCACATGTCAATGTGGCCAGATTGGAAAACGTAAATTCCTTAAAATGTAATGTAATTGGAGAGAATAAACTGTATATTAATACTTTGTTTGCAGGCGTTTGAAATTTCCACTGAAAAGTTTGTGCATGACTTCTATGTTGTTCCTGATTTAGGAATCAAGGGCATTGATGCCATATTTGGCATCGATAGAGTTTGCCAGTTAGGGATAAATGTACTTACAAACTTAGAAGAATCCCCACTGGGATGACTATTGAAGCTGCAGCTGCTTTAATATAACCTGCTAGTAACGTAACTGGCAAATCTGATGCCCATTTCTTCCATGAAATATGTAATGATGTATACTCCACCACGCTAATGGAATTAGATGTTTGCAAGAAAAATTTAATTAATGGCATATCTATTCTTACTCTATGTGTAGATTTTAAAGATCACATAATTTTTTGATTCATTGGTGGAGATATAAGGAAAGGACGAAGTAGTGTTTCATAGTTTCTTATCTGGACTTATCCTACTTAAAGAAAATACCTTAATAACATATATCGAGAAGGATGTTAACATAGTTTCTAGTTCTGCCATCCAGCCAAATACCTCATCAGAACATTGCGAGACTTAAAAATTCTTGATTTTGATCTAACCCCTGTAAAGTATCTTTAAAATATTGCTCAAATTTTGGAAAAATGCCATGATGTGTTCATTCAAGACGAACTGCAAGGTTTTTTGTGACTATGCCCTTTCATATAGATATGGGGGATAGTTAGCCTGTAGTAACATATCCTTATCGAGTGCCCTTTGCATACCATACAGAAGCAAATTGTCATATAGACGAGATGAGAGTGAATGCTATAATCTTGATCTCAGATTCTCCCTGGCAATCCCAAATAGTAGTAGTAAAGAAAAGTTAGAAGCATTCACATAGTCTATCGTAACTTAAATGGTGTCACAAAAGGCAACTTATTTCCTTTGCCCTCAATAGAGGAGATACTGTGTAAGGTACGGAACAATTCTTTGCTCTCAACCTTAGACCTCAAATTAAGCTATCACCAAATTGCACTTGACTCTGTGAATCAAGAGAAGGCTGCATTTGTAGCTGGTGATTCATTGTATTCCTTTAACACCTTAACCTTTAGATTAAAGAATGCGCCCGTACATTGTTCAAGAGTAATGATGAGTGTATTTGCAGGATTGGCAGGAAGGGCAGTGTTAATTCATTTGGGTTATATATTAATTCATAGTAATAATTTAGAAGAGCAAATGACAAATTTCATTAAAGTGTTAAAAGCCTTGTGACGACATATTTTCAAAGTCAATCGAAAGAAGTGCCAGGTATTTCAACCTGAATTTCAATTCTTAGGGCACATAATAACAAGGACGTGAGCTCAATGGCATATAAAGTGCTAGCTATTAGAGAATGCCACCATCCCAAAACAAATAAACAAGTCAGTTAGTTTTGTGGGTCTAGCTTCATACTACAGATGTTTTATCCGAATGTTTGACCAGATTTCAAGACCGTTGGATAAACTCAGAAAAAAAAGGAAAATTTTCAATGTTCTCGTGACCATGAAGTTGCATTTCAACAGTTAAAACAAGCATTGTCCTAAGATACTTTGCTAATCTTTCTTTCTTTTGATTGTGAATTTTTAGTATCCTGTGATGCCAGTAATATAGCAATTGGAGGAGTAATTGAACAGTTAGATGATAAAGAAGTTCCTCGCCCTATAGTGCTCTCATATCGAGCTTTAAAGGGAACTGTAGGTACATGAAAAGACATTTAACATGTACCAGTATTAATTATTAATGTCATTATCAGATATGTATCATTTATTGTATTATATTCTTTCAAGCATTATTTCCAGATATTACATATCAGCAGATTAATTCATGTCTTATTAATATGATATAGCAACATTGTATTAGCATTGTCAACACTTACCTATTGTTCGAATGATCCACTGGCTTCTTTGTCCTGGTCTCTTTACTGATAAATTATCTTTCCATTGTTCCCGTGGACTTTGCATTTTTCTGGTAATAGACATTATGAACCTAATTCTAAATTTGTATCCTTGCCCCACCTATGAAGGTTAAGGAAGTTACTAACACGTACATGGCGCAGTGAACTCACAGTGTCGTATTGTGAGAAGTTTCTTTCAAGATGTGGACAATAGGAACCGGTCGACGCTAGTAATGGATGCTCAACTCGAATGTTTTTGTGGTTTTATTCTATTTTATGTACAGTGTAGTGATGCAAGTGAACTGTGAAGTGTTGTGAAGTGCATTGTGCTTTTATAGTGTCCTTTTTATACATCCCAGTGTATTATTTGCTGTGCTATTTCAAGAAGCAAGCAAATATTCTGTTGTGGCATGATTGGAGCACACGTAACCACATCCAGTCTCAACCATCGCCGCAGGGTGACTGCTGATTACTGCTGCCTGAAGCCAGACTAGCAAGTTGCTGCTCCCCTCAACTCACTGCCTGACGAATTCATCGCACATGCACACATTCACTTCTCATTGAACTCGGCGTCAATGACCTCAGATGTCAGGATGCCTGAAAACTTTAAATCAATCAATCAATCGATCTTGTTGAACTTTTTTTATTAGTTTTGAATTTTACAGCAATTCGTGTTTATTGTTAATAGATTTGTTAGAACTGTACTTTTTCTCACCGCACATTGGAAGTAATGATGCTTCGAGAGATAGACTTACAGATCAGTTAGAAGAGACTGCAGAACAGGGACCATTCAGTAATGTAGGTGCCCACAATGTCGACAATGCCTACACCCACCGTGTTGGGGGAGTGATGGAGGGCACTGCCTCTCCCTCCCCACCTTTCTTGAGCCCCCTGCTACCGGGACAGATTTCCTCATTTTGATTAGATTTTTAGAGGAATATCGCTTTTACTAGGATGAAAGAAGGCGAAGGGAAGATGGAGAAAGAAGATAAGAAAGAACACGTGAAGAAGAAAGAAGAAGGGAACAAGAAGCGATTTGCTTAAGAGAGGATGATCTTAGAAGAAAAGAAGAAAATGCAAGATTTACTGCCCTCATTCAAACTCTTGCACCTATCGTCCATTCTCATCCAGGTACTCTTACACCTGGCACAGAGGCGACTTCGGACTCTAATCAACGTGCTCTCCCACCTCCACAGAAAGCAACAGCTCAAACGCCACCACCACTGAAAGCAGATGCAATATTCAAATGTTCAGTAAATGGAGATGTCAGTGGGAAGACTATGCCGTCATGGTGGATCTTTCTAAGCTTTCGCGTGCCCATCCAAAAGCGTTCTCCAAGTAGTGGTAAGTCAAGACTGAAGACTGTGACTGCCGTGCTGCTGTCTGCTATGAGCAGGTAAAGACCCAGTATGCCCAGCATGCCCACCCCTTGCCCATGTTGACTGTTGGACAGCAAGTTTGTATTCAAGACCCAACCTCTCATCGTTGGGACAAAATTGGCATTGTCATGGGCCATGGAAAGTCAAGAGACTATCAAATTCGTCTCCCTAGTGGTCGTGTGTTGTGGTGTAATCGCTGTTTTCTTCGCCCAATGTCACCCACTATTAGTGTCCCTTCTCTCCCTGACCCTATGGCTATTCGTCCAGTGAACCACATCGTTCCCAAAGACTCATAGAAAAGGAATCTGTTCAAGATTGCACTATGAGCGTGAGGGGGAGGTACATAAAAAGACACATTTAACATGTACCAGTATTCAATATTATTGTCATTATCCTATAGGTACCATTTATTGTATTATGTTCTTTCAAGCATTATTTCCGGATGTTGCATATCAGCAGATTAATTCATGTCTTATTAATATAAATGGCAACATTGTATTAGCATTGGCAACACTTACAGTACTTATTGTTCCCATGATGCACTGGCTTTTTTGTCCTGGTCTCTGTGCTGATAAGTTATCTTTCCGTTGTTCCCACGGACTTTGTATTTTTCTCCTAATAGACATTAAGAACCTACTTTCAAAGTAGTATCCTTGCCCCACCTATTAAGGTTAAGGAAGTTACCAACACATATAGGAACCAAAACATATTATTTAGTGTTTGATAAAGAGACTCTTGCTCTTAACTGGGATTTGGAAAGAAACCTATATTTCCTGTTAGGACATCCAATTCATATCAAACCTAACCATCAACTCTTATCATACATATTTAAGAAGTCAGATCTATCAAGTCGTCAAGCAAGGTGGCTAAAATCATTACTTGAATTTGATATTGTAGGTTTAGAATATCTTCCGGCTGTAGTAGCAGGTTTGCAGATGGTTTATCTCGATCTATTGCTGTCGAAAAGTGGTCAATGTGGTCATGCATGACTGGGTTTGAGCTGGACATGGTGCTGCCCCATCCGTAGAAGCTACGTCAGCTGACCAGACAGGTAAGTAAACAAAATCAGTGGGCCCATTTCTAGTACAAATGAAATGCATGAAATGACTGTCGAGAATGCAAGTGACTCTGCCTCTACAGTATATGACGTTAAGGATGATTACATAAAATGGAAGGTTTCTAAGTTAATTAAAGCACATAATAGCAATCCATTATACAGTAAAGTAAAAGCACACATTAGGGAATAAACAGATGAACTCACCTCCGGAATTACAATCCCACCAAACAGATTTGTAATTTTAGATGAGATTCTCTGTGCGAATAATCTCAAAAGAAATGAGCTAGTTGTAATGTTTGGCCTATATCACACTTACTTGAAATTAGCTCACTCACCTGGAATAATAACATATTGTTATTGAGAATGAATCCTATCCCAGCATCTTCGCCAACTTGTCTTCTACTTAGATGGAATATAATCAGAGACTTCTCATTGAAATATGTTTAATTTCTGTCAGGTCTACATCTCTGTCTTCTCTAACAACTTTCGAATTTCGAGTGAGAATACGTAAACCAAACTCGTACACAACAATACAAAAATGAAAAATGAGCATTGCTCTCAAAAAGATTGGATCTTACTGCAATATAAATGTAAGAAGAATCACACCCTAACTTTGGGACAATTAATTAATGATTGAATCCTTCATAACATATGCTATTACGCTTATAAGCTATGTAAAAACATATTCTATCAATGCAATACTGTGTAACATTACTCTTAATACCTGTAGTGTATATAGTATTACAGTACAAATTACATAACACTAATCTATCATACGGATCTACTGACTTCCTTTACATCAATCATCTAAAGCGAAGATGTTATCACACTCATCACCAGTTTCAAGTCATGTAGGAATAGCAAACACAATTAGTAGAGCATCTGATTCCCTTTATTGGATATGGATGGTCCAAGACATAAAGAGATTCATTCAAAGATGTCATCTTTATAATTCATACAGATCCCATAGATTAAATAGGCCATCTGCACGTGTATGGCCACTAATCAGTGAAAGTTGAGCAGAGTACACAATGATTTAATAGGCTCCTCACTCAGTTCACATGAAGGGCACAAATACATTTTGTTTTTAGATGATGCTTGAACTAGATAAGTGTGCTTCAAAAGTAGCCATAGCACTTAGATCCTTTGTTGAAACGTTTGGTTCCCGCTCAAGAAATTATTTTCGATCAAGGAACAGTGTTCATTAATAAAATATTCTGTTGCATTGCTACCTTATATGGCATTAGGTATTCTCCTATTTTTGCCTGTAGGGCTCCACTTTAGAATTGCCATTACTAAAGCTCTTTTTTGGATCTGTCCTAGTGACTAGTGAGATGCTGGACAGGAATTTTACTTTAAAAACAATTTCACTGAAAGTGAGGGATGGGAGCAGTGATGTATACAAGTTAAAATAATGATCTTCACCTTCAAAACACAAAAATAAAAAGTACACTCGCTACTATAACTTAACTATGTTACTCATAGTTTGACTTAAGTCTACTCTCTTCAATATCTCTGGCATAATAAAAATTTCATTTACTGGGAACTATCCCAAGGAAATGAATTAATTTGTAGTTGTTTAACACTTAATTATTCAAAAAAAAAAAAAAAAAAAAAAAAAAAAAAGAGTAGAGATACGACCAGGTATGACCTAACATAATATCTTTATTGTGCAAAATTACAGCACTAAATCGGAAAGATTTAGATGAGCAAATAGAGTCAAACGCAATTAAAACAAATTCAAAGAAATGCACAATACTCAGTAAGATAAAAGAGGCTATTCCTATTCTAAGACTCGAGATGTATTGCAATGCTACATAATTGAAATAAGGCCAAACACATAGGCCTGTGACTTAAGACTGAAACAATCTCTAAAGAAAAATATATCCAAAGATTAGTACAAATAATTCCATTCACTCAGCTTGAATGATGTATAGCCAGCAATACCTAAATAATGTAAGTAAAATCTAACTTTGAAAGTGGGAATTTGCACACACTTAAGAAAATAAAAAGACCTTCAGATAATAGTTGTTGTAAATTAGCTGTAGCACCTTCCAGCTGGCTGGCCTACTATTCACTATATCCCTTGCTTCTTGGCTGATCGGGGTCTGGTTTAGGTTCCAGGTTCGTATCTCCTCTCGTTGCCGTCATGAAACCGGGACTCGTTTGTTCTCTTTGGGATGTGGTGCAAGGAACAAATGCCTTGCGGTCAGCCAAACTTTAACATGACAATTGAATGTGGACATCATTACTGTAAAACATCTTGCAAGTGAATGGGCAGAATTCCAAGTCAAAGGGCTTCCTCTTCGTTCATCTCCTGGTCAGGTGAGCATCAGGTTGTGAATGCTACGCACGTTGAGGAGCCATATCGGGACTTTCAGTCGGGGCATTAAATTCTTGTAGGAAGTCTGTTTAGGCTTTTTTTTTATTCACAATACAGAGCAATCTTGCAACTCTAAGGGGACATACAACAGAATAATACTAACTTTTTGTCATAAAAAATGAATCAGTTAAAAGTGTATTTAGTAAAGGGCTAGTGCATTGGACAAAACATATCCTAAAATAGATCAGACCTGAGTTGGTACTGAGAGATGAAAATAAGTTGCTTATAAGATAGCAGTAATTATCATCACCATCATCATCATCCCCTCCTATGCCTATGGACGAAAAAGGCCTCTGTTAGATTTTGCCAGTCATCTCTATCTTGAGCTTTTAAATCATCATCTACTTCACACTTCATAGTCCTCAGCCACGTAGGTGTGGATTTTCCAACTCTTCTAGTGTTTATGGAGCCCAGTTGAAAGTTTGGTAAACTGATTTCTCTTGGAGAGTGCAAAGAGCATGCCCAAACCATCTCCATCTACCCCTCACCATGATCTCAACCACATATGGCACTTGAGTAATCTCTTTTATAGTTTCATTTCTAATCCTGTCCTGCCATTTAACTCCAAATATTCTTCTGAGGGCTTTGTTCTCAAATCTACTAAATCTGTTGGATATTGTTTCATTATCGTACTATGACTCCTGTCCATACAGTAACAGCGATCTCACTAAACATATATAGCCTGAGTTTTATATGTAATTTCAGGCGATTTGATTTCCAAATTTCACTTAACCTAGCCAGTATCTGATTTGCTTTTTCCAACCTGTGCGATATGCTTTTCGGCCATGCGCTGCCGAGCATGCACCTGCATACGCTGGTGCGAGTTAGTTGGCTCTTGAGTATCTTGCAATAAAGTGTGGTCACCAGGACGTTGTCTCATTGCAAACCTAACAAGGCGCAGTGAGTGGGATCGGAACCAAGCCATGCCCCAGATACGTCGACCACCCCAGGCCACGCCAAGGCATGCCTTACCTGCGATGCCAAGGGCCTTGTCACAGGCCGTGATGTAAGCACAGACGTTAATTGCAGACCAGCAACGCTCCATCCATTCCCTTCAGGATGCCCTTCCTGGTTCCGGAGCACGTGCCAGTAAAGTTTTTGTCTCTGTTGCCCCTGAGAAGTGCGATGCGGTAATGTCCTTTTCAGCGTCCAGATCTTGGAGACGTTCGATGACGTGTTGGATCCACCTTAACAAGTTCCCGCCGCAGGATGTTGTCCTGCACATTAGGCTCAACTGTGTGCTGGCGTTGCAACGTGCGCTGGACGCTCGGTATTCAGATGCCAAATGGAATGCCCTCGCCCCAGATGCGGCTCTGGATGCCATCGGGAATATTGTGTTGCGGTCGTCGAATCAGGCAGTGCAGTGGTCTGAATTCTTTGCTCTCGCACAAGAGCACGAGGAGTCAATGAGCGACTATTTTTCGAGGTGTGCTCAGAAGGCCACCGACTGTGATTTTAAGTGTCCTAAATGCGGGGAGTGCTTGATAGAATACATGCTGTTGCGGAAAATAATGGTAGGCCTCAGTGACCCTGTATTAAAAAGGCACGTTTTACAGGCATGTGATACATTTAAAAGTGTAGATGCTCTTCAGGCACTGTGTTGCACTTTCGAAGCTGCACGCCAAGACGTTGAAAGTGTCCCGCGCGTCGCTATCGGTGAGAGGGAGTCTGCTGGCGCCTCCAGTGATGACGTCACAGGCAGTGATGACGTCACAGGCAGTGATGACGTAGAGCCAGACATCGCGGTGTTGCACGGCAACTTCAATGCAAAGCGTTGTGGAAATTGTGGGGGGGCGCCATACGTTTGGTCGAGCGTCCTGTCCAGCAAAAGGTATGATGTGGCACGGGTGCCAAAAGGTAGGGCACTTTCAGAAATGCTGCAGAAGTACGAAGAAAGTGCTGCTTGCCTCGAGTTTAGTGATTGTTGCAGACACACACCTCTCCCCCCACCCTACAATCAAGGCTTGTGTTTCCCATAGGAACGGGAATTCAGTATCGACACTCGTCGTAGCAGATACAGGAGCACAGATCTGCGTTGCCGGACCCACGATTCTTTCAAGCCTGCAAATAAATCCAATGGAGTTGCAGCCGCGAACAGGTCTGAGGGACATAGCTAATCTCCGGGTGAGATGTTTCGGATCAACGGCATGCTTCATTGATATAGGTGGGCGACGCACGATGCAGGAGGTTTACTTTATGCCGACGGCCAAGAACTTCTATGTATCGCTTAATGCTTGTAAGGAGCTGGGAATAGTACCTCCTGGCTTCCCTCACCTCTACCATCTCATTGCATCAGCTGATGTGTTTAACGAAGAAGTCGCACGGCCTAACTCCCCTAAGACAATGAAGCCAGCCACCTTACCCATCCCACCTGTGGAGGAGAATATACCAAGACTTGGGGAATGGTTATTACGGCATTTCTCATCAACAACCTTTAACACAACCAGGGAACCTTTACCTGTAATGACGGGCAAGCAGCACCTCATCCATTTGTTGCCTGATGCCGTGCCTTATGCCTGTCACACGCCCGCAACAATCCCCAAGCATTGGGAAGAGGAGGTCAAGGCTCAACTTGACGAGGACGTTCGGAAGGGTGTGATAGAACCAGTCCCAGTGGGAGATGCAACAGAATGGTGTGCGAGGATGGTCGTCGTAGCCAAGATGACAGGCCAACCTTGCCGCACACTAGACTTCCAGCGCCTTAACGCCCACTGTCTTCGTAAGACTCATCATACACCAGCACCCTTCAACATAATTTCAAGCATCCCCATTCACAAGTACAAGACTATGGCGGACGCCCACTGGGGTTTCCATCAAGTGGAACTGGACGAGGATAGCCGCCCACTCACGACCTTCGTCACCTCATGGGGACAATACCGTTATCGTAGAACACCCATGGGTCACTGTTCGGCGTCCGACGCCTACACAAAAAGGTTCGATGATCCCCTGCAAGACATCACCAGAAAGCATAAATACATTGATGACACTTTGATATACGATCACAGCATCGAAGAGGCATTGTGGCATGTATATGAATTCCTGTCAACGTGTGCCTCTGCAGGTATCACACTCAAGCCCGAGAAGTTTAAATTCTGCAAGAGAGAGGTTAGTTTCGTTGGTTATCACCTGGGAAGGGAGTCATACAAGCCCGCACACGAACGACTATACGCAATTCGTAACTTCCGTATGCCAGAGAAGCCCTCCATCACGGATATTAAGTCGTGGTTCGGATTCGTGAATCAATTAGCTCACTATCTTGCAACGTCGCCCATCATGGAGCCCTTTACGGACCTCCTCAGAAAAGCCACCGCCCTACTACGATATTGACGGATTGGAGCAAGGAAGGCATCGGTTTCGTAGTCCTTCAGCAGTATTGCATTTGTCAGTCAGCTGACAGCCCCTTCTGTTGCAAGGGCGGCTGGTGCCTTGCCCTGTGTGGTAGTCGACACCTCACCCCCTCTGAAGCTGGGTATGCCCCCGTAGAAGGAGAAGCCCTGGCAATTATCTGGTGCTTGCGGAAGGCCAGGTTGTTCCTACTTGGGTGTCCTAATCTCACCATCATCACGGACCACCGTCCACTCGTCAAACTGCTGGGTGACAGAGCCCTCAAGGACGTCATCAATCCAAGATTATTCAACCTGAAAGAGAAGACACTCCAGTTCAAGTGCCACATGAAATACCTGCCCGGAAAAAGGAACACCACCGCGGATTTTCTTTCAAGGCACCCGACCATGCGAGCATCCCACGAAGCTTCCGACGTGGATTTGGAGGACAACATTCAAATGGCAGTGGCATGTGCAACCGTGGCCGCCTTGGAACCGGACATCATCGTGTTGGATGAAGATTGCATCAGGAGCGCCGCATCTAACAACCCTGTATATCAGTTCTTGGTTGCCAGGGTTGCAGCGGGCGACTGGCCCCAACAGAAATCGCAAGAACTTGCCTGCCTTTGTCCCTTCTTCAGCGTTCGGGATCGGCTAGCCATCAACCAGGATCTGGTAACATACTCAGTGGACCAAGGATGTGTTCGTTTGGTCATCCCCGAGGATTTACGCTGCCAGGTAGCTGGTAACCTACACACAGGACACCAAGGCCTCGACTTTATGCTCAGAAGAGCCAGGTAGTCGGTCTATTGGCCGGGAATAGAAGGGGACCTTCAGCATCGCCGTGACCAATACACTTCAAGCGATGAACATGCAACCTCACTGCCCCCTGAAGAAATGATGCACACGCTCCCTGCGGAATACCCTTTCCAGCAAGTCGTCGCAGATATGTTCCAGATAAAAGGCAGTGTACGTATACATGGCATATGCAGATAGACGAACAGGTTGGTTAGAAGTAGCTCATTTCCCCAATGGTGCCACATCTAACAAAATCAGCAATCACCTTCGATCATATTTCTCGCGTTGGGGAGCCCCGGAACAAATATCAACTGACAGAGGTACGAACTTGGCCAGAGAGGAGATGGAGGCCTTCTTCAGGAGATGGGGAGTTAAGGTGCGGCTGTCGTTGGCCCAATATCCCCAGTCTAACGGCAGGGCAGAAGCAGCTGTCAAATCGGCAAAGAGGCTACTCCGAGAAAACATGTTAAAGGGTGGAGCCCTTGAGTCGAACAAAACGGCCCTGGCGATACTTCAGTATCTCAACACGCCTCTCAGGGAGATTAACAAGTCGCCGTCTCAGCTTGCAACGGGTCGCCAGCTTTGCGATGGGGTACCGATGGCCAGGAGACACCTGTTAGTAGACATTGGAGGCAGATGATACGTCAAAGGGAGTTACAAGTGGCAAGGTCGCAGGAGTTGATGCGCATCCCTGGCACTACCAGAAGACTGCTGCCCATCGAACTAGGTACCCATGTGCGCATACAAAACCAAGCTACCAAGCATTGGGATAGAACGGGCATAGTAACAGAAACAAAGCCCCATCGTCAGTACACCGTCAAGCTCAACGGGAGCGGCAGGCTATAAAAAAGGAATAGACGACACCTGAGAGTCATCGCGCCGCCCTCTGGCACGCCTGTGTCTCAGCACGGGACCTCCACAAGCCATACCCCGATAGAACAGGTAACACACCCCATACAGGAGCCCAACGTCGTTAGTAGGCCGAGAAGGGCCGCTGGTAAATCCAAGTGGCTCAAGGACTTTGCAGAATGATGTTATTATCTGTTGTATGTAATTGCATCAGGAATTGATATTTCTTTCCAGAGAATTTATGTATTTATTTTGTTTTCGTGTATGTATCGAAAAGTTAGCTTTAATTTTTTTTTCTCTCATTTCTCATTGATTTAGTGACATTCCCCCTTTCATTTTTGCCATGTATGAGTATGTTCTTGAGGGGGGGATGTACGATATGTTCCGGTATTTCCCCCTTTCATTTTTTTTTACCATGTATAAGTATAATCTTGAGAAGGGGGATGTACGATATGTTTTTCGGCCATGCGCTGCCGAGCATGCACCTGCATACTCTGTTGCGAGTCAGTTGGCTCTTGAGTATCTTGCAGTAAAGTGTGGTCACCAGGACGTTGTCTCATTGCAAACCCAACACAACCTTTCACTAAATTCCAATTCTAAAGATACTGTATTAGAGATCATAGTTCCTAAATATTTAAATGATTCCACCTTATTACTTCTCTCTTTTTCCAATAGCATTTCATCTTCCCTTGCACATTCCGTTCTCATCACCTCTGCCTTTCTTCTGTTTATCTTGAGTCCAATATCATGTGATATTTCATGCATTCTGGTAAGCAATGTTTGCAAGTCCTGTGGTGTTCTTCTAATAAGGGCAGCGTCATCAGCATACTCTAGGTTAGCTAATTTCCTGTTACCAATCCAGACCAATCCTTCTCCACCATTCCCAACTGTTTTATGCATAACAAAATCCATGAGGAGGATAAACAACATAGGTGACAAAGCATTCCCTTGGGGTACTCCATTGTTCACTGGAAATTCATTTGATAGGACTCCACTAACATGTTTAAAAGGAACTCCATGATAATGCAGGAATCTCTACAAAATTGGCCTGTGCTCACTATCGAATTCTTTTTCGTAGTCCCCAAATGCCAACAAAAGTGGATCATTGCTGTACAACATGTCTTGAAATGAATATTTGATAAGTACAACTTCAACCTTTTCGAGATCCTGCTTGCTCATCTCTCAACCTTTCATCATTTTCTTTAAACATACTGAATACAGTCATGGGACATGAAGATCTTCCTCAGCTTCAGGTATATCAATCCAACGTTGCCTTTCTTCATCTTCTGTTGTTATAACAGATCCATATCTCTTTTTGATGGGTGTATGCTTCTTCTTTTTCCAAGTAGAGATTTCATTAATAATTCTATGAGCAATTCTTTCGCTATAGCCACTTCCTGAAAATATAGCTTTGTCAGCCTCATCGACTTTCCTGTCTAAATATTCTCCCCATCCATTCCTGGCTTTTCTTTTGACTTCACTATCAGTACTGGAATAATTAGTAAATTCTACCTTATAATTTTCATTACCTCCTTGTAAACTTTCACCAATCAATTGTTGTCTTTGTCTCTTTTGTATAGTATCCCAAGTATTATTTGATGTTCATGGTTTACTCCTTGTAATTGCATGTCCCAAAATTTCACTACTAACTAACTGATATATGTTCTTAATATCACACCATTTTCTCATTAATTGTCTGCTCTTCGTCTCACAAGGTCTCTAAGACTACAAGTAGATTCCTACATTCAATTGCAAAAGTTTCTCTGTACTCATCTTCTAGAAGCTTAGTTGTATCAAACCTTGGTATTCTATCTACATTTCTGTTCGATGCTTTCAGTTTTAATTTTCGTGAGGCAATTATCTCTATCAATATCCTAACAAAGTATGATTGTAAGTAGGTCAAGGACAGTAGCTCATCAATATCCGGATCTCAGCATTCATAATGTTTCTTTAACTTTGCATGATATTTTTAAATTTTAGGTGTGATTCTTGACGGCAAATTTACTTTTGAGAAACACATTAGATCTGTGTCTTTTTCAATTGCACAAAAAATTGGCTTATTGAGAAAGTCTTTTAAGATTTTGGGTGATCGATCTATTCTGAAGAAGTGTTTTAATTCTTTAATTCTACCTTGTTTCGAGTATTGTTCTCCTATCTGGTCTTCAGCTGCTGATTCTCATCTTAATTTGTTGGACAGAAACTTACGGTCTATTAAATTTCTCATTCCTGATCTAGATAGTAATCTTTGGCACCGTCGTACAATTAGTTCATTATGCATGTTGCATAAGATTTTTTCATAATTCTGACCATCCTAAACCATCCTGGATAGTATCATCCTGTTCGTAATACTAATCAGGCAGTTCTAATAGTCAGGCTTTCTCCATCATGAGGCTCAATACTACACAGTATTCTAGAATTTTATTCCAGCTGTGACCAAGTTGGAAATGATCTTCCTAATCGGGTAGTTGAATCAGTAAAACTTGAAAATTTCAAAGTTGCAGCAAATGGTTTTATGTTGAACAGGATGACTTAAGTCTTTTCATAGTTTTTATATAACATATCTGTTTTGATGTTGTTACTGTTTTTAGAATGATTTATTGTTAATTTTTTCTCATCATTTACTTATTTCCTTATTTCCTTTCCTCACTGAGCTATTTTTTCCTGTTGGACCCCCTGGGCTTATAGCATCTTGCTTTTCCAACTACAGATGTAGCTTGGCTAGTAATAATAATAATAATAATAATAATAATAATAATAATAATAATAATAATAATAATAATAATAATAATATAACTTCTTACATTTCTCAGAGTCCTCCTTTTCTCTTTATTAATGGCTATGTGATCTATCTGTTGAACAAAAACTTATAAAATGGGCCCTATTTTCATTTGCAACTTTGCTAAGACCCTCAACAACCATCATATTATTCATACCTTGATTATTCCTTCCAACTTTAGCATTGAAGTCACCAATCTCAATTTTCATCTCTCTCTCTCTCTCTCTCTCTCTCTCTCTCTCTCTCTCTCTCTCTCTCTCTCTCTCTGGGATCTCATCTATAACATTGCTGTTCTTCATAACATTCATATTTACTTTCTTCAGGGGAATCATTTGTTGGTGCATAGCAAACTATAATACTCATATTCCACTGCTTTGCTTGAAATTTTGCAAGTAACAATTTACTATTTACAGCTCTCCATTCCGGTAATGCCCTTTCTGCTTTTGGTGTCATCATCATTCCTACACCTTCTTTTCCAACTCCATCTGTTATTTTGCAGTATATATATATATATATATATATATATATATATATATATATATATATATATATATATATATATATATATATATATATATATATATATATATATTATTTCTTTGGTCTAATATTTCTTTACCAACCCCCTTACAAAGTGTTTCAGTTAGGGCCAAGATTTCAAACTATATTTCATAAATTCATTTTTCCACTTGCTGTAACTTCCCAATATGACTCATGGTTCTAACATTCCAATCACCAATTTTCAATTTTTCTTTAGTATTTATAAACCGGGAGATCCTTATGCCCAGGAATGGGGGCCATTTTTTCATTTTCACTTTCCATAGACTGACTAAATCTATAGAGGATTCATTCGCTAAATTCATCAAAGGATAGTCAGTTCCTTGTGATGCGCAGTACCTATCTAGCTAAGGCAAGTGACCCCTTCCAGTCCATACTAATTCCAGAACAATCATCCGTTAGGCCTTAGGAGTAAAAGCCAAAAAGTCATCTTATCTATCACCATAAACCCAATCCGTCACCTTGCTACCAGTGACTTCATCGAGATTTAGGGGGGCCTTTCCTCCTCACTCAAAGTTCTCATTACTCTACCAAGTTGTTCATCTGCATATATAACCGTTGGCAAATATGGATTGCTAAAATATACTGTCTAGCAATACTTATATTATATTCAAAACCAGCATAAGAATTATATCTCAAAACCAGCAACTTAAAAAAAGAACCCACATACGCGACTGCGGTCTTTTGTCTCGCGTTTCCACTGCTATGACGTCAAATAAGATGAAGTGTATTCATCAACGGCAACTTTACCATAGTCACCCGTGTCTTGGTAGGCTAAAACGGAAAATAAGAAAACAAAATTATGGACACATTAGGGGTAATTATAAAACATTATGCTTAAGTATAAAAAGAAAAAAAGTGTAAAGAAAATTCTTCATATTTACTTAGAGAAACCCATCTTAGTGAACAATTGTAAGTTCAATGTAAGAACGGACTATGAAAGGGAAATAGTTAATCTAGGGCACCATTGGATCCCCTCTACCAAATCTGAATGGAAAATCAAGATCTGTGCATCAGGTGTAAAATGTAAAGCTATCCTTCAGGAATTTCTGTGTTAACGCACCACAGTAATTGCTTGGTACAAGGAGAGTTTCGATTGCTTAGTTATAGAAAAAGAAAGGGGGAAAAATCATCATTTTAAAAAAAGAGCAAGCAGGAATTTCTGACTTCTGCCAATGGTTAATGTAGTTGTCCATGGCCTAAGATCTATCTGTGGTAGAAATTTTGTCAAAATCTATAAATATGTTTGGACGTTATCTTTAATATGGCGAAAAATTCATATCCAGATCTAGAATCCGGATCCATATCATCTCCAAAATTTAATGGGGGCGTCCATGACCTAAGATCTATCTGTGGTGAAAACTTTGTCAAAATCCGTCGAGTAGTTCTGCCGTAATCCTGTCCCCAGACACCCAGACAAATAAATAAATAAATAAATAAATAAATAAACTAAAATCTGGAGGCGGATCTGGATCATCTCCAAAGTTAATATCTTTAAAATGGTGAAAAAAACAAATCTGGATCCGGATTATCTCTAAATTTAGTGGGTTCACCCATAACCTAAGATCTATCTGTGGTGGAAAATTTGTCAATATCAGTCGAGTAGTTTTGACGTAATTCTGTCCACAGACCAGACTCTAAGACAAATAAATGAATAAATAAATAAACAAAAGTTCCTGATCTGGATCCGAGTCATCTCCAAAATTTATTTGGGGTCGTCCATGACCTAAAATCTATCTGTGGTAAAAATTTCGTCAAAATCCATTAAGTAGTTATGACATTATCTTTAAAAGGGTAAAAATATAATCTGAATCTACTCCAAAATTTAATGGGGTCAGCCATAACCTAAGATTAAATCTGTGGTGAAAATTTCGTCAATATTAGTCGATTAGTTTTGACATAATCCTGTCCATAAATACAGACAAATAAATGAATAAGCAGATTAACAAAAATCTGGATCCGGATCTGGATCATCTCCAATATGGGGTCATCCATGACGAAAAATCTATCTGTGGTGGAAATTTCGTCAAAATTCGTCTTGCATCTTTGACGTAATCCTGTCGACAGACACACAAAAAATGCAAATCCGGATCTAGAATTCGGATCTGGATCCGGATCGGCTTCAAAGTTCAATGGGGTCGTCCATGACCTAAGGTCTATCCTATATGTAGATCTTGGGTCTATCAACGGTGTAAATTTCATCAAAATCCATCAAGTGGTTTTGACGTAATCCTGTCTACAGACACACAGGCAAATAAATAAATTGATTCGATCGCATAACTATCTTTGGTGGAAGTAATGATTCCCTTTTTTATATTCCTGCCACCCCTAGATATTTAAATATCACACAAATGTTAGTTTACCTTAATTTGACTATGATCAATACATGCATCTCAGTAGTCTCGCGAGATACGACTCCAATATGAGCTTATACACTTCCCATACTAGATTAAATATAGAAGTAAATGGCATTGGCTGTTATTTTTGTAATAATTTACTGCTGAAGTGGACGGTTTCCACAAAATGTAGCCTATTCAGAGAAGTATCTGCAGAAGGCAGAGAGGATGTGCTGGCACCTCAAGAATAAGTGATTCCTTGCCTAATTCAGGTATCCCATAGAATACTCCGAAGGCGGGACAACAGAAAGAACTACAACAATTGATATAACTAGGGGACCTTACCCCTTGCATTTTGTATTGAATTTTATCTATATTTTCCCAGAACAAATTTTCTTAATATGTATAAAATAGGTACTTTTTTTAAATGTATGTATTATGTTAAGCATAACCGGTACTACAGTGTGCCTTTCTTCTAGACTCAAAGAGGTTCCCCTGGATCCTAGCCCAAGTGGGTGGCGTAGGAAGGGAAACAAAAATTCCATCTTAGATGTTCTGAAGTCTGTCAACCTCTGTAAACATAATTGTTAAGTATTCCATGTAAAATATACTATGTATTTCTGATTAATTTTCACTGGATACTTATACCATGCTCACCATTAATGAAATGAAAGAAGTAAGCTCAAACTTGACATATTTAGATTTTAGTTTCTTTGAAAGTTTTATATATATATATATATATATATATATATATATATATATATATATATATATATATATATATATATATATATATATATATTTATACACACACACATATATATATATATATATATAAATATATATATATATATATATATATATATATATATATATATATATATATATATATATATATATATATATATATATATATATATGAGAAGAGATCCCAACAAGCTGGGATAGTTAGTTGATAGTGTTGCTTTGAGTCTCATTGGGTGTCTTTTCTATCCGAAGAACAGGGAGACACAATTACTGTAATCAAAATACATATAAGAATTCCTAAGTGCCTTCCCTCCCCTCCTAACTCAGACTGGATTGTTACTAAGGAAAACAATTATAGATAACTTTTATTTCGAAAGACTTGTAGAATGTATTCACTTAAATTACTTTGTTAATTAAAACTGTTTCCTTTGAAATACATTTTCCGTATCCCACGACTTCTAACATTTATAAGTTGATAAACTGAAAATTATTCAATTAATATGAATCGGGTATGTGACAAAATACGTTCAAGGAGTGAGGGAGAGAGTGAGTTCGTTCGTCCGTAGCGTATTAAAGCCAACTCTTCTTGTTGGCATGGGCCTTTCCCTTGGTCGGCCCGTAGATAGAGTGAATCTTCTTCTTCTTCTTTAAGATTGCCATGCCTTGTAGCATGACACGGGCTCTTGTCCTAGACAGCCCGTAGGAGGATTAATTCTGTAAAGAGGAGAACTCCGAGGAGTAAAAAATTGTTTTTATTAAGAGGGAGATTGGACTTTGAATAGAGTGTGGTATAAAGGAATATAGGATGAGGAATTTAGAAGAGGGATTGACATGACATGGACAGGAATGGCAAGTAACTCGTAGGGGAGACTACTTTTTAAGTCCACGAAATGAAAGGTTTTTAGTTAGAGAAATTGTTTTGATAGTAGCAAGTCCCAGTAAGCAGGAGAGACTGGGAGAGGAGAGAAGTTTTTATCTGCAGTCAGATAGAATAGGAGGAGGTATAAGCAAAAAGCTTATCCCTGCTCTGGAGCTGGATTGATGAATGGTTGCAGGAGTTGCAGGAAAGTGGGAGTCGAGGTCGAGGTTAAGGACAGGACTCTGGTAAGGATCTGGATGGCAAAGGGAATGAGGTCAGTCAAGGTGAGGGATTCGATTTGTTGAGACAAGGATGTAGGTTGAGGAGGAGGAGTTGCAGGATGAGGAGTTAAAACTGCTTGCAGTTGAGTTGCAGGTGGAGGTACAGGAATTTTCGGTGTCTTGTTTTGCTTTGCAGTTGCAGGAGCAGGAACAGTGGTAGACTGGTGTTGACTTCTTTGGTTTTGGCATCGAAGTTGGAATGTTGTTTTTGGGAGGATTAGTGCCCTTCATTGCAGCAATTCTCCTTGGGCGTTCAGGGCAGCGCTTGTTCCAGGCATGGTGAGGTCTGGAGCAGTTGCGGCACTTAGGGCGAGTTTCTTGTCCATTCTTGTGGGCCTGTATACAAATCTCGGTGTTGTGACGTTGGCTACAGACACCATAGAAGGCAGGGTCTTGGCAGTCCTCCTTGTGATGGCCGTAGAGTTGGCATTGGTAGCAGCGAAGAGGCTCTGGGGTATAATCTTGAATTGGATATGTCCCCCAGACTCCCAGATAAAGTGATGAAGGCACAGGACCTATGAAGGTGGCTAAAAGCCTCCTGACAGGGACGTTGTCACGGTTTTTGCAGCGGTCAGCCTTCTCTACATTGCTGCAGGAAGTAACGATGGATATTGGCATAGTAGTTGGATATCTGGATATGATTGCCTTTCTTCTAATTAAGGCAGGGTCTAGCAGGGTAAGGTCTGGTTCTTTTTGTAGGTGTTTGACGGTATCCAAGTCCTTGGGAATGATAATTAAATCACCCTTTCGGTTTGGTCTAGCTGAGAGCTTAATGCCAGGCTTTGCAGCCATGGCAGTAACTGCTGCATAAGAAGTGGAGCTGTTGGAGAGCCTAAACTTCGGGAGAGGTCTCATGGGTTCTTGCTGGGAAGGTGGGGAACTGGCAGCGATGGCAGTGGCGTCCTGTAGAAGTTCTTGAAGGCAGGAAACACAGTTGCAGTCCAAGGTGTGTGCCCCCTGAGGCTCTACCTCCATGGCAGTGGAGGACACAGGTGCTGGAGAAGGAGTGCGGGCTGCAACACGTGCTGTCTGTGAAGGTGGAGAGGGTACAGACAAGGGCGAGGCCAGGTTCTCAGTCCTTGGTGTCCTTAGAGGCGATGATGAGGGTTCAATGGGACTGTTGAAGGTTGGACAGGGCTCTTCTTCCGTTTGGGAGGGGGAGTAGTCTCCTCCAAAGCAGCTGGATCGGGTTGAAAGTACTGGCGGATGTATGAAGATGGGATATTGCAAGACTTGCAATTACATCTAATGTTGTGACAATGAACTGTGAGGTCATCAATATGGTCGGGAGAGACACCAACCATGTCGAACAGTTCGATTCTTCGTTCTTTGTAGCTGGTGCAGGGGTCGCAGTTGCAGTCATCTTGGTAAAGGCGCTTGCAATGACATACAGTGTCATAGAGGGACCATGCCCAACTGCCAAGAAAGGCAACGGACAGGGCAAAACTCTACGGAGGATACAGTGAAAATTCTACTTAGTCGGATTGTCCAAGTGTTGAACTCTGTCATAGAGTGAATGAGTTATTGTAATGCATTAAAGATTTTACTGCTAGAACTTCATTAAAGTTACCGATGTTTTAGTCATTTTTATCACTTTTGGTAAGATAAATGTTCTCATACGTTCATTGAAAAAAACTATCATCATCATTATTATTATTATTATTATTATTATTATTATTATTATTATTATTATTATTATTATTATTATTATTATTATTATTATTATTATTATTATTATTAGCTAAGCTTCAACCCTAGTTGGAAAAGCAGGATGACATAATCCCAAGGGTTCTAACAGGGAAAAATAGCCCATATAGGAAAGGTAATAGATAAACTATATGAGAAGTAATGAACAATGAAGATAAAATAATTTAAAAACAATAAGAACATTATCTTTCGCACATAAACTATAAAACGACTTATGTCAGCCTGTTCAACATAAAAACATTTGCTGCAAGTTTGAACTTTTGACGTTCTACCGATTCAACTATCCGATTAGGAAGATCATTCCACAACTTGGTCAAAGCTGGAATAAAACTTCTAGAATATTGTATAGTATTGAGCTTTATAATGGAGGCATGACCATTAGAATTAACTGCATACCTAGTATTGCGAACAAGAAAGAGCCGGGAAAATCTGAATGTAAAGGTTGGTCAGAATTATGAAAAATCTTATGCAACATGCATAATGAAATAATTGAATGAAGGTGCCAGTGATTAATGACTAGATCAGTAATAAGAAATTTGATAAACCGAAAGTTCCTATCCAACAAATTAAGATGGGAATCAGCGTCCGAAGAACAGATAGGACAACAATACTCGAAACAAGGTCGAATGAAAGAATTAAAACACTTCCTCAGAATAGATCGATCACCGAAAATCTTAATAGACTTTCTCAATAAGCCTATTTTTGTTCGACTGAAGAAGAGACTGACCTAAGGTGTTTTTCAAAAGCAAATTCGCTGTCGAGAATCACACTTGAAATTTTAAGTCAGACAGAGTCAAAGAAACATTACCAATGCTGAGATCCGGATGTTGGGGAACCATTGTGCTCGACCTACATACAATAATATTTTGAGGTTTGTTAGGATACAACTTCATGCCCCATAAATTAGTGCACCATGCACTAAATTTACGTATTAAGGGATTCAGCAATCCCAGATCTAAATTCAGGAGACAGAATGGTTGCAAAGAGAGTAGCATTATCTGCATACGAAAAGAGCTTGTTTTCTAGGGTAAACCGCATGTCATGTGCATATAGTATGAAAAATAATGGCCCAAAAACACTACCCTGAAGAACACCAGATATCGCATTCCTATACTCACTATGGTGTCCATCAACAACAACTCTTTGTGATCTATTACTTGATAATTCAATAATGAAGCTAAAAAAAGACCCACCCACTTCCAATTGTTTGAGTGTGAAAACAATGTTCTCATGATTAACACGGCCAAAGGCAGCACTAAAATAAATGCCAACCATATGAACTTCCTGACCTCAATCAAGGGATTTCTGTAGAGCATTGGAGATTGTAAGAAGGGCGTCACATGCTCCAAGACCTTTATGAAAGCCAAATTGCAAACTAAGGAACAGATGATTACCCCAAGCAAACCCATTTAGACGTTTTGCCAAAAGATGTTCAAAAACTTTAGATAATATGGAAGATATGGAAATTTGGAAGTAATCAGCTGGAAGCTACAGTATTGACAGCAGTATACTGTATATAAAATCTTAAAACGGCATTCGATTACGTCAGCTCTGACCGATAAATTTAAACAGACATTATTGCATTCTAAAAAATCATGACTCTTACAAAGATAATTTTACTTCCTTTAAGAAATTTTTTACTTTTGTTTTCAATTTTTGATACATTTCAACTATTAATTAATAGAGACTTTTTTATTTTACAGTAGCAGTGAGTGTTGTTTGAAACAAACAAGTGTTTTTTTTGTTACTTATGCAAAGCGTGGTGTAGTGATGACTTTTGTGTCATGAGTCGTCTTACCTTGTACTGAAGCTGTGTTAATAATGTACAATTACATTGTAAAAGTAGTATGAACTAAAATACTATGATGAAAAGCACGTGAAAAGAATTTAATGCAGTACAGTGGATTACTTATTGTTAGTCAACCGCAGGTAGGCAATGGTAAATGAGTTGGTAGGTTATGGGTTTACCCAACCTAGGGCAGCAAGAATTCGTGGATTCTCAATCTTCACCCCTGTCTCTATTACCTAACCTCTGCGAATAAGGAGGTCTAACTGTATTTGTATTTTGGATGGAGCCAACTGATGAACTATAGGACACATAAGGAGAACGAAAAGGAACATATTTTGAGAACCCAAATTTGGTGACGAATATTGTGACTTGTTGGGTGAGAATGATAACCGTATGAGGGTATGGAAAACAGCGAATATGAAGGTAAAAATAATGCTTACAATGTCTGCATGCATGGTGTGCAAAGAAAATTAATGTGTGAAAATACGATTATATATGCAAATGAATATTGCAGTCTGATTGATACAGCTGTACAAATGTCATTAGCAAATGCCTCTGTGGCAATGCAACTGTTAGGTTCAACCATAGAAGCGAGGTGGATGCAAGTAATGTTTATTCAAAGGATAACAAGGTTATATGCAAACAGTTGCGAGCAATAATGTCACAAAAATTCAAACAAACTAAAACATGCAACGGCAAGCTTAATATGTTGTTCTATTATCAGTGGGAGAGAGTGAGAGATAAAGAAAAAACATCATGTATGAAAGTGTATGAATCATTTGTGGAACACATCTCTACACTCCCTACCTTTATCTTAAATGAAATTTGCACCTTGTAGCTATCAGTAAAGAAAAAAAATCAACTATACTTATAGAATTTTTGTAAAAAGAAATTAATTCATCGTAATGTATTCTAAAGTTTTGGTAAAGAAAAACATCACAAATAGGAACCTGGTCAAATTTGTATTTTTCCTATCTACTATACTCAAATTGAAAAATGGAGGATAGGGGAATAACCAGCCCATTCTCCAACACTCACCCTAAATCTGTGTCTCACTTATTTTCCTTTTCTGATTTATCACTAATTCTCTCTGCATGTTTCTTTAACACTCATTGTTTACATATTCATATTACTGATTTTATAACTGAAATTATCCAAATTCCCTTCTACTTGTTATCACAATTTTTATTTATGGTGTAGCCCAGTTGTGCCTTCCGCTTCTCCTTCCTCTCTCCCACACCTCCTGGTCATCCAATTACCTGGTCTCATTTACGGGCTACCAACGCAAGACAAGGTAAGGCAAGGTAATTTACATTCACACACACCTGGTCTCCTTCTCCCTTTGTTCACACAACTTCAACTGACCACCCATGTGACTCACTTTTTCCTTTTATCATAGACTGTTTGCTTTTATTTTCGTATTTTATTCCTTCATATCAGCCTAGACTTTTGCCTCCTTCACTGCTCATTCACTGTTTTCATGGTCACCTCCCTTCCTCGAAGCAGACATGTTTATGAAAGAGGGCAATCTGCCCTTGGAGGGTCGACTTGTCCGAGATACACAGGTTTTAGGCTGTCAATGGTGATCCAATCCTTTTTTCCACGAATGCTGAGGAGGAAAGCTTCTGGAGTAGCCTACAATTGAGGACAAGGAGCAGGCCCATGTATTGGAACATAAGTGGTGGCTTGCAAACGTCAATGCACATGATGACGTGTGTTGTTGTGGGTAAGTCTTTTGGTATGTGCTGCTTTGCTTGGGGCTTATTAATGGCAGGAATGAAATTTCCCCACAACTAGATGTAGATGCTGAAGATCATCAGAGGAAGTGGCAGACGGAAAAAATATTCCGCAGGGATGACCCTGTTGGAATGATATGCTCTGGGACTCCAAATCTTGCTCTCTGTCTGGAAAGTAATGCGGCAGTAAATGAGGCAGATGTTGCATCTTGCATGGGAATGGCTTCAGGGCAAAGAGTGGATTGATTGAAGACAGTGAAAAGTTAACGGTATCCTTGTGACGTGGGTAGGGGGCCAGCTATGTCAACATGTGGCTAAAACTATGCTGAGGTTTAAAGGCTACTCATGAATGGCAAAGGCAAGGGACAGCGAAAATACTTTAGCTAGCAGGAAAATGCCCTAGAAACTGATCATATATACAGTACATATGATCAGCACTCAAGCCCCTCCCCACCCAATTATAACCACGGAGAGTCAGGCAATGGCTGCCGATGACTCAGCAATTAGATGTATAGGCTGGTGAGATTGCAGACACTACACTATCAAGCTTGTGCAGGACTTGGTTCCCAGCCCGACAGATTGCCAGGCAGGGATGTTTCCAATAGGCTACCATAACCCTGAAAAATTGATGAAAGGTGCCCACACCTGAATCCGTGTGTTGATGCACCTTTGTAGTTTGACATGTAGTACTGGCATGGACTTATTCCTTGGCATCTTAGGTAACACAATGCCATATGAACTTCAACTTCGGTAGCTGTGCAGTAGATTGGTATGAGGGGTGTACTGGGTCATGGATTAATTAAAACATCTGTTGGTGCATGGAGGAATGTATCCATAGGCATGGCCTAAGAGTAGGATACTGACATCACAGAACAGGGTGACATTGGCATTATCAATTATGATGTCTTCTCAATAGAGAGATGTGCAGGATGTCCTGCAGGTGTGCTACTCGTGGTCTTTTCGTTAGGCTTCTGCCAATGCATTGTCATCCATTCTGGAAAGGATGCTGGCAACAGGATTCAGTTTACCAGGGATGTTTGAATGATACAGTTCAATTCAGAAATAGCAGAGAAATGTTAACATTGATAGACAGATCAGGCATCAGCCAGTTGAGTGAAGGCATGCACACGGGACATTTTGTCAGTGCAAATGACAAAAGAAGAGCCCTCCAAGAGGTAGCGTAAGCAATATACAAGCCAAATACACCGCCATTAGTTCCTGATTGAAGGGAAGAGTAGCTGGATTCTGCATTGGAATGTCTTCTATTAAAGAAGGCCAATCGATCATTTGCTCAAGTACTGCCCCTACAGCAATGTCACTGGCATCAGTGGAGAGTAGGGAGGGTGCAGTTGGTACAGGAATGGTAAGAGCAGTAGCGGTTGATAGGGCTTTCTCTGCATTGAAGAAAACCTCCTCCTGAAGTGGGATTCATAGAGGAGGCAAGAGTGGTGGCAATGGCTGGAAATAACCAGTGATAATAGCTTATCATACCAAAGAACTCTTGCAGTGCTTTCATAGTCGAAAGCGTAGAGAACTTCTATATTTCCTTGGCACCAAAGATACACATATCATACCTAACTACAGGGCTTTTCTGTTGCAGTTGATAATGATGTGTAGATGATGTGGTTGGGCTTCTCTGTAGGGGGAGAATACTAGTGTGTCATCTACATAATATTCCCAAAAGGGGAGGTCCCTTACGATGCCATCCATGAGTCATTGAATTGTGGCTTCATCTTTAAAAAGGCCAAAGTAGGAGTAATTGAAAGTATATGCGCCAAAGGGGTGATGAAGGTGGTCTTTGGGGATGTTTTCTGGGTTTCTGAGTCACCTAATATTACCCTTTCAGCCAGTTGAGGATAAAACTATTTGAACACTGTGAAGGTAGGTGGGGATGTCAGCGATGAGGGTTAGATTTGCATGTTAAGATACCCATAGTCCCCAGAATGGCATATGGATCCATTCTTCTTCAGGATATTATGCAGAGGCAAATACCATGGCCTTTTGAGGCCTTGTGGCAAAGGCCCATTTCTTCCCTATAAGCCAATCTGTATTTAGAAGCTGTCAGATGGTCTGAGGCTAAATGTCTGAATCGTGTAAAAATTTGGAGCCCTATCAACTTTACAGGGAGATAAATGCTATGCTTGATGGGAACTATGTATGTCTGGTGTTGTTCTGGGCTGAAGACGTTGATATATAAACTGAGGAAGTGGGCGTAGGCGTTTGTGGGTAGGCTGATGTGGAGAGCAAGATCGGAGGGAGCAAGTGATAAAGGTGTGGATGAGTAAGAGCTGGCACTGACTAACCATTGATGTGTGACGTCAACCAGGAGTTGGAAATGGGCAAAGAAGTCTGTACCAAAGAGTGGCAGTGTAACATCGGCGTTGGTGAAATTCTACTGGTACCGTGTGCTTCCAATGGACAGTCTTCGAATGATGGTATCACTCCCTGAAGAAACCTGTTAGAAATGAATGGCAGGCATAGGTAGGGTTGCCAACCATCCTTTATTTCAAATGTTAGCCCTTTAATTTAGGTATTCAGTCCGTGTCCATTTTTGCCTTCAGAAAGGAAACCAAATATTCTGTGGCATGGAAGTGTATACAGCTGTTCACTTCAGAAAATGGTTGCATGATGTCTAGGGATGATTTCTAGCTTGGTTAACATTTCTAGTATAGGGAGATTTTCTCCAAAATGGCCGCCAAGGTGGCCACCGGACCCAATTGGAAAACTGTCTATATCTCAAGAGCGGATGCTTCTAGAGGAAAACTGCAGGGGACTGAATTTGTTCAAAACACTTTTCTACACCAGATGTTTATAGTTTTGTGCAGTTTATTTGCAAATTGTGTTAATATAAGGACATATATAAATAAATGGTTGAATTGCCCAATTAAGCGTTAATTCTAACAAAACAAAAAATTTACTTCATTATATCTTGAGTTATTTAATATTGAGTCAGCTGAACATAAGTGTTATTATATCTAATAATTAAAATTATAAATCTAGTGATAAAGAAGTAACTAGGCAAAAAAACAGTATATTCAGTTATCTGTAATCTCCACGAATATTGTCCATCAGAATGTTTATGTATGTTAATTATACAGTGCCACATTGTTCAGGAGCTGTGGCCCTTGTCGGACTGTCCTTAGTTGATTACGCAATAGTTGGTCCATGATCTATGTGAAGTTATATGTACCAACTACGAAATAATGGAGACTGAATACATAAGCAATCAATCATACTGAAAACTGATAATTCCTTTCACTCTTATTTTAGAGGGAAAATATCTAGTTGCTCGTCTTTCGGTGCCTTTGTAGATACAATGTGTATAACTGGCTTTATATGTTATTATTTGTGCAATTGCTTGAATTTCCACAGGCACAAAATCATGAGCATGGTACAAAGTTCATTCTGGATTCACATGAGTTTGTTCTGTAACAGATCTTGCAGTAACATGGGTTAGGAAAGTCCTCGGGTATTGGCTCTGTAATAATTTGAGGAGCCCAACTTGTTCGTGTTCTTCATATCCGTAATGACACGGATAATGAAGGCCTACATCGTTCCTTAATAAACATGCTCCATTGAATTTTTTTTGGAAATAATGGAAGGTTATAAGCATGTCCTGCATCACGAGTATTTAGACATTATAACTCAAAAGGAAAATCAGTGTAACATATATATGGTAGACTTTATCTCTTCATATGTATAATCATATATATATATATATATATATATATATATATATATATATATATATATGTATGTATTTCAAATAAGCCATATATATTAATACATTAAAGTCTGGATTCTCTTAACGACCTCGGGATCAGAGCCCCAGGCAGAATTGCCCAAAGACTATGATATCGTAACGGCGGGGATTTGAACCCTCATCCAGGATATCTGTATGCCAGTGACCATACCACTTAGCCTCGAAGAAAGATTCTTCGAGGCTGAGTGGTATGGTCACTGGCATACAGATATCCTGGACGAGGGTTCAAATCCCCACCGGTCCGATATCATAGTCTTTGGGCGATTCCGCCTGGGGCTCTGATCCCGAGGTCGTTAAGAGAATCCAGACTTTAATGTATTAATATATATGGCTTATTTGAAATATGAAAGAAACACGTTTAAATGTGCAAAAATTTATCATATATATGTATATATATGTATATATATGATATATATATATATATATATATATATATATATATATATATATATATATATATATATATATATATATATATATATAAATATGTATATATACATATATATATATATATATATATATATATATATATATATATATATATATATATGAGATATATATATATATATATATATATATATATATATATATATATATATATATATATATATATATATATATATATATATATATGGAGAATTATTTCTTTTTATAATTAATTAAATTTTTGAGTGGGACTCTGTTAGTCCAGGAAAGTCTCCCTACGGCAGTTATTCAAAGATCAACAGGGAAAGATAAGGAGCACTTACACTCGGGCACAAATACCCTGCTAATAACTTTATTGCCGTAGTTTACTAACCCTCACTCTTAAATGCAAAAATGACACCGGAGAACTCCACACGTAAAAATAAAAGTAATTTAATGGCCTACTCAAGCTTTGTCAGGTCTATAGTCATCTTCACTCTTAGGCTCTGTTTGGGCTCCGTCCCAATGACCCCAGTGAGATGCTGGACAGGAATCTTATGTTAAGTAATTAGAGACAACAACAAAAATGGGAGCAGTGATGTAAAGTAAAGTTATGTTTAAAGATATGGATCTTTACCTTCGAAGCAGATATTCAATAATAAGTTGCTAGCTAACAAACCCTTTTTCAAGTTACTTACTTCTTTTAAAATATCAGATATATTGTCCCAAGATTAAATACTGTGTTCATAATAGTCACAACGACATAAATGAATGAGTAGAAATACAATAAGGTTTAATTAACCTAATCTTGATTTATTTTACAAATTTACATTAAATGAAACGGACATCTTAACAAACACAAGGTAACGACAGAAATACAAATTAAATAAGAAATATGATTGATTAGACTCGTGGTCTTCTGTAATAACTGAAGTTAGGTCGGACACGTGGCCCATGTGACCCAGAGACTCTGCTAGTCTCGAAAGCAAAAAATTTTATGGAAAAAATATATACACACAATCCCACCGCACACAGTCCGAAATATTTAATAGCCAGTTAACCTAATCAAGTTAAAATTATTCTAAACTAAAAAATGAGGAAAACTAAGTGGCCACGTTTTGGTACCTGCACTCCTTGGAAGACAGTCTTTGTCCTCAAAATACCTGTTGACCGTATCGTTGCACAGTTGCACTCTTGACTGGCTCACCCCAAGAATCTTCAGTTTTGCACTTATGGTTTACCAGGCTCCTTGGAATATCGTCTCTCCAACCGGCAGGACTCCTCTGTGAGTCGAGTTTGGGAAGGAAGGGGGGGGGGGGGGTTGAGCCAGAGGTGCACTGATCCACTGACAGGCTGGTCAGTCGGTCACTCCTGCTTCCGAACGAATGGGGTGAGGTTAAGGTCTAAAGGGCTCACCTGGCTTCACCTCTCAAGACAGGTGAGGGTCATGGTGCGCAGGGTAATCTAGTTGAGGTGCCATATCGGAACTTTAAGACAGGACAATATATTGTTGCAAGGAGTGCATAGGAGGCAGGATTTTGTACAAAATACTTTAGAGAAATCTTGCTGCTTTAAGGGAGTTTGTATACACAATAATCCTACCTATTCTGGCTTGCTAAAAATTAAGAGTTTAAATAATAAATTAGCATTGGGCATTAAAATTAACAAACCTTAATTGGTATTGAGAAATAAAAGATGCATTAAAGTTAGCTGCATTAGAAATTATATCTAAATCAGTTTAGTAATTTATCTCGACTCACGTAGTTTAAGGAAGAACCATCATACGCCGGGATAATGACTTTGCTGTGCGTATCTAAGCTGTGACGTCAAGGGCATGACGTACGCTATTGTCAACAAGTTTATTTGATATAAAGTAGTTCTCCCGATGTTTTGGTAAAGAAAACTTAATATAGGAGAGAACGTTTTAGGGGTAGCTACAGTATTATTAAGAGAGAGCCTAAAATACGAATGAAAGAAAAAGTGAAGAAAAATTCTTCACAATATATATATATATATATATATATATATATATATATATATATATATATATATATATATATATATATATATATATATATATATATATATATATATATATATATATATATATATATATATATATATATATATATATATATATATATAGGGGAAGGAAAATTAGTTGTAGCAAAAGAGTCGGGGGATAGAGTAGGTGGATGTGAAAGGGAAATAGTGAGGGTTGAAGAGGTAATAAAACCAGGGGGAAAATTAGATATCAATAAATGTTTAAAATGGCATATGACGAAGTGAAGGTAAGAAAAACGGATAATTTAGAGGAGGAGTGGAAGTTAGTAAAAGAAAATTTTGTTGGGATTGCAAGTGATGTGTGTGGCAAGAAGTTTGTTGGAGGCAGCCTGAGGAAGGGCAGTGAATGCTGGAATGAGGGAGTGAAGGTAAAAGTTGAAGAGAAAAAGAGGGCTTTTGAAGAATGGCTACAGAGTAATAGTGTAGAGAAGTATGCAAGATATAGAGAGAAAAATGTGGAAGTAAAGCGCAAGGTAAGTGAGGCAAAGAGGGCAGCTGACCTGAGGTGGGGTCAAGGATTGGGTCCTTCATATGAAGAGAATAAGAAGAAGTTTTGGAAAGAAGTGAAGAGAGTAAGGAAGATTGGTTCAAGAATTGAAGAGACAGTGAAAGATGGAAATGGAAGGCTAATTAAAGGAGAGGAGGCAAGGAAAAGGTGGGCAGAATATTTTGAATGTTTATTGAATGATAAGGATAATAAGGAGGCAGATATAATTGCTGTTGCAGGTGTTGAGGTGCCAGTGATGGGAGATGAGAATGAGAGAGATTACAAGAGAGGAAGTGAGGAGAGCACTAGATGAAACGAGAGTAGGAAAAGCATCTGGTATGGATGGTGTGAGAGCTCAGATGTTGAAGGAATGGGGTGTGACTGTACTTGAATGGTTGGTGAAATTGTTTAATATGTGTTTTGTGTTGTCAAGGGTACCAGTAAATTGGGTTTGTGCGTGTATTGTACCACTATATAAGGGTAAGGGAGATGTGCATGAGTGTTGTAATTCAAGGGGTATTAGTTTGTTGAGTGCGGTGGGAAAAGTGTATGGTAGAGTACTGATTAATAGGATTAAGGATTAAACAGAGAATGCAATCTTAGAAGTACAGGGTGGTTTTAGAAGAGGTGGGGGTTGTATGAATCAGATTTTTACAGTTAGGCAGATATGTGAGAAATATTTAGCAAAAGGTAAGGAGGTGTATGTTGTGTTTATGGATCTGAAGAAAGCGTATGATAGAGTTGATAGGGAAGCAATGTGGAATGTAATGAGGTTATATGGAGTTGGTGGAAGGTTGTTGCAAGCAGTGAAAAGTTTCTACAAAGGTAGTAAAGCATGTGTTAGGATAGGAAATGAAGTGAACGATTGGTTTCTGGTGAGAGTGGGGCTGAGACAGGGATGTGTGATGTCGCCGTGGTTGTTTAACTTGTATGTTGATGGAATGGTGAGAGAGGTGAATGCTCCAGTGCTTGGACGAGGATTGAAACTAATCGACGAGATTGACCGTGAATGGGAGGTAAATCATTTGTTGTTTGCGGATGATACTGTACTGGTTGCAGACACGGAAGAGAAGCTTGGCCGATTAGTGACAGAATTTAGAAGTGTGTGTGAGAGAAGGAAGTTGAGAGTTAATGTGGGTAAGAGTAAGGTTATGAGAAGTACGAGAAGGGAGGGTGGTGCGAGGTTAAATGTCATGTTGAATGGAGAGTTACTTGAGGAGGTGGATCAGTTTAAGTACTTGGGGTCTGTTGCTGCAGCAAATGGTAGAGTGGAAGCAGATGTATGTCAGAGAGTGAATGAAGGATGCAAAGTGTTGGGGGCAGTTAAGGGAGTAGTAAAACATAGAGGATTGGACATGAATGTAAAGAGAGTTCTGTATGAGAAAGTTATTGTACCAACAGTGATGTATGGATTGGAGTTGTGGGGAATGAAAGTGACGGAGAGACAGAAATTGAATGTGTTTGAGATGAAATGTCTAAGGAGGATGGCTGGTGTATCTCGAGTAGATAGGGATAGGAACGAAGTAGTGAGGGTGAGAACAGGTGTAAGAAATGAGTTAGCAGCTAGAGTGGATATGATTGTGTTGAGGTGGTTTGGCCATGTTGAGAGAATGGAAAATGGCTGTCTGCTAAAGAAGGTGATGAAAGCAAGAGTTGATGGGAGAAGTATAAGAGGAAGGCCAAGGTTTGGGTGGATGGATGGCGTGAAGGAAGCTCTGGGTGATAGGAGGACAGATGTGAGAGAGGCAAGAGAGCGTGCTAGAAATAGGAATGAACGGCGAGCGATTGTGACGCAGTTCCAGGAGGCTCTGCTGCTTCCTCCGGTGCCTTAGAAGACCGCAGAGGTAGCAGCAGTAGGGAATTCAGCGTTCTGAAGCTTCCTCTGTGGTGGATAACGGGGGAGGGTGGGTTGTGGCACCGTAGCAGTACCAGCCGAATTTGGTTGAGTCCCTTGCCAGGCTGGGAGGAACGTAGAGAGGAGAGGTCCCCTTTTCTGTTTCATTTGTTTGATGTTGGCTACCCCCTAAAATTGGGGGAAGTGCCTTGGTATATGTATATATATATATATATATATATATATATATATATATATATATATATATATATATATATATATATATATATATATATATGTATATATATATATATATATATATATATATATATATATATATATATATATATACATACATTTATATAGTTATCTATTTATCTATATATATATGTAATAAGTGAAATAGTTAATTATTACATGTTTAAAACACATGATGTAATATGTCCTTGTGGATGAAGATGCTAGCGTGAGATTTGCTGTAGTCAGATAAAATCATAAACAGGATGTATTTTGCATCCCTCTGCAATGTAACATTTTTCTGAAACATCAACACAAATGCATACCGTGTGAAAGATTGTGTCATCACCGGATGCAGGTGTCTTCCGAGAGACGAATGTAAAGTTTACATATTGTGTTTAAATGCTGAGACAACTAAACATACGATATCTGTGATATCGATAATTTAAGCAGTTCATATCTATACTTCACCTGAATTGGTCATCCGACCAAACCAGCTACACTGCTATGATGGAGATGTTTAACACTGTTGTTTTTAGAGAATAAACCATTTTAAAGTTACAATGATGAACTTATTTTCAAGACTTAACATCTCAAACAACACATAATCAATGTGTGCTTATAACAGTAGCACACTAATAAAAGCATACTCAATATGTGCTTATAACAGTAGCACACTAATAAATGGTACCAGCGCTTAAACTCTAAGAATCAGAGAAAGACCTTCAAGAAATTAATAATAATATTCTAAGAATTAGAGGAAAATCTTCAAGAAATCAAAAATAAAGCTGTAAAAACCAGAGAAAGATCTTCAAGAAATCAACGTTAATGAATCTACAATTTTGACTAAGTAACATAGTCCATCGAAGTCTACAACATTTGATGAATGTTATACATACAAACTGATGAACTGGATCTTCAATCAACATCCTTGGAAACCCAAGGACTGACGTTCAACGCTTACAAAACATATCCAGGAAGCACTACATTCAACGGAAACTCGGACGAAACATCGCTAACAAACATCAAGAGAGAGAGAGGATGTGACGACATCACACAGAACCATATATAAGCTAAGTACACTTTTCAAATTCATTTCAGTTTGGGCAGTGAAGTGTAGTTATCATGAGTCATTAGTCGATTATTACTGGGGTGAGTGGTTTGCTAATCTTTTATTTTCCTTTCATTAAAGGAAACTGTGTTCAACTCCGAATTCTCATCTAGAATTTTTTCTCTCTTTGTGCTAATTCCTTTTTCTTTCAGAAATTCTCGGGAAATGTCTTAGGATTAGTAGCATTGTTTTGGGGAATTTTATTATAATCTTTGTCATTCAGAGCTTATGCGTTTACACAGTGGACGTCTGTATTCATATAGATATTTTGATAGAATTGCAAGGGGTCGAAGATATAGGAAAAGAAATACAGCAGTCATGACACCCCCTGTGAGCCCCACCCCTGGACCTAGGGGCGTAGGACAGATTAATCCTCTCCCGATTGTGACGCTTGTAAATGCCAGGTCTGCAATCCTTTCTTTTCAGGGTCGGGTTAATGGGTTCTTGCCTCAAAATGAGGAGTCATGGATTTCATCCGTCGATGCCCATTTAAATGCCAAACAAATCGTAGACCCTTTTGTACAATTACAAGAAGCTAAAAGTTTTATAGATTTTTCTAATGGGGATGCGAGTGCGTATTTAAGAGGGGTTTCATTTCAAGAAGCAGTTACCTGGGATGATTTCAAAGTTAGGTTACGCGCGGTCTATGGGGGTGAAGAAGCCTTGGATGTAGTATTAACGTTAAGAAATACACTTAATCAAGCCACTATGAATCGGCTTAATGTTATTGAGAGAGCAGCTCTCATAGCTGATAGGCTTAATGAATATTAGGATATTTTAGGTAATTCCACTTGGGTTACTAGAGATAACATCTCCGTGAAAGATTTTTTACGATTAATGTATTTAACTTGCATGACACTTATGTTGCCTGAAGCTTTAGTGCGGTGTTTTGATAAAAAGTTAACGCCTGCAAGTACGGAATTGGATGTATATAAACAGATAAAAAGACGCATGGCTAAGTGTCCAGATCTCGATCCCGTGTTAACTCAAGTTTTTGCAAAGAATGAAACAAAGCCACAAACAGTGAACGTAGTTAATAATAGTCAAGTAGCGGGAATGACGTGTTATAATTGCAAACGTCAATGTCACTTAAGCGCGGACTGCAGAACAAAATTCTGTTCGATACATAATAGTTCGACTCATTCGTACAATCAATGTTACTCGCGTAAGACACAACAGAATCCTAGAAATACACAGTCAATTCCACAGTCAGTTCCATATGGAAATAAAAAGAAAAATCCTCATTTTAACAATAAGAAGAAACAACCAAATGTCAACGCAGTTCAGAGTCCGAAACAAACAAACACTTCTTCGAATATCGCTGAGCCTGGGTCGTCAAACCAGACCTCGCAAGGTCAGACTAATTTTCAGAATGTGCAGAGCAAAGCAATTACCACATAGTTAACTCCAGTGGGGAAGAGAGTGATGTTGGGTCAAGGTCATTCATGTCAACATCAATAGTATTGAATAATCAATTTAATGTTTTATCAGATAATTGTGAGGCAATAGATTTTCCTATGAAACACACGGCCGAATTAAGTAAAACAGTGCATGCTCCCGTAGATTTGCAACGAATTCATACAATAATAAGCCAAAATGAGTTACGACCAACATTATATGCTGTAAATTTAGAACACAAATCCTTTACGTTATTTTTTGACTCTGGTAGTCCACGTAATATCATGGATTTGAGGACACATCATTTGTTGTTTTCGAACTTTCCGATTGAAAAATCCGGAGTTAGACTCTCGGGTATAGGAAATGATGAATTAAATGTCATAGGCATAACTCATGTTCAATTCAAAGTCGGTAAACGCACGTTTGCCGATACATTTGTTGTTGTACAAAACATTGATATGTATCCAGCTATAATTATAGGATACCCATCTATGGGAAATCAAAACATTATCTTAGCCCCTGCCAAGCACGGCGTGTATATCAAAGGGAAATTCTATAAGTCTTCTAATACCTTAAAATCAGTTTTGGATAAAAAGGAGACGAGAAATGTAACCGTAACGTATGTTGAAGAACCAATAACTTGTCTCACTAATAAAGAAATAATATACGCGACCCAGCAGAATTCTCGTTCACCCGTAATATCATCTTACACGCAATCTATCGAGCCAAACGTACCTTCGAATTTAATAGTGCAAATAAGGAAAACATTACCAGGATCTGAAATATTAATCCTTTCTGACACTTTGAAAACTAACGGATTGTCTGTCACACGAGCTATTTATACAGTAGGCTCACATCAACAATGTAATATTGAAGTCTGTAATCATTTAAATAACACTTTAGTAATTCACAAAAATCAACATATCTTGGATGTAGAAGTTTAGAAACATCGTATTCTTACCGTTGGTGAAATCAATCACTCTCAATCAGTTGCGGATGAATCCCTTTTGCAATCTATTAAAAATAAAATCAATAAAGACATTCAAGACGAAGAAATTCAGCAGAAAATATTTGGACTTTTAACTAAATATCAAGATGTTTTTTCCACTACGGATGGATCCTTAGGAAAAACAGATGTGATCGAGCATCAAATAAGGTTAAAGGACAAGCAGAAAATTATCTATGTACCCTCGTACAGACTCCCTATGAAATTCCAGAATGAAATAAATGATGAAGTAGGTAAAATGCTAGAAGAAGGAGTCATTAGGAAATCAAACAGCCCTTATAATTTTCCATTAATAGTTGTACCGAAAAAAGATTGAACATGGCGTATCTGCGTAGACTTCCGTTGTCTAAACGAGGAGATGATCCCTGATCGATTCCCAGTGCCATGTACTGACGATATTTTGTCTTTGTTAGGTCAGAATAAATATTTTACCAGTTTGGACTTACTTAAAGGCTTTCACCAGATATCATTAGAAGAAGATAGTATCCCATACACAGCCTTCAGCACAGCCAGGGGACAGTATGAATTTTTACGGATGCCTTTTGGTTTACGTTGTGCTCCTATAACATTTACAAGAATGATTAACATAGTGTTTGGAGACTTGTTAAGGGATATATTGCATGCCTATATGGATGATCTTGTAATCTTTTCCAACACCTTAGAAGAACATCTACGTAAGTTAGAACTAGTACTACAGAGATTAAGACAACATAACTTAATTAGTAAGTGTGAATTTTTCAAAACAGAATTAATATATTTGGGTTTCATGGTGTCAAGCCATGGTCTTAAAGTAGTCCATGATAAGGTGTCGGCTATACGTAATTTTCCCATACCTACTAATGTCAAGGGAGTACAGCAATTTCTGGGTTGTAGTGGACATTACAGGCGTTTTATACGCAACTATTCAATAATAGCCGCTCCTTTAACTAAACTTACGAAGAAGGGCGTAGATTTCATATGGTCTGAGCATCATCAACAGGCGTTTAATACCTTGAAAGATGAACTGTGTAGTTCTCCTATCTTAAAATTTCCTGACTTCGGTAAGGAATTCTTCATTGCAACAGACGCCTCAGACTTAGGAGTAGGAGGGGTATTGCTTCAGCAATATGATAAACAATTTTTCCCGATAGCTTTTTATTCTCGAAAATTGAGAACTTCCGAAAGTAAGTATGCCGTAATAGACAAGGAAGGGCTAGCTATTGTTAATTCACTAGTGCATTTTAAGTTCATAATTTACGGTTATCCCGTTAAGGTTCTTACTGACCATAAACCACTAACCGGGTTCTTTAAAGGCTTCAACCACAGCCCTAAACGAACTCGGTGGCATTTGATCATTCAAGATTTTGGCGCAAGAATCGGGTATTTACCAGGGAAAGCAAATATCATTGCGGATGCATTATCATGCAACCCCGTGTCATCTTGTACGGAACCTTTAGCTGAATTAATAGATATATCAACATCCATGCCTATTGTTAAAACGATATCTGAACAAGATTTAGGCTGGAGCGCTGAATTATTACAGACTGAGCAAAGAAAAGATCAGAAAATAGAAACAATTATAAATGCTTTGAAAGGCAATCATAAGGAAAAGGGATATATAAAGTATAAGCAGCAGAATTATATAATCAAAGATAATATTCTGTGTAGGACTGTGACAAGGAAAACCCGCAATACACCACATGTAACTAACGACCAGGTAGTAGTACCAATCTCACTTGTTTCCACTGTCCTGAATTGGTTGCATTCAAATCCATTACATGGAGACCCGGGGTTCTCAATAATGTCACAGAAAGCCAAATCATTGTTTTATTGGTATACGATGCTTACAGATATAAAAAGACACATAGCTAATTGTCGCACATGTCAGGAAAACAAAGGGCATACGAAAACACCTGTCAGCCTAAGGGTTTATCCCATGCCCAATCAACCCTTTGAAAGAATATATTTAGATTTGTTAACAAGATTTTACGAGTCAGACAGAGGAAATAAGCACCTCTTAGTAATTATAGATACTTTAACTCGATATACAGAACTAATAGCGCTTAAAACTAAAACTGCGATTGAATGCACAAGGAAGTTTTACGAGTGTTACATTTGTAAACATGGAATTCCACACATGATAATCTCAGACTCGGGTGGTGAATTTAATAAACACTTTCTTACCTCATTGTGTGAATTCCTTAGCATAAAGAAAATAAATACCATGATATATCACCCAGAGTCGAATGGGCTAGTGGAAAGAGCAAATATATTAAGAGTAACACTAGGGGGATCAGACCCCAACTGGGATATTGCAATACCTGCGGCACTGAGTACTCTGAATCATTCATATCATATATCAATTAAAATGTCACCGCATGAAGCATTGTATGGTACCCCAGTTAGAACGCCTTTCCATGTATTAACGCCTACAACTAATCTATCAAATCCTTTAAAAGAATGTATAAATGCAAGCAAAAGTCAATATGATATCCTTCGAAAGAATTTAGAAGAATCACAAATCATAATGAAAAGGAATCATGATAAAATAGAGAAGCCAACTAAAACATATACCGTGGGTGATAACGTATATATACAGATAAATGTGCGTAAAGGGCTCAATTATAAACTAACACCTAAGTTTGAAGGCCCATTTAACATTTTGGAAACCTTAACGGCCAATAGGTTTAGAGTTCAAAACGTATCCCAACCCACGGATGAGAGAATAGTACTATTGGCTCACATAGGAAATTAAAAAAAAAAAAAAAAAGAGAGGGAAAGAAGTGAGGGAAAAATTTTTATTTGTGTGATTAAAAGTTTTCTTCTTAATACAAGAGGAATTACATATATTTTTCTCGTTACAGGTATCCAAGATGAATTTCTTGTTGTTGAGAGTGATATTGTTCGCTCAGACATTTTTCTCGTGTGGGATGAGCTCTAAAACTAAAAGTATAGATTTTAAATATGGCACTATAGTTGAAAGACAAAAAGACGTTTTTATTACATCGAGCAGCGTAGTTGTAGAAGTGAATATGCAAGTAATTTTTCTTCCAGAGAATGATGTCACTAGCTTAAAAACTGCCATTTCAAGGTTTTCTGTCTCATTGGATGAGTTGCATAGAAGACATTTTCATTCAACTACAGAGAGTTCGCTTGGATCGACATTAAAAGTTGCAGAGATGCTATCTGATGACTTGCAAAATACGACTTACGAGACAGAATCTTTGGCTTGTGACCTTTTGATGTGGACTGTAGGACACGAACATAAAGAAAGACGAAATCCATTTATTTTTGCTGCATTAAACATTTTTGGGTCTATTGCAAGTTTAGGTTTAGGAATTTCCAATCATCTTAAGATTAGTAATCAAAATAAGAAAATTGAGTTCTTGACTCATGAAGATGAATTGATTATGTCAGAACTAAGGAATCAGTTAGCTTCAATCAATCAAATTATGGATTTAGTATATGAACATTCAAGTAATATCATTCAGATTATGGAAGTACAGGATTTGTTGGCAACGTCAATGTATTATGATTCAAAGATAGATCACATACATAACAGAATTGCACATTTCATTGAGAAATCCAAGGATTATGTAGAAGCTATCACGTTAGCAACTAAAGGTGTACTGTCGCCCCATTTGTTGCCTATAAATTACTTAAAGTTAGTTCTGGAGAACGGAAGGGATAAACTAGGCTATGTTCCTTTGTTAGGCGAACGTAGGATAGAATTTTATTACAGCCTAATTACAGTAAGCGTTGAAAATAACAAGATTAGGATTACAATTCCCTTTGATTCTTCTGATGCCTGGCAATCTTACAGGATATCACCATTTCCGACTTTCATGACGAATCACTCAAATCCAGTAATATCCAGTTTGACAGGACACATATTGATTTCCCCAGACAAGGACACTTATACGGTCATTAAAGACTTAAATCAATTAACTCACTGTTCAGACGCAATGGATAGAAAAATATGTACAGCTGACTCATTTGAATTCCATAAAAGCTTAATGGATTCATGCGAGTTAGGTATAGTGCTAGACGGTGCTCTCTCCCATACAAGTGAAAATTGTCTGGATAAGCTTTATCCCTTTGACAATAATGAGTTCAATTGCAGACTGAACAATGGCTCGTGGATACGATACGACAAGGACGGCTTCAATGTATCATGCCCGGACGGATCCACGTCCTTTGCAAACATTTTTGTTGCAGCAGATGGTTGTATCGGGACTTCCCCTAATTCCATGGTGACCGGGGTAAGGACTATCATCAGAGAACGAGCCTACTTCGCAAACTTCACGTGGACGTCTACAATGCCAGCACTACCTCTCCCATACAACAAACAGGTAGCCAAGCGGTTGATGAAATTGACCGAGATGGACCACCTGTCACCGACTTATATGGAATTTCTTCACCCCATACTACTAGCAGGATTAAGTGTGATGGTGATGATATTTATCGCCGTGAACATCCTTGTTTGGCGTAGGTTACGGAACAGTTGGAAGCTAAAACAGAACGTTTTGCCATGTCCAGACAAAACTCCTTATTTAATTCAGTTTAAAGCCGTTTGAAGTGGCCACCTCATTCGCTAAAGGAGTAAAATGCTCTGGAAATTGTGTGTGTACGAAAAGCAGTTAGTACGCTAGTAATATGTAATTGAAGAAATTATTGAACATTGCATTGTTAAAATACATTTAAAAAAAAAAAAAACATTTAAAAAAAAATATAAATCATTTTTTCTCTCGGCATCTAATAAAATATATAAACCGGAATGTTAAAAGAAAAGAGAAAAAAAAAATGAAAATAACAGAATTTATGGGCATCTAATAAAATATATCAGCCCTATATATAAACATATATATATATGTACGAAACCGTGGTACGTGTACGTACCAGGAATTCGTGTTTGTGCACTAAAATTGAATCTTTACCAAGGTAACAAATATTTTTATTAGTTACCATATTGTGTTAATCTATGTTTCTGAGAAAGGTAACAATTATTCTTTAACAAGTTACCGAATCATATGTATATCAGTATTTTTTTGGGGTACCATATAATCATTTGCTAGCAATGTACCATATATGTGATCTGTATTTATCATGCATTTTTTTTTCTTTGCTTTGGTAATATCTTTTCATATGCATTATTGTTATTGTTTTTTTTATGTGCCTATTTGGACATTCGTCCTCATTTTCTTATGGCTAAAGTTAAACAAAGAATAATACATATATCCAGTCACACCTAGTAAACATATTTTGGCTTGTTGTTAAATTTTTTGAAAAAATTGAGATAGCTGGCCGAGCTAATGTAATAAATGAAATAGTTAATTATTACATGTTTAAAACACATGACGTAATATGTCATTGTGGATGAAGATGCTAGCGTGAGATTTGCTGTAGTCAGATAAAATCATAAACAGGATGTATTTTGCATCCCTCTGCAATGTAACATTTTTCTGAAACATCAACACAAATGCATACCGTGTGAAAGATTGTGTCATCACCGGATGCAGGTGTCTTCCGAGAGACGAATGTAAAGTTTACATATTATGTTTAAATGCTGAGACAACTAAACATACGATATCTGTGATATCGATAATTTAAGCAGTTCATATCTATACTTCACCTGAATTGGTCATCCGACCAAACCAGCTACACTACTGTGATGGAGATGTTTAACACTGTTTTTTATAGAGAATAAACCATTTTAAAGTTACAATGATGAACTTATTTTCAAGACTCGACATCTCAAACAACACATACTCAATGTGTGCTTATAACAGTAGCACACTAATAAAAGCATACTCAATGTGTGCTTATAACAGTAGCACACTAATATACATATATATATATATATATATATATATATATATATATATATATATATATATATATATATATATATATATATATATATATATATATATATATATGTTGTGACATTAAAAGACTTGGCTGCTGCTACCCAAGCTTTATTCAACTTAAACTTCAGTAGATTATTCCCTGAAACAACCATGAACATAATTAGCAATGACCCCATGATAAATGTAATACGAACTATGTTAGATCCTCGAAGTAAATATAATTAAACCAAATAGATACAAATGGAATAAACAAAAGGAAATACAAAAGAAACAGAGAATTACTTGATAAGTTGCTCCGACTGTCCCTCCATCAGGTAAGTAAACAAAGTATGAAAAGATCACCAGACAAACAGTTCAGAGTGAGGTATAAAAGAGCAAAAGGTCAAAACAATATTATAATATTCTTCCCCTCTAGAAATAAAATTGGTTACATCACTTCATAAGTAATCAATCCCACCCATATCGGTTCGGAGCCCTTGACACCCGGGTTGATCTACGTACTAGAGGCGATGCAGCCTCTGTTCTAATTTGAGCTTCTGGGTGAAGTCCCATACCTTCTCGAAACTCTTGATGGGTTGTCGTGGGTGGCACTGGAGATTGAGATGGTATGGATTCTGGTGACAATGAAACAGAAGGTAGTTCTTGATTTTCAGAAACAGAATTATCCCTAGGGCATGGGGCCAAGTCACGTAAGGAAACCGTTGATTCTCGTCCGCTGGGATGTCTAATGTTAGCATATGTTGGGTTAGCAGAAAATAGTTCAACTTCATCCACTAGAGGTTCATTTTTGCTTGTTCTGACAAACTTCCTCAATAATACCGGTCCTGACGACATAAGCCACGAAGGCAGAGAGCTCCCCGAGGATGAGCGACGCTGAAATCCAAAAAAGCGTTCATGGGGTGTGACATAAGTTGCTGTCAACAGAAGGGATCTAAGTGAATGTATCACATCAGTGAGCACTAATTCCCAGTGCTGATCGGAAAGATTTCGAGACCTGAGTGCCAGCTGGATTGCCTTCCATACAGTACCATTGAGCCGCTCCACTTGCCCATTACCGATTGGATGAAAAGGGGTAGTTTGACTTTTTGCAACTCCCTTCTGTGCAAGATAGGTTTTGAGTTCCCTGGACATGAATGAGGTTCCTTGATCCGAATGTATATACTGAGGCATCCCACACAGGCTGAATATTTGTTCTAAGCACTTAATCACTGTAGTTGTGTTGATGTTGGGACACGGAAAAGCGAAAGGAAAACGAGAATATTCATCAATAACAATAAGTAGATATGGGTTGCGTGAGGCCGTCGGAACTGGTCCTTTAAAGTCAATGCTTAATCTCTCCATTGGTTGCGTCGCCTTCATGAGTGTTCCTTCTTGGAATTTGTAGAATCTTGGTTTCAATTCTGCACATATCCTGCAAGAAGCACAGACCTTTTTAACGTCCTCAGTGGAAACGGAAAGATTTTTCGATCTCACAAAGTGCAACAAGCGAGTCACTCCTGGATGGCACAGATTCCCATGTAGTTCAGTGAGGGTAGATGACGTAGAAACCACGGAACTGCAAAAAGCTCGTGTGAAGGCATCAGGAAACACATTCTCTTTACCGGGGTGATAATGTACTGTATAACTGAAGGCTGCGAGTTCCAGCCGCCATTCCTAGATCTTATTATTCTTAACTTTAGTGCATTTCCTGTTATCAAACATGAAGGCCACAAGACGTTGGTCTGTAACGAGATCAAAGTGTTGTCTAGCAAGAAAATTACTCCACTTACGTACAGCCTCCACGATAGCCATGGCTTCCTTCTCTACGATATGATAGTGAACTTCACTTCCTTGTAAAGTCCTAGACATGAAGGCCACAGGCCTGCCATTCTGGTTGAGTACTGCTGTGACTGCTACTTCTGAGGCATCACTTTCGACCTCAAAAGGCAAATTTTCATCGACAGAGTGTAGTGTTGCTCCTTCAAGTACTTGTTTGAGTAGTTCGAAAGCCTGCAAAGCTTCTTCATCTAAAGGAAATTTCTTTACTCTTGCCAGTGGTTGAATCTTAGCATAAAAATTCTGTATCCATTTAGCGTAATAAGCAAACATACCCATTGCCCTCTTTAAAGATCCTTGACTAGTGGGAGGTGGTAGTTCTTGTAGAGGCCGGAATCTTTCCATGTCAGACTTTAATACACCATTCCCCACACAGTAGCCAAGAATATTAATGGTACGCACAGATTTAATAGTTTTAGTAGCATTGAGAGTTAGGTTCCTCTTGTTGATGACCTCAAGAAAGCTCTGCACGTTCTGATCATGTTGTTCTTGAGTGTGTCCAGCAATAGTGATATTGTCCAAATATGGGAAAGCACCTTGTAAGTTTTCTTCTTTCACCAACTTATCCATAGTTCGTTGGAAGGCTGCAACTCCATTGGTAACTCCGAAAGGTACTCTACAGAACTGGTACAGGAGTCCGTTGGCTTCAAAAGCTGTATACTTCTTGTCTGATACCTTTAGTGAGACTTGGTGGTAAGCGCTTTTCAAGTCAAAAGTCGAAAATACGCAATATGTTGAGAGTTCATTAACCATGGTGTCAATCCTTGGTAATGGATAAGCATCCAGTTCTGTATACAGATTTATAGTTTGCAAATAATCAATGCACATCCTTCTCTTATGCAGATTAAAGGAATCCTTAACCACCACAACTTGAGCTCTCCATGGTGATATGCTATCCTCAATAACACCCTCAGCCAAGAGACGACTAGTCTCCGCTTCAATGAATTCTTTGTCACCTTTACAGTAATGACTTGATTTAGTGACAATAGGCTTACAATTAGGTAACATATGCTGGAAGATAGAAGGCTCATCCACAGCAGCGGCTGCCAACGAACAGTAGGGGTTAGCACCAGTTAAGTTGAGCGCTGGTTTCGGCCCACCGTATTCAATAGTCACTTTCTGATGCTGCTCTTGGAAGTCCTGACCAAGTAATACTCCTGAACATAAATCCTTCATTACTGCTAGACGTGTGGATGGATAAGTTTCTCCATTAAGCTGAAGAGTCAAGTCTACATTGACATAACCTGAAGAGCTAGTATACAAAGATTTCTGTGCTAAAGCAACGTCTTTATCAGTGGGATGTATTGGTAGCTTCAATTCCCACGCTACATCTTCATCTATATAACTGTCATCACTGCACGAGTCGACAAGGGCTGTCAACTTCCGTCCTTTAATTGTTGTCGAGGTAGCTGCCCGATAGAGATCCTGAGGAAAAGAGGTACCAGCATTAGCCGCAAGAACAGATGACTGTGAGGGATCAAATACTGTAGCTGTTGTAGATTTACCTCCATACGCTTTTGCAAATTGCCCCTTCTTGCCAAATTTATTGCAAATGGAATCCCGAGCTGGACAGCGTGCCCGAATATGATAGGGACCTCCACAAAGAAAAGCATTTTCTCTTCATGGACAGAGTAGTCGCTAATACTTGAGTTCCAGCAGTTACCTCACAGCTCTCAGATGTTGGTCCACTCTTCACATGATCATCTGTAATGAGTGTATGATACGATGTAACCACAGCATGAGGAAGCATGTGACTGTAAAAACTAATAATACTGTAGCTACCCCTTAAACGTTCTCTCCTACATTAAGTTTTCTTTTTCAAATTATTGGGTGGACTATTTTAAATCTACTAAATCTGTTGACAGTAACGTACGCCATGCTCGTGACGTCACAGCTTAGATACGCACAACTAAAGGCATTATCCCGGCGTATATTGGTTCTTTCTTTAAACTTCGTGGGTCGAGATAAAATTACTAAACTGATTTAAATATAATTTTTCTAATGCAGCTAACTTTATTGCATCTTTTATTTTTCAATCTCAATTAAGGTTTGTTATTTTTAAGATGTTTGCCCATCGCACCAGCCCATTGCTTATTTCTCATTTTTATAATCTCCCTTATATATAAACTCCCTTAGAGCAGCAAGATTTCTCTAAAGTATTTAGTACAAAATCCTGCCTCTTATGCACTCCTTGCAACAATATATTGTCCTGTCTTAACCCTGGATAGGTACGATGGGTCGTTTGCGACCCCGAGCGTAAAAAAAAAACAGGTTTTTCTCACGTGACTCACCCCCGTGACTGAATTTGTGGGTGATCGACCTGCAGGAGGTGTCTCCCCTACACGCTCTAGTAGTGTCCAGATGTGCATTGCTGTAGCTGTACTCCTTCCCCGATTTCTGAGACGCGTCGGGGTCGTTCGCGACCGAGTTTACCCTTCTAAGGTAGTTTGCATAATTATCAAAGTTATTACGTATTATGAAATTGTCGTAGAATGGTGCAACTTGTATAGGTTATCAGTTGTGGAAAGTCTTGGTGGATTGTTTGGCTACCATGTGCATGATTTTTTTTTTAGTTAAAATGTCGTTCATCACCACGAGGACCATTTTACCGCGAGTGCCCCTTTTTCATTTTTTTTTCATTTTTTTGCCAAGTCATTTTTCCGTAAGATATTGCCAAATAGGGTCGTAAAACTTTTGCTTGTTTAGTGTTGGAAAGTGTGTCTAGATGATCTGGCTACCCAGATACGACGTAGTTATTGGTATATTGGGTATTTAACTGCGGTTACCAATTTCTGTTTTTTTTTTTATTTGTAAAAATTACTACGTAGTAAGGAATTGCCGTATATTATTCATTTTTTTTTCATGTTTATGTGTTAGAAAGTGTGCCTTGATGGTTGGGCTAACACGTGCATGTCTTTTTTTTTATCTGAGATGCCATATATTAGAATGTCGGGCATTTTACCGCGAGTGTCCCTTTTTAATTTTTTTTCATTTTGTGCCAAGTCATTTTTCCGTAAGATATTGCGAAATAGTGTCGTAAAACTTTTGCTTTTTTAGTGTTGGAAAGTGTGTCTAGATGATCTGGCTACCCATGCGTGATTTTGTTTTTGTCAGATACGACGTAGTTATTGGTATATTGGGTATTTAACTGCGGTTGCCAATTTCTGTTTTTTTTCAATATTTGTAAAAATTTACTACGTAGTAAGGAATTGCCGTATATTATTGATTTTTTTTTTCATGTTTATGTGTTAGAAAGTGTGCCTTGATGGTTGGGCTAACACGTGCATGTCTTTTTTTTTATCTGAGATGCCGTATATTAGAATGTTGGGCATTTTTCCGCGAGTGCCCCTTTTTATTTGTTTTGCATTTTTTTGCTTAGTCATGTTACCGTAAGGAATTGGCAAGTAGTGTCGCAAAACTTATATTTTTATAGTGTTAGAAAGTGTTTCTAGATGATCTGGCTACTCATGCCTATTTTTTTTTAGCCAGATATGGTGTATATATAAGTATGTGTTCGATTTTCCTGTGATTGCCATTTTTTCGTTTTTTCCCATTTCTTTCAAAATTACTACGTACTAAGGAACTATCACAGAGTAATATTTCATTTATATGTTTATTTGTCGGAAAATGTGCCTTGATGGTTTCCCTAGCACTTGGCTGAAATTTTTTTTTTTTCTGAAATGCCGTATATTAGAATGGCCATTTTTCCACGAGTGCCCCTTTTTATTTGTTTTGCATTTTTTTGCTTAGTCATGTTATCGTAAGGAATTGGCAAGTAGTGTCGCAAAACTTATAATTTTATAGTGTTGGAAAGTGTTTCTAGATGATCTGGCTACCCATGCCTATCTTCTTTTTTTAGCCAGATATGGCGTATATATAGGTATGTGTTCGATTTTCCGGTGATTGCCATTTTTTCGTTTTTTCCCATTTCTTTCAAAATTACTACGTACTAAGGAACTATCACAGAGTAATTATTCATTTAGATGTTTATTTGTCGGAAAATGTGCCTTGATGGTTTGCCTAGCACGTGGCTGAATTTTTTTTCTGAAATGCCGTATATTAGAATGTTAGCCATTTTTCCGCGAGTGCCCCTTTTTATTTGTTTTGCATTTTTTTGCTTAGTCATGTTACCGTAAGGAATTGGCAAGTAGTGTCGCAAAACTTATATTTTCATAGTGTTGGAAAGTGTTTCTAGATGATCTGGCTACCCATGCCTATCTTTTTTTTAGCCAGATATGGCGTATATATAGGTATGTGTTCGATTTTCCGGTGATTGCCATTTTTTCGTTTTTTCCCAATTCTTTCAAAATTACTACGTACTAAGGAACTATCACAGAGTAATGATTCCTCTAGATGTTTATTTGTCGGAAAATTTTGTTTACTTTTTTTCTTGATTGAATATCATCAATTTTTTTTAGCTAAAATATTATATTGTTTTACATTTTTTTTTTCGATTTTATTTCCCTTCAAAAAAATTTTTTGGGTCAGAATTTTAATTTTATAGTCGTAAAATAATCGTCAATTATCCAGCAACCCACCATACAATTTTTATGCATATCCAATAATAATTAGATTAGTAAATAACACCTTGAAATTGACATACCCTTCCTACATTTCAAGTGGCAGATTAGGGAGTCTGAGTCAGTGTGGTTGGCGGCCATTTTGTGGACATATCCGAAGCGTAAGCTGCCCTATCTATATATATTCTTGTTCCCTATAGAATTTTTGATATTTTGGTATATTTTTACCTGCATAAATATCATATTATATATTAAATATATGTATTTTTTTACGAAATTTCTAAGTACTCAAAAAATTACCTTTAGATATGGCCCCTGATATAAATGTAATTTACAAAATAATGAAGATTTTTTTACATATTTCTATTTTAGGATAACATATGTTTATTCCCTAAAAAAAATTAGCCACTTCCTATTTCATTTGGGTACCCAAAAAAAATTCATGAAATTTGGACAAATTTTTTTGGCCAAAAAAAGTTACCCTTTTTTTCTCATTTCAGATCTTCACCTCCATGGGTCTGACTTCATCCAAAATACATCAAGATGTGTCCTAAACATTCAAGAATCAATTCCTAAAAGGAATTGTGTATATATGTATAAACTTTTTTTTTATGAATTTTTATGTCAGGTCTTTTTTTTCTACTTAATTTTTTAAAATATTTATAATAAATAGTTTTTCTGCAGATGAGTAGTATTTATCTTTACAGTTGTTTTAAGCATTCATTGAAGTTTTTTTTGGCAAAAGAAAAAAGGAGGTTACTGCAAAAACAGATTTTTTCAAGAATTTTTTTTGGCGTCGGGGTCGTTCGCGTCCGAGTATACCCTTAAAGGGGTGTCCGAGGAGCGTACCTATCCAGGGTTAAAGTCCCGATATGGCACCTCAACTGGGATACCTTGCGCATGATGACTCTCACCTGTCTGGAAAGGTGAAGCGAGGTGATTCCTCTCAACTTTAACCTAAGCCCATTCGTTTGGAAGTCGCCGTGACCGACTGATCTGCTTGTCAGTTGATCTGTGCACCTCTGGCTCACCCCACCCCCCCTCCCTCTTCCCAAAACTTGACTCACAGAGGAGTCCTGACGGTTGGAGAGATAGAGAAGAAGAGCCTGGTAAACACTATCGGCCAAAGTGAGAATTTTAGGGGTGAGCCAGTCAAGAGTGCAAAGTGCCAACTTGTGCAAGTTCCGGTCAAGAGGCATTTAAGGGCAAAGGACGGTATTGTAAGGAGTGCAGGTAATAGAAATGTGGCCACTTAGTTTTCCCCCAAATTTTAGCTTAGACTAATTTTTAACTTGCTCAGGTTATCTGGTTATTACATATTTCGGACTGTGTGTGGTGGGATTGTGTGTATATTTTTCTTGGATATTGAGAAGACCACATGTTGAAGCAACCATTTTTATTATTTTGAATTGCTTTTGATTACATCATATTTTGTTTGTTTAGATGACCATTTATCATAATGTAAATTTGTAAAATAAATCAATATTAGGTTAATTAAACCTTTGTATTTTTACTCCCTCAATTATTTCAATGTGCCTATTATGAATATTTGATCACAGGACAGAATACCCAATATTTGAAAGGAGTAACTTGAAAAGGGGTGTGTTAGCGAGCGACTTGTTATTGAATATCTGCTTAGAAGGTAAAGATCCATATCTTTAAACTTTTAAACTTTACATCACTGCTCCCATTTTTTTTATTGTCTCTAATTACTTAACGTAAGATACCTGTCTAGCATCTCACTGGGGTCACTGGGACGGAGTCGAAACCGAGCCTAAGAGTGAAGATGACTATAGACCTGACAAAGCTAGAGTAGGCCATCACATTATTTTTATTTTACGTGTGGAGTTTTCCGGTCTCTGGACAGTAAAAATTTCCCCCTTTAGTATTTAAAAGTGACGGTTAGTAAACTGCGGCAGCAAAGTTATTAGCAGGGTGTTGAGTGTAAGTGCTCATTATGCTCCCCTAATGATCTTTGTGTAACTGACGTAGGGAGACTTTCCTGGACTAAGTTGCCACTCAAACATTTAATTAAATAATAAAAATAAATTCTCCAAATATATGATATATATATATATATATATATATATATATATATATATATATATATATATATATATATATATATATATATATATATATATATATATATATATATATATATATATATATATATATATATATATATATATATATATATATATATATATATATATATATATATATATATATATATATATATATATATATATATATATATATATATATATTCTTACAAAGCTGGTCTAGTATAGAGTAGATATTATTTGTGCATTTAAGAGATATTTAGTCAGCTCGTAAGGTGGATCTCATCCATGTAGTTGCAAGTAATATATATGAATTACATAAGACTTTCGTCATTTATTTAATTGTATTTTTCATTCAAGTCAATATATGCAAATTTGTGTTATTTTTAAGCATTAACTTTTTTCTTTCACGTATATTGTTACAAAGTCTGCACGAACCACACGAGGTATGAATACGAGAGATTACACAATTTTTATGTTACCACGTGGTTAGAATGTGCATGAAATTTTTCGTAATAGATTTACTATTTTTTTTTTTAATGTTTCAAGGAGTAGGTGGGCAGAGATAATTGAGAGAGAGAGTTGCCTTTCCATGTGCATTGGAATTCGTCTGCTACTTGACTTGAGAATGAGCAGCTTAAGACCAGACAGGAGAACATTACTCGAAACAAATTAGAATCAAATACCGATACTTTTACCCAAAAAGAGTGCCTTAGCAAAATTAGTGATAGAGCAGTGTCATGTGAGAAATCACCATGCGGGTGTTAACACCATCTTTATGAAAATAAGAGAGGTTTTGGTTTCCTCAGGCTAGGTAACACATCAAATAGGTAGTAAACAATTGCTTACATTGCCAAATCTACTCCGAGCCCTTCTCGCACTACCATCGGTGCTAGCTTTACCAGTTGAGGGAGTCATATTTCGTCGACCCTTCCAGAATGTCGGAGTGGACAAGACTGGGAGTTATGAAGTAAATGAACAGGACCTGGATGATCAAGTGCTCCTTCAGCATAAATTTAAAACTTCTTCACACCCCCACTGGTGAATTTATTCTTGCCTTTAGATGCTTTTGTGCTTTTGTACATTCGTACCATCCCCTTACCTGGTTCAGTGCCTAGATTCTTTAATACAGTCCACTTCTACTGTATAATGTGACCAGTGCCCTGCTTTTAGGTGGGACATTCCCGCTTTTTCAACGTCTTTCCCGTTTTTTGGAAAGTTAGCAAAATGTCCCCATATATTGTTTTACTTTTGTGAGTTTTGTCCTCATTTGTTCACGTTTCTCTCCTTTTTTTTTTTTGCGCTTCAAAAATAAAACTGTCCCCATTTTAATGGAGCAGTACTGATATGTTGTTTAATTTTGCCATTTCACTAACTTGTAACTTTAATCTTCTTCTCCAACTGCTACGATACAAAAAGAAGTGAATTAAAATAATATTATACTTACTTTACTTACTTTACTTTGATGGCTGCTTTTCCGGTCCCATACAGCAGGGGAACCCCACTCTCTACAGGACCTCCACTGTCGTTTTACCATGTTCGTTCAGAGTATTTAACGTTTCATATCGCGTATTGTTCATTAACTGTTAAATCGTTACTGTTGTATGACTGTTGAAATAAGAAAGTCTTCAGTTTCCTCGTGAAAGCCTTAATGTCTACAATCAATCAAATGTTTCATGGGAGCTTATTATACAGTCTCGAGGCTGCATATTTAAAGGTCGTGGAGCCTAAAGTAGACATATATCTAGGTTCCTACAGTTTGAAGGCTTCTGTAACTATTCTCGTGCCGACACGATTTGCTGACTGCCCAACATGTAGTGTAAGGACACTGCTCCCTCCGTCGTCCAGCATTCTCATCGAATTCTCCATTTCATTTAAATTCTCTTTTCGCCACACTGGTTCACTGTATATATTTATTCCGCTCCTTCAGAGCTACAATTTTATCTATTTATCATTTCGCTACCTATTTCTATTGACTTGTATTTTAAGTATTTGTACGTGTGAAAAAACACACATATTGAGGCGGTTAGTTCAAGCCAGATTGGCGCCTGCGCGCATGCTACTTTTCCGTCCGCACCTTGTATTATAATCTCGCACATGTTTGAATACACCGTCAGTTGTTGTTGGTGATAGCTCATCTCACTGCCCTTACAACTGGTGACCCCGGAGTTGAAGTAGCATCAGCGGGTTTGGCTTTGCCATTAACGGACTTATTACGTCCGTGCTACCTTCTTTTACTCCGTTACCTTAGGCATGAGCTTCGGCCTTTGGTACACCCCCACCTTGGTGCATTTGTAAGGCAGTATGATGAGCTTAACCGACATATCAACTTCTCACCTCTTCGCCGACTGACCACAATGGCGGATTCAACCCGCCTATCATGCCCAACGGCCTCGCCTCCACGCCCAAAGTCAAACTGCCGCCGTTTTCTCAACACAACACCGCTTCCTGGTTCCTGAGAGCGGACGTACTCTTCCGAGTCGCTAGGCTCAGCAACTCCTGCGCCAAGGCCGACATCATTCTCACCTCCATCCCAGAGGAGGTATTCGACAAGATTTCCACATGGCTTGACGCCCGGGCTGGCCAAGTTCCCTACGACGACCTGAGAACGAAACTCATCAGTATCTACTCACTCTCCATTTCAGCAAGGACATAGAAAGTCCTGGACCTCGCCGGCAAACCCATGGGTGACACCTCTCCTGTCGAGGCTTGGGACGAGTTGACCGGCCTGTTAATGCTTCCCGAGACCGACAGCAACGGCCGACGGCGCGAGATTAGCCTATCTCGCGAGATTTTCCTTCGACGCCTGCCGCAGGACGTAAGGGCTCAATTGACGGACGCCGACACACTTCCAATGAATGAACTCCTGTCGAAGGCTCAGAAGCTCCACGAGGCCTCCAAAGCATCTGGCATCGGGGCAATATCAGTATCGTATTCATTCTCCTCTTTCAGCTGCTCTTCCATAGACTCTTCATCAACGCCTCCTGACGACGACGACGAGATCAACGCTCTGGCAAGGAGGAAACCACTGCAACCGACACGTCCGACCCCTAGGCCTAATCCAGCATGGTGCTTCTACCACCAGCAGTTCGGCAGCAACGCCAAGAAATGTAGGGCACCATGCAATTTCCCTAAAAGATGTCGCCATAAGAAACCATCTACCACCATCGCAGCTGCAGGAAACCAAAGCAAGAATGGTTTCTTTATCCTCGACACCGTCTCCAACCATAGACTCATGGTTGACACCGGCGCTATGCAGTCAACGTTCCCGCCATCACAAGCTGACCTAGACCGTGGTCCCAGCGAAGACGCCCCCTCGCTCGTCACCGCCAACGGGTCTCCCATACGGTGTTATGGGACTAGGATCCTCAGGATATCTATCCTGGGCCGTTCGTATTCCTAGCCCTTCGCCATCGCTGACGTCAGTGCAAATTTCCTCGCTCACCACGGACTACTTGTTAACGTTGCTGGGAAACGCCTCATCGACACAGGAACCTGCCGGTCCCGCGCCCTGAGAGCTGGCCCTGCCACAAGATCCGTATCCGCTGTAATGACGCAGCCCTACGCCGACCTTCTGCAAGAATTTCCTGACGTTTTCAAGCCCGAGCTCCGACAATCGCCGGGATCCCCCTCCAAGCACGGGATCTACCACCACATCGCGACGACGAGACCTCCTACACATGCCAAATTCCGTCGCCTCCCGCCCCAGAAGCTGAGGGACGCCAAACGCGCCTTTGAGGTCATGGAACGCACGGGTATCTGTAAGAAAGCATCGAGCCCCTGGTCATCTCCCCTACACATGGTAAAGAAGCCTGACGGGACCTGGAGACCTTGCGGCGACTATAGGCGCCTCAACCTCATCACAACGCTCGACCACTACCCTCTGCCCAACATGCAAGACCCGACGAATGCATTGCATGGCGCGAAATACTTCACTAAGATGGACCTTCACAAGTCTTACTTCCAAGTCCCCGTATTTCCAGAGGACATTCCGAAAACTGCCATTGTGACAACGTTCGGATCCTACACCTTCGCATACTCAACCTTCGGTCTACGCAATGCGGGGGCGACCTTCCAACGACTAATGGATAGCATCCTGGGCAACCTACCATTCTGCGTCTGCTACGTCGACGACATCCTGATATTCTCAAGGACCAAGGAGGAACACCGGAGGCACGTCCACGCCATCCTCAAACGCCTGCAGCAGAATGTTCTAGTTGTACGTTTCGACAAAGGCACATTCGGCGCTGAAGGAGTAGACTTTCTCGGTCATGGCGTGTCCTCGAGAGGGGTAAAACCCATGACAACCAAGGTGGACGCCATCAGAAAGTTCTCGACACCTACGACCATCCGCCAATTTCAGGAGTTCCTGGGGATGGTCAATTACTACAGGCGCTTCATCCCCAACATCGCACAGATCCTGACACCCCTCGACGACGTCCTGAAGGGAAAGGCGAAGAAACTTAAGTGGGGTTCCCCACAACAACATGCATTCACCCGGACAAAGGACGTCCTCGCCAACGCCACCACCCTGGCTCATTTCGACAACAACGCTCCTCTGCGACTGACAACCGACGCCAGCAACGTCGCCTATGGGGCTTTGCTGGAACACCTCGTCGATGGTTCTCCTCGACCATTGGCATTCTTCAGCAGAAAACTGAAACCCGCCGAAACAAGATACAACACCTTTGATAGGGAGCTCCTCGCCGTCTACCTCGCCGTCCGCCACTTCAGGCACATCCTGGAGGGCACACCATTCACCATCAACCCCTCGTACACGCCTTCACAAAATCGACAGACGCATGGTCCTCCCAACAACAACGTCATCTTGCAGCAATCGCCGAATTCGGGTGCACCATAAGCTACGTTCCCGGAAGGAAAAACCCAGTTGCAGATGCCCTTTCAAGGATTGAAATTGACGCAATCCACCTGGGAATTGACTACGCCAACCTCGTATCCGAGCAGCGCACCGACCTAGAGGCACAGGATCACCTGATAGGGCCATCTGCGCTCAAGATAACTGCAATTCCCCTCGGGCCAGCAGGAGTAACTATCCTCTGCGACACCAGCACCGGCAGCCCACGCCCCTGGATTCCGGCTTCCTGCAGAAGAAAAATATTCGACATCATCCATGGACTTTCACACCCCTCGGGACGCACCACTGCTCGCCTCCTGTCTGAAAAGTTCACCTGGCCAGGGATCAAAAAGGACGCCCGGGAATGGGCGAAGACATGCATCAATTGCCAGACAAGCAAGATAAGCTGTCACACCGAATCAGGGATAGGTGATTTTCCCCAACCGAAAAGACGTTTCGGTCACATCCACATTGACGTCGTGGGACCTTTGCCGCCTTTGGGATCTGCTCGCTACTTGCTGACAATCATCGATTACTCCATGAGGTGGTTGGAAGCATCACCGATGACCGAAGCTACGATCCAAGCATGCGCCGAAGCCCTTTGGTCAAGCTGGGTGAGCAGATTTGGCGTTCCTTACAACATCACAACAGACAGAGGCCCCGCTTTCCTGTCAGAGATATGGCTCGCTCTGGCAAACCTGATGGGAACAAAACTCCACAGTACCACGGCATACAACGCCGCAGCAAACGGCATGGTCGAACAAACTCATCGCGCCCTCAAGGCATCCCTGATAGCGAGCTGCACCGACGGGGACTGGAAATCACAACTTCCTTGGGTACTTCTCGGCCTTCGCACCGCCCCTAGCGCAGATGGCGAGCCAACGCCAACTGAAAAGGTTTACGGAGAGGCGCTCACAGTTCCCGGCGAATTCTTTCCCACATCAACCGACGACACGCGGCTGGATCATCTCAGGGACATCGCCAGAAAGTTCAGGCCATGTCTTAAAACTTACCAGGACAGAACTAAGCATTTCAAGCCGAGGAACCTGGACGACTGCGGGTATGTTTTCGTCCGTGTCGACCCTCATCAACAGCCGCTAACCAGACTCTATCGAGGCCCCTATCGAGTAATCAAGAAAACGACGAAAGCCTTCCTTTTCGACGTGCATGGCCAAGAGGACTGGGTCTCAATAGACCGCGTGAAACCGGCGTTTCTCAAAGGAAGCGACATTGCCTCCTCAGGACCTGGCAGATCCAGAGTGCCACCTCAAAACAAGGCGCCCAATGAGAAGAAAAGCAACAAACGACGACGAGAGGTAGCGATCCATACGCCGACCGCCGACGCGCCCCTCCATTCAAGAACAAGAGGAACCCTCCGATGCCCGAAACGATACGAAGACTAGTCTCATCAGCCCTCTACGCCGCCTGATGTCTTGGGGGGGGGGGGGGTTATTTGTAAGGACATCGCTAACACCGTCGTCCAGCATTCTCATCGAATTCTCCATTCCATTTAAATTCTCTTTTCGCCACACTGTGGTTCACTGTATATATTTATTCCGCTCCCTCAGAGCTACAATTTTATCTATTTATCATTTCGCTACCTATTTCTATTGACTTTTATTCCAAGTATTTGTACGTGTGAAAGAACACACATATTGTGGCGGTTAGTTCAAGCCAGATTGGCGCCTACGCGCATGCTACTTTTCCGTCCGCATCTTGTATTATACTCTCGTACATGTTTGAATAAACCGTCAGTTGTTGTTGGTGATAGCTCGTCTCACTGCCCTTACAGTAGTAATTCTCTTAAGTATTTTGGACTAGTTCTGATAACTTGGTGGGTTATTGTGCATATTTTAAATTCAATTCTCACTTTAATCAGTAGCCAGTGTAAATCAATAAGTATAAGGGTGATCCTTTCTCTAGGTGGGACACCTATTATCAGTCTTGCTCCTCTGTTTATTATGTTTTGTAATTTCGTTAGTTGCCCTTTTGGTAAATTGTAATAGATAGAGTTGCAGTACTCAATCCTGGTAGTAACACAGTTTATTACAAGTTTCTTTACAGAATTTTCATTCAGGTACTTTTTTATAAACGCAATATCTTTTAGATGATAACCAGCAGTTTTTATTACATTATTTATTTGGGCATTTAGTGACTGGTTACAGTCAAGAAATACACCTAGATCTCGAACTTTACTAGATATCGGCACTGAGTCATTATTTATGTTAATTTGAATATCACCCAAGATTTTCATGCTGTTTCTCTTACCCACCACCATGAATTCAGTTTTGTTCTCATTTAATTTTAGTTGTTTAAATGTCATCCATTCTCTAACTCTATCAAGGATTCGGTTTAGAGTTTCAGTAGTGTGATCTATATCATTTATGGAGAAGTAAAATTGTGTGTCATCCGCAAATAGTTTGAACTTCACGCCATAACTTTGTAGTATTTTCGATAGATCAATAGTATAGATGCAGAATAAGATTGGGCCAAGTGCACTGCCATGGGGTACTACTCTGTTCAAGGGTTCATATGATGAATAAGAGTTTCCGATTTGTACACAGTAATTTCTACCAACTAAGTAGTCTTTTAGGTATTCGAAGGCTTGATCTTCAACGCCGATGGACTGTAGATCATTTAGTAGCAGTTCATGCACAACTGTATCAAAAGCAGCACTGAGATCGAGCAATATCAAAATACCACATTTATTTTCATCCATCATTTCCTGCATATTCACAACAGAGAAGATGGCTGTCTCTGTAGAGTATAGTTTTCTGTAAGCAGATTGGTTGTCAGGCAAAGCTTCTATTACTTCTAAGTGACTGACTAGTTGTTCAACAATTACATATTCAAGCACTTTTGAAACAAAGGCTAGATTCCAAATAGGTCTGTATGAGCTTAATTCCTGGTAGTCCAGTGTATTTTTCAGAACTGGTGTGACTATAGCCATTTTCTCAGATTTAGGAAACTTACATTCATCAATGCTTGCATTTGCTATTCTCATTATTATTTCGGCTAGACTAGAAAAGACTCTCCAATTACTTCAGATATTGGCATAGGATCGATCGCGCAGTTTGTTTTCTTTGCTCTCTTGATAATTCTGGTGATGTTGTCTTGTGATATGTTGTTAAATCATATTGATTTTGTCTGTGTGCCTGATGTTGAGTATTTACAAGTGACCTGGTTATATTTTCAATTTTGTTTTTAAAGAATACTTGAAAATTATTTGCTAGTTACTGGTCACTGTATCCATCAGGTAGCTTCTTTTCTTTTACATTTCCAATTATACCATTCAGGAGACGATATAACTTATTTGCGTCTGTTGCTGCTTCGAGGATCTTTCTCTTATAGTATTTACTTTTTCTCCTTCTTAGTAGGTAGTTGTATTGACACGCAGCAGTTTTGTATTCTACCCAAGTACTTTCAGTTTTTAACCTTTCCCACTTTCTTTCTTTACGTTTTTTTCCTCTTTTTCACCAAAGTCTCTCCATCAAACCAAGGAGATTAGTCTTTTACAGTAATAGTCTTTTCCATCGGTGGGCACATGGTATCATATTCATTTTTACTCACTTTATTATAAATGGTCGTAAGACATTTAACACCCTTAGCTCCCAACAGACGTTGGTCATCATGATCACAGGGAATGTTGATAGCATCATTTATCTTCTTTGTAACTTCTTCAGTAAATATGGTAGGAGAAAAATTTATTAATGTATAAAGTTTATTTTCTTTACTAATGCATGTTTCTGTAGAGGTAGACTAAACATAATAAGTTTGTGTACTGTGGAGATAATAGATTTCTTTTCAACTTTTATATCAGATACAACATTATTCATGTCATCACTTAAAACTAAGGCCAACGTATGCCCAGTTAAAGTAGTTGTACAGTCAATATTATTTACCAGTCGATATGATTCTAATAACTCACTATATGCCAAAGCGTCAGGATTTGATGCATCATCCATCCAAAAATTGAAGTCTCCACCGATAACTAATTCGTTTTTCTCCATGATAATCATCTCAAGGAGAGCACTGAATTCTTCAAAGACAATAGGCTACTAGTGTTTGTTCTAGGAGATTTGTAGATTGTTACAAAGGATATTTTCTGTGTGTGTTTTTTTTTTTTTTTTTTTTTTTTTTTGCCCTATGTTTATTTCTATATATTCAAAGTTTGTTACACTAGTTCTTTTCAACATTTTGAGATTTGCCTAACTTTTATGAATAAAGAGTACGACACCCCCACCAGACCTACCTTCTCTCGGTATGTGAAAGGAGTCGTGTCTGGGGGGTGTCATTTCAGTGATCTTTGCCTTGTCCAAGTTATTTAACCATGTTTCAGATATTGCTAGCATATCCAAATATTTCTCGTTTATCAATTCTCGAATTTGAATAAACTTATTACCTACAGAATTTATATTTACATAACCACAGTTTATGACATCTTTAGTGACCATGATCAGTATTTTCTGCTAGTCTTTTCAATTCCAAGTCAAAAGCTTTGCAGTCTCTAGAATTTACTATGTGGTCACTTGCGAATTACACTCCTCGTTGGAATGTTTTCTTGAACATTTCCTGCAGACTTTATCATCCTTCTTAGACTTGCAATCTTTTTCAAGATGTCCATATCTCTGACAATGGTAACAGGGGATCACGTGGTGCCTATCACGTATGTTATAAGTACCCCATCCTAACAAAACTTTGTCCCCATTATCATGAACAGCCCTCCGAACTTCAGGATCACATTTCAGCACATAGTCGGTGGTGCCCCCCGAGGCATTTTTCTTCAGGACTACACTTATCTTCTCTTCTATATTTTAGATTTGGTCTAGGCAGCAATTTCTTTTAATTAAAGCACTTACTACATTATCTTCATCATTGTACACATTGCATATCATTATTTTTGGTTTTAGTTTTCCGATTTTTCTCGTTTCAGTGTCAGCCACCAATTTTGTTTGCCGCCTCTTCTCTGATCATTTTGTTTGCAAAGTTTACAACAACAATTACATTCGTAGTTGACCTTGTGTTAAGTATAGGAATGTCTTTAAGTGCTTGTTCAACCTCGCGTTTTCTTTCAGTAATTTTTGATGTTGTACTAGTTGATTTAATTAGCAACAGATTTTTTTCCTTAACTTTGTCAACAAATGTCGGTTTCTCCGGTTTTGGGTCTATCAATGTTTGAAGTGTTGCTTCAATTGATTCCATATTCATGGCAGGAATGTCAACTTTCTCAGTGAGGTCGGTAGTCTGGGAGTAATTTGCTGCGTGTGCGCTAAGGTCCACAAGTTTGTTTTCCAAGTCATCTATTTTCGCGTAATGTTTGTTCAGGGACAATTCTCTCACGTTCACATCTTCCTTTAATTTTGATATTACTAAATTGGCTTCTCTGGCTTCACGTACGCAGTATGGGCATAACACAGCTAGGTTAATCCGTTCATTATCAGTGATGCCTATTACTATATGCAAACATTTCGTATGGTAGAGTCTAATACATTCACATCCAATCCAGTTTTTTCGTTCTCCCTCCGTGGTTTCACATGTAAGGCAGAAATAGTTAGGAACAGACATAGTGTATTGTTTCTGATATGTTGATTGAATATTGTCTGGTGATTTCAGAATACCACATGCCTGTAAATGAGTGAATAATTATTAGTAATAATCCAGGGTTATCCCATTCTGCGTCGTCAGTTTTTAATGTTGATATGTTGAATCAAACGCAGGTGTATACGAAACGCTTTAATATATAATAATAGGCTACATTACTCTGTGGCTCTGGGCTTCCAACTGAGCGTCGAGCGTCTCGTAAACAATCTTACAAGCCAAAACATAAAAGTAACATATGAGCATCGCTCTCAAAAGACTTAAATCTTACTGCAGTACAAAAGTAAAAAGAGTCACATCCTATCTTTGAGGTAATTAATAAATACTTGAACCCTAATATCAAAATACATTATTTTACCTATGAACAATGCTTAAAGATGTTTTATCAATGCAATATGATGCAATGTTGCGCTAAATACATGTAACATTTGAGGTAATAAAGTACATTATTACAATAATACATAACAGTCTCCTCCCCCTTAACTTGACATTGTAAAAATCTTTAAAAACCTAATTTCTCAGTGGGCTTTCCTCTATTAATCCTATTAGGAAGCACTCTAACCTCATCTCGTACTGCTACAGGAATTGATTCTGAATCTACATTTGATGTTGGAGCATCTTGGTTAATATTTGACTCATTTTCAATCTCTAACATTCATATGCTCTACTGTATTTCTGTTTAATGGCTGTAATTGATCAACATGATGTTTAACAATATTTCCACCAACTTGAACATCATAATGTAAATTTCCTTTCTCTCTTACAATCTCTCCTGGTACCCACTTCTCTGGAGTGTTGTACGATCTTACCATGACATCAGATAAAGGTAAAAAATGTCTTACTTTTGGAAGATTTTCTACTTGTTTATACCCTTTATATTCTAAACCACTTTGCAAACTTGGATACAACAAATCTAATTTACACGTAATCAACCAATTTGATGGTGTCACACCTGTTGTGCTGTGCGGCGTTGTTCTATAAGGCAACAAAAAATTTGATATTTGTAAAAATATGTTACCTGAATTTGCTCTTCATATTGTGTTTAAATGTTTGAACAAACCTTTCAGCCTCTCCATTGGTAGCGGGATGATACGTTGCTAAAAATGTGTTTTATTCCATTAGCGTTACAAAATTCTTTAAACTCTTGTGAGGTAAATTGTGGACCATTATCTGTAACAATTCTCTCTGAAATACCATGTGTAGAAAAAATTTGCATTAACTCTTTTATTGTGGCATAAGACGTTGTTGTCTTCATTGGAATGACTTCTGGCCACTTCCTGTAAGCATCTACGACTATCAAAAACAAATAATTTAAAATAGGGCCTGCAAAATCTATATGCACTCTTTGCCATGGATACCTGGGTAACTCCCATGGGTGCATTCTAGCAAAATGAGGATTTTTCTGTTTCATAATGCAATTCATACAATTCCTTATGTAATCTTCCACATCCTTATCTACACCTGGCCATCATACAAAAGTTCTTGCAATTGACTTTGGTCTTACAATACCTTGGTGATCACCATGTATTTCAGACAAAACCTTATTCCTCAGTGAATTAGTAATAACTACCCTTGAACCTCTCATCACTATTCCTTGAGTTACACTCAGTTCATACCATATATCCTTATAGGGTTTACAATTTTCCTCTCTTCCACATAAGTCCCTACCTATCATTAAACTCTCTAAAACCTTACTAAGTACTGGGTCTCTCTTGGTACTGTGTGCTACATCTTTTGCTGTACTTGGTACATCATATACAGAAATTAACAGAATACTGTCATCATGCTCTTCTGGCGCTTTGTCGACTGGTAATCTAGATAAAGCATCTGCATTACCCATCTTTGATGCTGGACGGTATTCTATATCATAGTGGTACGCAGCTAACGTAACTGCCCAACGTTGTAGTCTTGCAGCCACCAACGTAGGTAAACTTGCTTTTGGTCCCAATATTGCTAATAAAGGGTTATGATCTGTAACAAGTGTGAACCTTTTCCTACCATAAAGATAAATATGAAATTTCTTAACTCCATACAGTAATGCTAAACCTTCTTTTTCTATTTGAGAGTAATTCCTTTCTGCCTTGTTCAATACTCTAGAAGTGAATGCAATTAGTTTTTCTGTTCCATCTGGCATTACATGAGATAATACTGCACCTAAACCTATGTTTGATGCATCACATACTAATTTAACCGGTAAATCCATTTGATAATGTACTAGGAATGCAGGTGATGTTATTTCCTGTTTGATTCTTTCAAAAGATTCCTGACACTCTTGTGTCCACTTCCATTCTGCACCCTTATTCAACAAATTAAACAATGGATGTGCAACTGTAGACAAATTCTGAATGAAATTCCCATAAAATGTTACTAAACCTAAAAATTATTGTAATTCCTTAACATTTTCTGGTACTTTTGTTGATTGTACAGCTTTAATCTTCTCTTTAGTTTTGTGAATACCCTTGCCATTTATTACAAAACCTAAGTATTCCACTGAATCAACTTCTAAAATACATTTGCTCTTATTTACTCTAATATTATGTTCCTTCAACTTCTTCAGAACTGTTCGCAATCTTTCTCTATGTTCTCTTGTGTCTTTACCAGCCATTAAAACATCATCTATAGAAATGAATACTCCTTGCATTCCTGAAAAAATCTTATCCATAGTTTTTTGCCATATAGCTGGACTACTTGCAACTCCAGAAGGTAATCTCTTTGGCCTAAACAAACCTAAGGATGTATTTACTATACATAATTCTTGTGAACTTTCATCCATGGGAAGCTGTTGAAATGCTTGTCTTAAATCTAACTTGGAAAAACAGTGCATCCTGACATAGTTGCAAAGATGTATTTTGGATTTCGTAATGGATGTTGAGCTACTTGCAGTTGTGGATTCAACGATACTTTTTGGTCTTGGCCTTGTCGTTGTGATGGAAGGTTCCTTTAGGTAGCTTTCTAAGGAATATTTGCTACAGTGATACTCCCAGAGAATTAACCGAAGGTCTCCAGAATTCTAACTCCTGGCGCGAGTATCCTTAATATAAATTTAAGGATATCGCATAATATCAGGGGACGTATTTTTAGAAACAACACATAGTAAGCTTTACCCCGTATAGATTTAACTCTTTGAGGGGGAGGAGTGGCGAACGAAAGGGGAGCCGTTACCAAGGTATCCGGTGGACCTCCTCTCCGTACTACTACGGGCCATCATTCCTTGTTCAGTAGCAACTAAGCTAAGTGCGCTCCCAAGCTTTTCCCGGTGTTTGTTACGGATTTTTGGAATATAATCATGCAATCTCCAGCATCTTCCTCCTCTGAAAAGTTGAGTATTTAATCTTTCCTATGTATAATCTTAAGGCTCCCTTCTCACAGTTAAATTCGTATAATTCAAGTGTGTTTGGTTGAGCGTAGCCAACACCGGAGGCGGCCATTTTCAGACTGCTGTCACACATTATAAATGAATTTTATTTAGTCATCAGAGCGACATTCCTGGTATTTAGCTATAAATTTTAGCATATTAGGCAAATTATAATAGTGAAGATATTGCATACGATATTATTTTATTCCTCTTCCTATATGTGACTTTACTTTTCATATACGACGGGGACCCCGGTGGTACCAACCTTGGCCACGGTCCCCACCAGAGTTAGGCTAGCCTAACTCGTATAAGTATACGTTAGTAAAGTAATTCCCCACGTTTAACTTCACCCTATCGTTCCTTATTAATTTGGATGGGGACATACATCCCCTAGAATTTATGGATAAGATTCGACATATACTCTTTTAGAGAAAAGAGGCTTAACCCTTCCTCCCTCCCTGAGCCGCCGCCATTACAGGCGGCAACCCCTATCTTTCGTCATTTGCTGTTGAGTAGTAAACTCTGGCTTAACTTAGATAGTTATGCACCATCTGTCTTTTTTACCGCTGAATATCCCGGCGTCAAAATAAGATGGTAGCTCAGGGTGTACTATCATGTAGCCGACAATGTCGCCAACAGGGGAATCTTTGTTCCTCTGCTGGCCACGACGTCATCGGCATAGGAAGCCATGCTAACTTCAGTCACGGCCGAAAATAGTCGGCGTACCTGCCGCCGCCTTTCTCCCCTGTGAACTATAAGACCCTTTCCCCTCCCCCCCCCCCCTCTGTCCTTTAGTGTCGGCCTAGCCGTTACAACATTCTTTCGCCGGTATTCAGTCAGTCATCCCGGCTTGCCGGGTTAACTGCTTTGCCGGCCGGTACCCTACCAGCGGCGGTTAGGTTGCCGCCTCGGTCACTTCCTCCTTATGTCCTTCCTTCACCGGAAGAGAATGCCCCGGGATGAAATACTGAGCCAGCCCTGACGGCTGCCGGTAGGAAACCCAGCATACTGTTGAGATTCTTCATTCCTCTCTTGGCCTGCCATCCACAAACCTTGCAACCAACAGTACAGCCAGCAGCAAAATCTTGTGGATAGATGGAAGCTAAAATGAAATGGATTCCTCCCCTTCCATTAGAACTCTCATTCTGGCAAGGAGACAGTAGGCGGCAGGATAGCCCTCCTACATTTCCAGTTATTGTGCTAAACCATAGTAATAGGAAACCCTCCTTCCCATTATTTTTCTCTCTCTATCGCTTAGTGCCGCCAGTCACCAGCCTAACCCCGGTAGTATACCGGTAAAAGTACAGTATACAACAATACAGTAGTACAAGTATTTCTAACATACTCTGTGTATCCTATCACAGAGTATGATAGAAATATGTTGAGGTTGAATAATCCCTCAACACCCAGATGAATCCTTTGATCATCAGGACCCATATAAAACACCGTTCATTATTAATATACTACAGATGGAGAAGTTAGTATAAATACTTACTAACCCCATCTCTAAGTATTAGAGTCGTTCCACCCTGTATTCTCCCTTATCGGGAATTTAAATATTATTATTGACGGATGTCTCAGCGACTGCCTTTCCTTTCTAGCTTACTATCCTAATCTACTAAATATAATAGTAAGTATTACTATTAATTGAACGTATTTATATCAATGATATAAACAACTGTATACTCATTGAAACCTTTTCCTTTACAGGAGCCAATGGTGATGTGTGCAGTTGTGTTCTGCAACCACAAGAGTAAGGACTTTTGTGGGCATACGATGTGCAGGTCCCATGCCCCCTGCTGCATCGTATCTGGATCCCTGAAGTACTGGGACCAGAGGGGTTGCTCCAACTGCTCGACCTTGCTGTCCAATGGCTTTGGAGAAACCATCCTTGGCTCCTTGGAGGCTAGGGATATAGCAAGGGAAACTCTTCGTAGGTGGGAAAGAGGGTTCCAAAAGAACTCTGCGGGACCTTACCTGCCTAATGAATCTCTTAGGTGCCTTCTGTTCCCTAAGGCTCATCCTAGTGGGGTAGTACCCCAGGGACAGGTGCAGCCTCCCTTCGTCCAGCTGAAGATTGACGTGTACATCCATAAGGAACTTGAAGGCATGGACATCCACCAAGAACGGATGTCGGAAGTGTCTACCGACACTGAACAGGACCTACTGCAAGAAGGCCCTGAAGAAGACGTGGTTCAACCACCAACGGAGGAAGAAGGATCCGTTTCAACGGTGACTGAGGACCCTCAGTTCACCGTGATGGCATATCAACCTCTTCAGCTCCAACTCCCCAACCTACTACACAGGTCGACAGGAGCGAGGCGCTCCTAATGTCGATCCAGCAGATGTTGGCAGTGTTCCAGAAGGAACAAGAAGAGATGAAGCAAGACATTAAGCAGACGAAGAGAGAGGTACAAGAAGGGAAGTGCCCTGGCACTTCCAGGGGCTCTACTTAACCCCTTTAAAATATTTGACCTCCCTCAATGCTCCGAAACCAACCCCTGGAGGTATACGGAGCACATGCCCATGATAAATGGGAAGCTATACATCTCCGAGAAGTTGGGGGCCAAACCACTTGAAGATCTTGAATTCTGGCCCAGCTTTTCAGCGTACCCAGATTGTTACGTGAGAATGCCAGATGATCCTGCGTCCGGCGAGGAGACGGTACCGAAAGAAGTCATTGTCTTCGAACATGACAAGGCACAGGCCATCCTTACCAAGACCCTGAAAGGAGCCGGATATACCATCTCCAAAGTCTCAGCACTGAGCAAGAGGCATCCAACCTTCATTGCCCCTTCCTCCAGAACTTTCCCCTTTTCAGTGAAGTCCTCGACTGTGTCATGAAAGCAGTCGAAGAGGGGAAACCCTGCCCAGTCCTAGAGGAATGTAAATCATTATCTCTAGCTATGCCCACCTGCGAGGAGAAGTGGAAAGAGGTACATCTAACCTTCTTCGTCTCGAAGTTGGATACGGAGATAGCAGGCCAACAGTTCAATGAGAACCTTCCAAAGTTGACAGATCATCTTTTGAGAAGGGAACAGGGGACGAAAGAAAGACTTGCCGCCTACCTGTCTCATCAGAACTAATTGGAAATGTGTGCAGGCCTAAATAATGCCCCAGACATGTATATGGTCTTAGCCAAGTCTCACATGGGTACCCTTGTGAAGGACTTGTATGCTTTTGTAAGGTCAAGGAGGACCTGTAGAAAGCATGTGTTCGCTGCAGCAACAGTGAAACACGAACCCAGAAAACTGATCTCATCATGCATCTGGGCCAAAGACGTTTTCCCACAAGATGTGGTCCAAGAAGTCATTGCCAAAGCCGTGGGGCATGTCTTCAAAGAGGAAATCTTCATCAGACAGAGGTCCTTAGCCTAAGAACAAAAAGGCAAGAAGACTACGTAGACCTGCACAACTTCCGGCCGTGACCATGGCCACGGTGCCTCAAATGGTAGCCCAGCCGCAAACCACCTTCCAGATGGTCCCTCAGCAGCTGGTAGCCCAGTCACCTGTCTTTAACCCAGGCTTTGAGAGGCACACGACCACCTTTCGGCCCTACAAAGGTAGAGGCCCAAAAAGAGGTTCCTCCGGAAACCCCCCAAGGGGCAGAGGAGGACGCGGTCACGGAAACAAGTCCTCAGGAACCTCTAAATAATGAGAGTTTCCAGGTAGGGGCAGACTCTTTCACTTTCAGGATCATTGGATCTTCGATCCCTGGGCCCACAGCCTAATTACGAATGGACTTGGTTGGAAATGGAACAAAATTCCACCCCATTTTCAAGAACTCTTCCAACATTCCAACCCCTTGTTGGAAGAATATACCTCAGAACTCCTGAACAAGAAGGTAATAAGGAGAGTGAAGTCCATCAAGTTCCAGGGAAGGCTGTTTTCTGTTCCCGAGAAAGACTCAGACAAACTCAGAGTCATTCTAGACTTGTCTCCACTCAACAAGTTCATCGAGAACAACAAGTTCCGGATGCTTACAGTGCAACACATAAGGACCCTTCTACCCAAAGGGGCGTACACAGTCTCAATAGACCTGGCAGATGCTTACTGGCACCTACCAGTCAGTAGGCCCCCTCTCCTCCTACCTAGGATTCAGGCTACAGAAGACAAAATTTGTCTTCACAGCCATGTCCTTTGGACTAAACATACCCCCAAGGATATTAACAAAGCTAGCAGATACAATCATCCAGCAACTATGCTCCAAGGGAGTTCAAGTAGTAGCATACCTAGATGATTGACTGGTGTGGGCAGCATACAAGACTACTTGTCTGCAAGCGGCCGGAAAGGTGATCCAGTTCCTAGAGCACCTGGGCTTCAAGATCAATCGCAGGAAGTCTCGCCTTTCTCTAGCTCAGAAGTTTCAATGGTTAGGAATCCATTGGAACTTACACTCACACCATCTCTCCATTCCATAAAAGAAGAGGAGAGAGATAGCGGGAGCTGTCAAGAGACTAATCCAACACAAGAGGATATCAAGACGCCAACAGGAAAGAGTATTGGGCTCTCTCCAGTTTGCAGAAGTGACAGACCCGGTGCTAAAAGCACGACTAAAGGATGCGTCAAGAGTCTGGAGAAGATACGCATCAAACGCTCGAAGAGATCAACTAAGGTTGACCCTGACCCGATTGCGCACACTATTAAGGCCGTGGTCCAAAGCCAAGAGCCTAGCACAGACAATTCCCTTGCAACCACTACAAGGATGGGAGGCCATTTGCAAGAAAGGAAAGTGCAAGGGAATTGGTCACACCAATTCAAAACCTTTCACATCAACATCTTGGAGGCCATGGCAGTCTTCCTAACGTTGAAAAAACTATCCCCTCACAGAGCAGTCCACATCAGACTGGTACTGGACAACGAAGTGATAGTAAAATGTCTAAATCGACACGGCTCGAGATCACCTCACATCAATCATGTGATGTTAGCCCTCTTATACCTGGTAAGGAAGAGAGGATGGCTCTTATCAGGAGTTCACCTTCAAGGGTTCCGCAATGTGACGGCGGACACTCTATCCAGGCGAAAGCCAATAGAGACAGAATGGTCCCTAGACGTAGACTCATTCTCCTTCATCTCGGAAAAAGTCATGGAACTGCAGATCGACCTCTTCGCGACAAGTGACAACAAGAAACTACCTCATTACGTAGCCCCTTACATGGACCCTCAAGCAGAAGCGATAGACGCCATGTCTCTCGACTGGAACAGATGGAATCGGATTTACCTGTTTCCACCAACAAATCTCCTGCTAAAAGTTCTCTACAAACTAGGATCCTTCAAAGGAACAGCTGCAGTAGTGGCCCCCAAATGGCCCAAAAGCAATTGGTTCCCTCTAGTTCTAGAATTGAAACTGAAGCTGTTTCCTCTGCCGAACACAGTTTTATCCCAACTGGTTCAGAAGTCGACTGTTTACGCTTCATCCTTGAGAACCAACAAGCTACATCTCATGATTTTCTCGCCCTAGCAGCGAAGAAAAAGTTTCGGATCTCAAAGGACAAAATCGACTTCATTGAAGAGTACAAGTCAAGTTCAACTAGGAGGCAATACGAATCATCTTGGAAGAAATGGGTTTCCTTTGTGAAAACAAGGAAACCAACAGAAATATCGATAGATTTCTGTCTTTCTTTCTTCATCCACCTACACGAACAGGGCCTGGCTTCCACTACGATAACTGCGTGTAAGTCGGCTTTGACTAGACCTCTTCTATATGCCTTTGCGGTGGACCTCACAAGTGAAATCTTCAATATGATACCAAAAGCATGCACTAGCCTCAAGCCGGCAACCCCTCCAAAGCCCATCACATGGTCGTTGGACAAGGTCTTGCATTATGCTTCGAATCTGAACAATGAGGATTCCACCCTAAAGGATCTAACACAGAAAGTTATTTTTCTGTTTGCAATAGCCTCAGGGGCTAGAGTTAGTGAAATAGTGGCCTTATCCAGAAATGAAGGCCATATTCAGTTCCTAGACACAGGAGAATTGAACCTCTTCCCTGATCCTGCTTTTCTCGCCAAGAACGAGCTACCCAATCAAATGGTGGGGCCCTTGGAAAATCTGACCACTGAAGGAAGATGTCTCTCTATGTCCAGTAAAGGGTCTCCAGGTCTATCTTCGAAGAACTTCAGACTTCAAGGAGGGACAGCTCTTACGAGGTGAAACCTCAGGATCGAATCTATCCCTAAGACAACCGAGAGGGAAACTCACCTACTTTATTCGCAGAGCGGATCCTGACAGCACACCCGCAGGTCACGATCTAAGGAAAGTTGCTTCTCCGTTGAATTTCTTCCAACATATGGACTTTGAGAGGCTCCGCTCATATACGGGGTGGAAATCATCCAGAGTCTTCTATAAACATTATACGAAACAAGTACACGAGATAAAACACTTTGTAGTGTCATAAAACCCGTGGTCTAGTGCTGCGATGAAAAGTGGACTGTTTTGGGACTCGACAGTGCATCGCGTGAATAGGTATTAATACCTTCTAGTGAAATCATTACGGTGATTAATAGACTGTTCTATACAGGTGAAGAATCTAACCAATAACACCAGTGCCGAGTGAACATTTGGACACACTGTTGATGCATATCCAACATCTGAGTGAAACTAGACATGCTTAGCTACACATTCATTTGAGTAGCATTAAATAATGAATTCATATAAGTATATTCTTCCCTTACAGGTCAGAAATATATATAACCATGATGTTTATCTATGCAAGGTTAGATTTCTACTTTGTTATGTCTACATTTATAATTTACTTTGCTTATGAAAATAAATAGAAAAAATATAGCTGCGTCTTCTTTTATCCTCAGTTAATAGAAATAAAAGACACCCAGAGTTTTATTCTATTCCTTTAAATAGAACCTTGAATAGTAGAGATGTCCAAAGCACGAAAAAATAATCTCTAAGAAAGTTTCCCTTTTATTCTTACGGATATACAAACTTTGAATCCTTATAGTCGAAGTCGACACTTTCCCTGCAGGGGGCAGGAAACCCTAAGCCAGTTCCAAGCTTAGTGGATATGACAGATAACGGTAATGTCATATACGGCTCGGTCTAGCAGACCATATAAGGAATTCATTCAGAGTAAAGGCACTTACACAAACCCACAGATATAGTACTTTCAAGTTAATTCTCTGGTAAGCTTCCATCAGGACGACATGGCCGAGCCCAAAAAACGGATTTTGAGCAAAGTGAAATATATATTTTTGGGTGAGATAGCCATGTTGTCCTGATGGACAACACTCTAAATTTGAAAATTTTTGATAAATTTTCGTAATATAATTTCTGTAAATGTTGTATACTATCAACACTGTGTACTATGTACACACGGCACAAGTGTTATCTGTATAATTCCATACCTGAGATTTTGAACAGTCTTAGTGTCACCATGGTGACATTCAATTAAAAAGTATTGCACTGGAAGTGTCAATACCTTTCCACCTTAATTGATAGTCCCAATCAATTAACTGTTCATCGCAGCACTAGACAACAGGTTTTAATACACTACCTGCCGCCACCACATAATGCTTCAGTTCGTGGACTTGCTTTGCGTAGTGTTTGTAGAACAGTCTGGATGACTTCCATCCAGTATATGAGCGAAGACGCTCAAAGTCCATATACTGAAAAAAAATTCAGTGATGAAGCAATTTTTCTCGGATCATGACCTGCGGGTGTACTGTCAGGATCCGCTCTGCGAATGAAGTAGGTGAGCTTCACCCTCAGTTGTTTTAGGGACAAGTTTGATCCTGAAGTTTCTCCTTTGAAGAGCTGTCCTCCCCTGAAGTCTAAAGTTCTACGAAGATAGACCTTTAGACACTCTACTGGACACAGAGAGACATCTTCCTTCAGAGGGCAGATTCTCCAGGGACCCCATCTCTTAATGGGTAGCTCGTTCTTGGCGAGAAAGGTTGGATCAGGAAAGAGATTCAGTTCTCCCACTGTGAACTGAATATGGCCCTCATCTCTTGATATGGCTACTATTTCACTAACTCTAGCCCCTGAGGCTATAGCGAACAGGAAAATAACCTTCTGGGTTAGATCCTTGAGAGAACAATCTACATTGTTCACAGAAGAAGCATAATGTAGGACCTTGTCCAAAGACCAAGAAATGGGCTTCAGAGGAGCTGCAGGCCTAAGTCTAGCGCATGCCTTCGGGATCTTGTTAAAGATTTCGTTCGTCAGGTCCACTTGAAAGGCGTATAGAAGAGGTCTAGTCAGGGCTGACTAGCACGTAGTTATCGTTTTGGCTGCCAGACCTTGTTCATGAAGGTGGATAAAGAAGGACAGACAGAAGTCTATTGAAATTTCTTTCGGTCCTTTTGCTTTAACAAAACCAACCAACTTTTTCCAAGACGATTCATATTGTCTTCTAGTTGACTTAGACTTGTATTCTTCCAAGAAGTCTATACTGCCTTTTGAGATCCCAGATCTTTTCTTAATGGCTAAGGCGAGAAAATCATGAAATGAAGGTTTTGGGTTCTCTGTGATGAAGCGAAGACAGTCGACTTCTGAACCCGTTGAGATAGTGCTGGGTTCGGTACAAGGACCAGCCTCAGCATCAGTTCCATCACTAGAGGGAACCAGTTGCTCTTGGGCCACTTGGGGGCTACTAGAGCTGCCGTTCCCTGAAAGGATCTCAGCTTGTTGAGGACCTTCAGCAGGAGATTGGATGGAAGGAACAGGAAATCCCGGGTCCATTCGTTCATAATAGGGACATGGCATCCTTTGTCTCCTCTAGAGGGTCCTCGTATGGGGCTAAATATCGAGGTAGTTTCTTAATGTTGCTCGTCGCAAAAAGGTCGATCTGCAGTTCCGGGACTTGTTCCAAGATGGAGGCGAATGATTCTGCGTCTAGGGACCATTCTGACTCTAACGGCTTGAGCCTGAATAGAACATCCGCTGTCACATTGCGGAACCTTTGTAAATGAACTGCTGATAGGTGCTATCTCTCTAGACAAAGGATGGCTAATATCACATGGTTGATATGGGACGATCTCGAGCCTTGTCGGTTCAGACATCTCACTATCACTTCGCTGTCCAAGACCAGCCTGATGTGGACTAATCTGCGAGGGGAGAGTTTTTCCATCGTCAAGAGGACTGCAATGGCTTCCAAAATGTTGATGAGAAAGGCCTTGAACAGAGATGACCAAGTCCCTTGGACTTTCCTTTGATGTGAGTGAACTCCCCATTCTTCCGTCGAGGCATCCATATGGATGGTCATCAATGGCAGAGGTGGTTGCAAGGGCATGGTCCTCATTAGGCTCTTGGCCTTTAACCATGGGTTGAGAAGTGATCATAGTAAGGCCAGTATCGGTCATTTTAGATCTCTTCGAGCGTTTGATGTGTATCTTCTCCAGACTCCTGACGCATCTTTTAGCTGTGCTCTTAGCACTGGGTCTGTTACTGCTGCGAACTGGAGAGAGCCCAATACTTTTTCCTGTTGGAGTCTTGAAAATCCGACAGTACTCTCTTGACAGACCTTGCGATCTCCCTCTTCTTTCCTGCGGGAATGGAGAGACGATGTGACCTCAGGTTCTAATGGCTTTCCAGCCATTGAAACCTTTGAGCTGGAGAGAGTCGAGACTTCTTGAAGTCGATCTTGCATCCCGGATGTTCCAGGAACTGGATCACTTCTTTGGATGCTTGCAGACAAACCGTTTCGGATGCTGCCCGCACCAGCCAGTCGTCCAGGTACGCTGCTACTTGAACACCTTCTAGGCGTAGTTGTTGCACGACTGCGTCTGCAAGTTTCATGAAGATACTTTGGACTATGTTTAGTCCGAAGGGTATGGCTCTTAGAACAAACTTTATATTCTTTAACTTGAATCCTAGAAGGTGCCAATAGGCATCTGTCAGGTCTATCAAGACTGAGAACGCCCCTTTTTGTAACAGGGTCCTTATGTGTTGAAGGATTAACATCCTGAACTAGCTGTTTTTTATGAACTTGTTGAGTGGTGACAAGTCCAGAATGACTCTGAGTTTTTCTGAGTCCTTGGGAACATAAAACAGCCTTCCCTGGAATTTGATGGACTTTGCTTTCCTTATAACCTGTATGCTCAAGACCTATAGGGTATATTCCTCTAATGTGGTGGCGGAGTGTTCGAAGAATAGAGGAAATCATGGTGGAGACTTGATTAGGCCCTGAGCCCAAGGATCGAAGGTCCAACGATCCTGATATTGTTGGAGCCTCCCCCCTACCGAAAGCGTCTCCTTGCCTCGATTGATCGGAGGGTTTACCTCCTCGACCGCATCCTCCCCTACCTCTTGAGGGATGTCTAGAGGAGCCCCGTCTGGATCCTTTACCTTTCAACCGAAAGGTAGTAGTCTGCCTCTCAAACACAGGGTTGAATGCTGGTGACTGGGCAACCAACTGTTGAGGCACCACTTGGAAGTTGGTCTATGTTTGGGCCACCACTTGGGGCACCGCGGTCATAGTAATTGTGGGATGTTGTTGAGCAGGCCGAGGAGGAAGTCTAGACTTCTTCGTCTTCCTTTTAGGTTGGGGACCCGCATCCGGGGAAGACTTCCTCTTTGAAGAGATGCCCAATTCTGGAGAAGATTCCTATTCTCCGTGATGGCTTTCTCAACTACCTCTTTGACTACTTCGTTCGGGAAGAGGTCTTTACCCTAGATGTTAGAAGATATCAGCTTCCTGGGTTCATGTTTCACTGTTGCAACAGCGAACACAAACTCTCTACAGGCTCTCCTAGCCTTCATGAAAGCATACAGGTCCTTTACTAGGGTGGCCATATGCATTTTGCCCAGGACCATGAGCATGTCTGGGGTACTTCGTTGGCCTGCACATATCTCTATGCAGTTTTGTAGGGATAAAGATGCCGTAAGTCTCTCCTTCGTCTCTTGTTCCTTGCACAAGAGAAAGTCAGAAAGTTTAGGGAGATTCTCACTAAACTGTCGTCCAGCGATATCTATGTCCAGTTTCCCTCCTGAGAAGGTTAGGTGGACTTCCTTCCATTCCTTCTCCTGCATGGGCAAGGCTAACGACAGAGGCCTGCACTCCTCTAGTGCAGGGCATGGTTTGCCTGCCGGGCATGGTTTGCCTGCCGGGCATGGTTTGCCTGCCTCCACTGCCTTGGCAACAGATTTAAATGCCTTCAACGTAAAGGGGAAGGCTATTGAAGCAGGAGCAAGAAAGGTAGGGTGTTTCTTGCTCAAGGTGGACACTTTCGAAACCGAATAGCCTGCCTTTCTCAGGCTACTTGACAAGAGAGCCTGTGCCTTATCGTGGTCGAGAACCATGACCTCCTTCGGTTCCGTCTCCTCTTTTGGCATTGGTTCATGCTTCAGTTGAATGAAGCATTCAGGGTAAGCATTAAAGCTTGGCCAAAACTGGATCTCGTCTAAGGGGACAGCTCCCATCTTCTCAGAGATGTAGAGTTTGACGTTCGAAATCGGCATAAACTCCGCATACTTCCAGAGATTGGTTTAGGAGCAGGTTGGGAAGTCTTGGACTATGGGTAGCTTGTATGACCCTCGGGAGGCAATAAGTGGAGCTTCACGGAGCTCTCTCTCGAATTTCACTTCCCTTGCTTCCCCTCGTTTGCGAATGTTCTCCATTAAATCCATAAGATGGGCCAGTGCCTGGCTCATGTTGTCCAATGGAGGGGTAGAAGCTGAAGATGTTGAGGGTAACGGCTCCGGTGCCAGCACAGACGGAAGGAACTCCGACTCAACATCATCACCTTCCAGAGGTAGAGTAGACTCCTCCTCTGGATCATCCTTTAATAGATCCTTTTCAGTGTCCATAGACACTTCCGACATCCTTACCTCCTTGTGGATGTCCATACTTTGCAACGCCTCCCTGATATCCGTCTCGAGGGCAATCTGGATGCAGAGAGGTCCGAGTCGTGCTTGGGGCACAACCATTTCACTACCCGCTTTCGGGAACAGCAAGCTACGCATCCTATCGTTAGGTAGGTATGGTTCCGGAGAGTTCTGCTGGAACCCTCTTACCCACTTGTGCAGCTTTTCACGTGCCGCATCCCTCGACTCCGTTGACTTGGGGTCGTCGAAACCTTCGGTCACCAAGGTCCGGCAGATATTGCAGACTTGGGGGTCCCAATATTGCAGGGATACGGTAATGATAGTGCAGAGGGCATGAGACCTGCACGCTTTGTGACCGTAGAAGTTCCTACTCCTATGGTTGCTGAAGATCGCATCGCATTTCATCTGGGGTTCCTCCTGTAAAGAAAGGAAAATAAAATGAGTATGCGAATGTTTATCTCACATGATGAACAGATATGCAAATATTAATATTTTAATCATTATAGCTTAGGATAGTAAGCTAGAAAGAAATAGGGAAAGACACATACTTGTGTATCCCTCCCAGCCAATTGCTGTGACCTCCCCCAATATTAAAGATATGGAGTTTCCTTTATCAGGGCAACTCAAAATAGAAGGGTTGTAACCTCTAGGGATAGAAAAGGTGTACACTGCCACTGACCCTTCTTAATTATTTAATATTGTGGGGTAAGTATTAACTACTTTCTAATCAGAGTATTGAAGGAATTCTATTCTTTCAATATAGGATTGGCCTCAGCAAAAGACTGTACAAGGGTACACAAGGTATGTTGAAAAATAACTACTGTATAATAAATACTATAGTTTTCTGTTTGCAGTAAATACTGTAGTTCAGCCAGCGTGTTGCCAGCAAGACTAGCACCTGGCGGCACAGTCCGGCCGGCATTTTGCCGGCTGGACTAGAAATTAGAAAAGACACATACTTATGTATCCCTCCCAGCCAACTGCTGTGACCTCCCCTTCCAATATTAAGACTGTAGAGTTTCCTGGACAGGGAAAACTCAAAAGAGAAGGGTTCTAACCTCTAGGGATGGAAAAGTGTACTACCACTAACCCCTCTATTAGGTTAACGTGAAATTATTTCTTTGTTTTATTTAAATCAGCCTTGTTTTTCTATTAAGTTAAAGTATTTTTGTTGTTTGTTTACTATGGTGTTAATGTAAGTTAAGTGGCTCTCTGATTGTTGGATAGTGTTTTTGCGCCTCCTCCTCCTCCTTTGTGTATTAGTGAACTATCGTTTTAACGATTCTTATTCTTTTTGCTGTGAGTGTTGATGAACACTGGGAAGGTGATGAGTGGACATGGTCGACCGGTGAATGCAGTTCGGGTCTTGACAAGCTCTCACCAACACTAATTCCCGTCTCAGCATTTATTGTGACTTGGAGGACGACTTTAGCCATTACTTCCGCACTTCTGTTGAGTGTTTAGCAGATGCTTAGTCATCTGCGACTATGGTTTTCTGCCACCTGTTCCCGTTGGAGGATTTGTACGGGAATTGTGTCGACGCTGTTTCCCGACACTGAACCTTGAACTTACTGGCCGTATTCCTCCAGTCCAGCTGTGTACGAGTGTGAGAGCAAACTGGCTTGTGAGGTGATAAGTAGGGAGGCTGACGCCAGGTAAGACAAATTATCGTTCCTCTAGTGTAGGGAAGTGGATTGCCCTTCAGTGCCTGGCGTACAGTTTTACCCTTCTGTATAGCGGCTTGATGGATTAAGTACGGCCCTGTATCCAACTCCTCTTCTGTACTTCACTTGAGGTGAAGTTGTGTATTATTAATTTTGTCTTTCTATATGTGCGAATTTTATTGTTACATGTTGTGCACCCATGTTTAATTCTGTATTGTTTAGTTTTGTAAGGTAGGTAGGAATATTAAGGTTTTCATTGTTTTCGCCTCCTACTTCCTTCTACCTTTTTATTATTAGGTTAATGATATTTTTGGCTAGCTGTATTTGGATCCACCTTGTTATTATTAAGTGTTTTCTCTCTTGGCATTTTCTCGTGTTTAGGGCTTAGTGTAATAGCTTTAGGTTTTTATTGTGAGTTCCCGAGAACCAGTTATTTGTTCTCTTTAATATTCTGTCCAATTAAGTTTATTTAATCTCACAAGGTTGATTTAAGTTATTGTTCTTGTTTATAATAAATATTGTTAAGTTTTCTTGGGTCTCTGTTTCCGTCTTTCCTTATCACTGACGTACTTTTACCGACTGCAATCCATGAGAATTTAAATATCTTAAAAGAACCTGCATTACAACCTGGTAGGTTGTAACAGTTGGCGACCGTGACAGGATTGCACTCGGGTGTACTTGGTGGTTTGGTTGGCGGATCAGTGCTCAGTGGATTTACCAATATTTGTTATTGTTCAGTGTTTTGCCTTACTCCCCCTCTAATTTTGGAATCATGAAAGAATATATTTTCGATCCAGCAGAGTTTTTGGGGTCGGCAGATTGCCTTAGGCATCTTCCGGTATTGAGTAAAGAGTATTTGGTGAGTTGTGCTCGCTGGTTAGGTGTCCCACTTAGGGCTGCGAACACTAGGGCCCAGTTGTCGTTAGCTGTAGAGAATAAGGTAGCTCAGGGTATGGCTGAAGGAGAGAATTTAGCTAGGGATTTTGACAGTGTTGATGATAGTGGTTCAGATCGCGAGGATAGTATGATTGATGATGTGAGTGTGAATCCAGGCCTTTCTTTGTTTGAAAACCCCCCTCGTACTGGAACTATTTTTGAAGAAAATGCTAAATTGCAAGTTAAAGCTAACGTGTCCACAAACCCATTTGTTGTAGAAAAATCTGTCCCGGAGAATGTAGTCCCAGTGCAGCCTGTGTTGTCCCAAGAGGAAAATGAATATAGATTAATTTGTAAGAGGATAGAGTTAATGAAGCTTGAGTTTGAGGAGAACGAGAAGGTGCGGAGACATGAACTAGAGATGGCTAATGTAAATTTGGAGTTGGCTAAATTGCAAAGTGTTCCTAATAAATTAAGTACTCCTTGTGGTCCATATGTCGATAAATTTAATATAGGGGCAGCTTTGAAGTTAGTCCCTGTATTTGACGAAAAAGATGTGCCGGAATTTTTTAAAGCATTTGAACGGGTAGCTACCAGGTTGTCTTGGCCCGCCGAGATGTGGACAGTCTTAATTCAGTGTAGGCTGGTGGGCAAGACAATCAGGGTTTATAATTCTTTGGAGGAGGGCGTAGCCCGTGATTATGGTAAAGTAAAGGCGTTAGTCCTCAGGGCTTATGATCTTGTCCCTGAGGCCTATCGTCTAAAATTTAGAAATTTTAGCAAGCATGCTTCCATTTCATATGTTGAGTTTGCTAGGCTCAAGGAGGAGCAATTTGATAATTGGCTGAAGAGTCGTCAGGTAGTCTCTTTCTCCTCCTTGAGGGAATTAATGTTATTGGAAGAATTTAAGAAATATTGTAGTAAAGAACTGAGGATATACTTGGAAGAGGTGAAAGCAGTTAATCTAAGTAAAGCGGCTCAGATTGCCGATGAATCTATTTTAACCCATCGAGCAGGGTCCGGCAATTTTGGGTCTCAGAGTATAGATTTCCAGTCTGCCAAGCCAAACGATGGTAATAATAAATCTAATAATGTAGCTAACAACAGGGTAAAGCATTCAGGTGTTCCAGTCTATTATAAGAATGAAAAGACTCGGGGAAATATTTCAAATGGAGAGCCCTCTAGATTCTTCTCCAAAAACTGGATAGTGTCTGGTAATGTGAGCAAAGGTAATGAGACCTGTTTTTGGTGCAATAAGCCTGGACATTATCAAGCGCAGTGTAATGCCAGGAGGAGGTATCTGGAGAGAAATAATAACAATATTGACAACCCTATATCTGTAATTACCAATAAGACTGTTCCTATTACTCCCAAGGTTGAGAATCCACCGGTAACGGAGGGTAGCAATGTAAATAGTAGTGATGACAGCAATGTAAAACCAACTGGTAATAGACCTTCATGACTCTATGATAAATATATATGGCCTGGTAGACTGGTTACGAATTCAGGAGTTCTAAAGGTAAAATTTTTGCGAGACACAGGGTCAGCTCGGTCTTTAGTACTAAGGAAATCTTTAAATGGTTTAGTTCAATATTCAGGGAATTATGTGATTCTGGGAGGTTTCCCGAATACGGTGGTTTCAGCTCCATTGGTGGAAGTTGAATTATCCTTCCCTGGGTATAATGAGGTAACGGAGTTGGCTGTGGTGGAGAATCTCCCTATTCCAAATATAGATGGTATTTTAGGAAATGACATGGTAGACCATAGGGGTCTGGAATTATTCCCTATTTTGACTGTGAATGCTTGTCCTGTGGCGGTGGTGACTCGGGCCTCCGCTAAGGCAGCTGATTTGATAAATGATGATGACTTAGATTTAAGTAGTTTAGAGGTAGAGTTAGAAAGGCCCGGGCCAGTAGGTAGTCCTAGTAGTACTAGTAATATCTTGCAACTTGATTGGGACCATTTAACGTTTATTGAGGCTCAGAAACAAGAGTTTGATTTTGAGTTGGGTGACACAGCCAATTTAACTAAACCGAGGTTTTGTGTAATGAAAGGTTTGTTATATCGAATTAGTCGTCCATCTACACATGATCTGAACAAAACTTCTCGAGTGGAACAAATTGTGGTTCCCTCACTATTTAGGGAGTCTGTTTTGAAGTTGTCACATGATGATTCTTTTTCTGGTCACTTTGGAGTATTTAAGACTTTCAAAAGATTAGCAAAATGTTTTAGGGGGCCAGGATTAAAATCATCAGTGAAACGGTTTGTTAGTAATTGTGAGGTTTGTCAGGTGATGGGAAAGCCCAATCAAGTGATCCCTAAAGCACCTCTAAATCCTATTCCTGCAATTGGGGAACCTTTTGTGGAATTGGTTATAGATGTGGTGGGGCCTTTGCCCAGAACAAAGACTGGGTTTACTCATCTCCTGACCATCATGGACCGAGCTTCTAGATTTCCTGAAGCATTCCCAATGAAAAAGGTCACTTCTAATGCAGTATTTGAGAAGCTCGTTGAATTTTTCTCCGGATACGGACTTCCTCGTAAAATTCAGACCGACTGTGGGACGAATTTTACGAGTAAGGTATTTAGGGGTAAGTGTGTTGAACTGGCCATTCAGTGCACTACCAGCGTACCTTACCACCCAGAGAGTCAGGGGGTGGTGGAAAGATTCCACCAGACACTTAAATCAGTTTTGAAAAAATACTGCTATGAACAAGGAGAGGATTGGGAAAAAGGACTTCCCTTTACTCTCTTTGCCATAATGAACCATCCAAATGCATCTACAGATGTGGCTCCCTTTGAGCTGATCTATGGGCACAAAGTACGTGGTCCGTTGGAAATTTTCCATAAATTGTTATCATCTGGGCAGAAAGAGGAACTTAATGTGATGAAGTTTGTAGAGAATTTACGGAAAAAGTTAGCCATTGCGTGGAAATTTGCAAGAGAAAATTTGGCTTCCTCCCAAGTAATCATGAAATCAAATTTTGATAGGAAAACCGATCGTTTGAGCCTGGGGAATTGGTATTAGTGTTGAGTACAGACTCAGACAATTTCCTTGAGCCAAGGTATAAGGGGCCCTGGAAGGTTTTGAGAAAATTGTCGGAAGTGAATTATGAAATTGAAGCCCCCGGGACCAAACGAAAGTGCCGGGTCTTTCATATTAATAGACTGAAATCTTATATTTCATGTGGTAGAGATCCTTTAGCTATTGTGTATGAACCTGTGTCTGTAGAAGTAGTCTCTCCAGAAGATAATTTTGAGAACTTAGTTGGTCAGGTATCTTCTGATGCTCTCTTTAATAACATTCAAAATCTAGAGGTTTTGAAAAGAGAGCTGTACCATCTGGAAGTTACCCAGAAAAGGGACATTATTAATTTAATCTGTTCTTTTCCAGAAATATTTCGTAGTTCGCCAGGTAGGACAAGGTTGCTTCAGCATGATGTGGATGTGGCCAGTGCTTCCCCCGTAAAGCAGAGTCCTTATCGACTAAATCCAGTAAAGAGGGACATATTCGAGGAGGAAATAAAGTAGCCTATATGCTGAAGCATGACCTCATCCAACCTTCGATGAGTCCTTGGAGTTCTCCGATAGTTTTAGTTAAAAAGTCTGATGGAAAGTACCGAATGTGTGTGGATTACCGTAAGGTTAATGCCAGTACCAAAAATGACTCTTTTCCTTTGCCCCGCATTGACGACTGTCTCGATCAGATAGGATCTGCAAAATTCTTAACTAAGTTGGATTTGCTGAAAGGATATTGGCAAGTGCCCCTGTCTGATCGAGCCCGGGAAATTTCTGCATTTGTAACTCCCTTTGGGCTTTACGAATGTAAAGTGATGCCCTTTGAGATGAAAAAAGCTGCATGCACCTTTCAGCGGCTTATGAACAGAGTCATTTGTGGGTTGAAAGGCACTGAAATTTATATAGATGATTTAGTTGTTCACAGCAATGATTGGCAAACTCATGTAGTAAGATTGAGAAAAGTGTTTGAAGCTTTGAGGGATGCCGGTCTTGTTGTGAACTTGGGTAAGTGTGAATTTGGTAAAGCCAAAGTGTGCTATTTGGGTCATGAGGTTGGTTTGGGTCAGGTAGCCCCTAAACAAGCCAATCTCGATGCCATTTTAAATTTGAAGAGGCCTAGTAATGTCTGGGAAGTTCGGAGAGTCCTTGGAATGACGGATTATTATAGAAGGTTTGTGCGAAACTTCTCGGACATTGCTCAGCCGCTTACCAAGTTATTGGAGAAAGGACAGAAATTTGTGTGGTCTCCTCAATGTGAGGAGTCTTTTATTAAACTTAAGCTGGTGTTGATATCAAACCCAATATTAATGTCCCCTGATTTTCAGAAACCTTTCATTATTGCAGTGGATGCTAGTGATGTGGGCATTGGAGGTGTTCTCTTTCAGAGAAATGGGGCTGGAGAGGCTCTTCCCGTGTCTTACTTTAGCCGTAAACTATTGGCAGCAGAGAAACGGTATTCAACTATCGAGAAGGAGGCCTTGGCCTTGGTTCGTACTTTGTAACATTTTGCACCCTATGTGACCAATTTCTCCTTCCCGATAGAGATTTGGACTGATCACAATCCTCTAGAGTTCATAGAAAGGATGAAAGGGTCCAATCAGAGAATTTTGAGATGGGCTTTGCAGTTGCAGGAGTTCACTCTGGTTATAAAACATATTAAGGGATCGGAGAACCGCATTCCTGATGCCCTTTCTCGTATGTAATTTTGGCTTTTGTCCCTCCCTCGCCCTTCTCGTGTCTTCATTGGGTTTGTATAAAACTATTTGTCCACAGTAAAATCTAAGGGCCAGTATGTGTGTGAGTATGAGTGAGTCCTTATCTCAGAGTTTAGTTTAGATGTAGGTTTGGTTAAGTGCGTTGTTTTTGTATGTTCAACCTTAGTAAGGTCCGTCAATTTTTTTTTTCTATTATTTTGTACTCGTTGGAGTTATAGTTTAGCCTTTAATTTTAGATTCCCATTTTCTGATTTGGTAAGTCTTCTTCGTGAAGCTATGTGTTTTTTTTTTTTTTTTTCTTTTTGGCATGTGTATTGTTATATTTATAACTTCTTTTCAGGTTTTGTATTTCCGTAACATTGTTAATTCCTTTTCATTTCAGCATTTTTACAGTATTTAATTTAAAAAAAATATATATTCTATATGAATAATTTTTCTTGTTTTGGGGGAGGAAGGCATTAGGTTAACGTAAAATTATTTCTTTGTTTTATTTAAATCAGCCTTGTTTTTCTATTAAGTTGAAGTATTTTTGTTGTTTGTTTACTATGGTGTTAATGTAAGTTAAGTGGCTCTCTGATTGTTGGATAGTGTTTTTGCGCCTCCTCCTCCTCCTTTGTGTATTAGTGAACTATCGTTTTAACGATTCTTATTCTTTTTGCTGTGAGTGTTGATGAATACTGGGAAGGTGATGAGTGGACATGGTCGACCGGTGAATGCAGTTCGGGTCTTGACAAGCTCTCACCAACACTAATTCCCGTCTCAGCACTTATTGTGACTTGGAGGACGACTTTAGCCATTACTTCCGCACTTCTGTTGAGTGTTTAGCAGATGCTTAGTCATCTGCGACGATGGTTTTCTGCCACCTGTTCCCGTTGGAGGATTTGTACGGGAATTGTGTCGACGCTGTTTCCCGACACTGAACCTTGAACTTACTGGCCGTATTCCTCCAGTCCAGCTGTGTACGAGTGTGAGAGCAAACTGGCTCGTGAGGTGATAAGTTGGGAGGCTGACGCCAGGTAAGACAAATTATCGTTCCTCTAGTGTAGGGAAGTGGATTGCCCTTCAGTGCCCGGCGTACAGTTTTACCCTTCAGTATAGCGGCTTGATGGATTAAGTATGGCCCTGTATCCAACTCCCCTTCTGTACTTCACTTGAGGTGAAGTTGTGTATTATTAATTATGTCTTTCTATATGTGCGAATTTTATTGTTACATGTTGTCCACCCATGTTTAATTCTGTATTGTTTAGTTTTGTAAGGTAGGTAGGAATATTAAGGTTTTCATTGTTTTCGCCTCCTACTTCCTTCTACCTTTTTATTATTAGGTTAATGATATTTTTGGCTAGCCGTATTTGGATCCACCTTGTTATTATTAAGTGTTTTCTCTCTTGGAATTTTCTCGTGTTTAGGGCTTAGTGTAATAGCTTTAGGTTTTTATTGTGAGTTCCCGAGAACCAGTTATTTCTTCTCTTTAATATTCTGTCTGATTAAGTTTATTTAATCTCACAAGGTTGATTTAAGTTATTGTTCTTGTTTATAATAAATATTGTTAAGTTTTCTTGGGTCTCTGTTTCCGTCTTTCCCTATCACTGACGTACTTTTACCGACTGCAATCCATGAGAATTTAAATATCTTAAAAGAACCTGCATTACAACCTGGTAGGTTGTAACACCCTCTAAACTATTTAATATTGTGGGGTAAGTTATTAACTGATTTTTAATCAGAGTATTGAAGAAATTCTATTCTTTCAATATAGGATTGGTCTCAGCAAAAGACTGTGCAAGGATACACAAAATATGTTGGAAAATAACTATTGTATATATAAAATAGTTTTCTATCTGCAGTATATACTATACTGCAAATATACTGGCTACTGTATAATCATATACAGTAGTTCAGCCGGCATGTTGTCGGCAGGGCTAGCACATGGCGGCCCTGGCCCAGCTGACATGCTGCCGGCTGGGTTAGTACTTGGCGGCACTAGCTGACAGAGAGAGAAAAAGCATGGAGTGAGGGGCTGCCTTATCAAAATGTATGTTTACAATGTTTACTGCCTTTCTACAGAATGAGGGTTCAAATGGAAGGGGAGAATGCATCATTCAGGCTTCCATCCAGCTGCAAGATCCATTGCCAGCATTGCCGGTTTCAGGAATGTGGATGGCAGTCCAAGGGAGGACTGAAGAACCTTCAGCAGCAGAAGGGTCTCCCCCCGGCAGCCTTCATAGCCGGCACAACCTTCCTGGAGCCTTGTGTCCATAAGGGAAAGACTGAGTGACTAAACAGCTGCTTATGTAGGAGCCCGACCGGCACAGCAACCCACCCGGCAAGCAGTGAGATTGCAGGACAACGGCCACAGGATTGCGATGGCTAAGTCATCGCTAAAGGACAGAGAGGGGAAGGGAAAAGGGTCCTGTATCAAGTGTAGAAGAAGGCGGTAGGATTGCCGCAACTTCCACACAAGAGTGAAACAATTTTTCAGTATCGGCACCATCCTAGGCAGCAGAACAATAATTCTTCTTCAGCCTAGGGTCTGCCGAATCAAGTGTAGAAGAGGGCGGCAATCCTGCCGCCCCCCACACAAGAGAGAAACAATGTTTTAGTATCAGCAACATCCTAGGCGGCAGAAGAATACTATTCTTCAGCCTAGGGTCTGCCGACACAAGACTAGTCTTCTAGACCGCAGGGGAGAAGGTGGCGGCAACATACTACCACTTCAGGTGCGGCCTAGGGAGGCTTAGCCTCCTATGCCAGCAGCTGTAAGTCGGCAGGGGAGTGACTACTCACCCTACTGCTCTGCCGCCGGCAGAAAGACTGAATACTCTGAGGTTCTGTCGAAAACCATAGCCAGGATCTCACCGGCAAACATGGAAGACAGAAAACTCTAGCCTAGTCAAGCCGGAGTGAACAACTCCATGGCAAGACCAGATAGGGTTGTCGCCTACAGCGGCACTCAGAGGGAAGGAGGGATTACCCTTAAATCTCCATAGGAGACAAGTATCGAGTTACATAATTCTAGGAGATGTACTATCTCTTGTTGAATTAATAAAACGATACACGATGGTAAACAGGGATAATGTCTGAAAGTATACTACAGAGCATAGGCTAGGTAGCCTAGCACGAAAAAATATCTTGGTTACCTAAATCTCCAAAACTCTAACGTATGCGATCGACAAAAGGAAGAGGAAATTATACATAAAATATATATCTTTACTAGCATAATTGTGCCTAAATAGCTTTCATAATTTATCAATGATATTATAACCAGGAAAGTCGTTCTGCTAACTAAATAACACGTGCATAACGAACGACAGCGGCCATGGCGCCTTTGGTGACAGGCCTAGCTCCTTAACACAAAATTTACTCTAATTTCACTGTGAAGCAGGAGCTAAGAATTATACACTGTAAAGAGTAAATACTCAACTTTCCAGAGGAAAAAGAAGCTGGAGATTGCATAGTAAATCCTCACAAAAGCGATCAAAACGTTAGATCAACAGGGAACACCACTGTGCGAAATCGCTACCAAAATAGGAATGAGCGCAAACTTGGATACAGCATCATCTAGATACTCAATAGTAGTAGGGGAGGAAGGGTAACCTTGATAACGTTCCACTTCTATTTTTGCCACTCTTCCCCCTCGAAACGAAAACGCTATTTTGGGTGAAGATTGCTATGTGTCGTTTCAAGATATATGTCCCCTGATATTATGCGATATCCTTACGAGAAATTTTAAAGATATTTGCGCCAGGAGTTAGAATTCTGGAGACCTAAAGTTTAATTCTCTGGGAATATCACTGTAGTCAAATATCCCATAGAAAGCTACCTATAGGAACCTTCCATCAGGACGACATGGCTTGAGCCCAAAAAGGATACTCGCCCCAGGAGTTAGAATTCTGAAGACTTTCGGTTAATTCTCTGGGAGTATCACTGTAGCAAATATCCCTTAGAAAGCTACCTAAAGGAACCTTCCATCAGGACGACATGGATATCTCACCCCAAAATAGATTTTTCACTTTACTCAAAATCCGTTTTGTAATCTCCACATAACCCAACCTGACCATTTTCCTTCACAATAGGTACTAATGGAGTAGCCCAATCTGAATATGTAACCTTTTCCCATGAATCTTCATTTTCTAATCTCCTGATTTCTGTTTCAACTACACTTTTCAATGCATACGGTACTGGTCTGGGAGCACAAAATCTAGGAGCACTGTCAGGTTTCAAAACTAAAATTGTCTTTGCATTCTTTACTGTAACTACTTTATCTTCAAATACATCTTGAAACTCTGATATGATATTATCCACAGACATTTCATTTTTTGTGTTCATCTTGTCTACCTGTAACCTTCAAAATACTAGGCCAATCTAATTTCAAATACTGTAGCCAATCGAAACCTAGCAAAGTTTGTCCTTTACCTTTTACTACTGTTAATGGCATTCTCTCTAATTTCTGTTCTTTGTACTGTACTTCTATGTTCGAAGCACCTATTACCCGAATATCAAAACCATTATAACCTTTCAAAACTCTATTTGTATCCTCTAATAACAAATTAGGAATGATTTTAGCTGTTTTCTCAGACATAATTGATACATCGGCTGCTGTGTCAACTTGCATCAAAATTGGTTTACCATTTATGATTACTTCTACCATGATATGTTTCTTTGCACTTTTGTTGACTGAATTTATGCGAAACGCAAAATCAGTTTCTGAACTAACCTGATTATCATGAACATTTTCCGCATTATTCTCTTGACCAATAGTATCAACTGTAGCATTTATTTTCTTTGCGTACTGTTTAGGGAATCTACAAGCAGTTGCAAAATGACCCATCTTTCTGCAATTCTGGCATGTCTGTCCAGTAGCAGAGCATTTCTTTGCTTCGTATGCAAGATGATCAGTTTTACCACACCTATAACACTTGGGGTTTTCTTGTTGTTT
>NC_090729.1:97776418-97956418 GCF_036898095.1 Palaemon carinicauda
ACTCCTAATGAGTCAATATGGATAAATATCAACACAACATCGTGTTCAAATAGAAATAAATTTCTACCTCATACTTAGGATCGAATGCTAGCCCCTTCTAATGAAAGGCCAGGTCAAAACCAACCATGCCACGAGAGGCCTTTAAAAGAAATCAGAACCTGATGCTACCTAGCCGTCCGAGAATTTACCTGGCGAGACATCAGTCTCTTACCAGTGAGTTTTACCCGATTTCCCGGCCCACCACGTTACACAATTGGTAGTAATTCATTCAAATTACCCCTAATGAGTCAATGTGGATAAATAGCAACACAACATCGAGTTCAAATCAATATTGACTCATTAGGGGTAATTTGAATAAATTACTACCAATTGTGTCACGTGGTGGGCCGGGAAATCGGGGTAAAACTCGCTGGTAAGAGACTGATGTCTCACCAGGTAAATCCTCGGACAGCTAGGTAGTGTCAGGTTCCGATTTCTTTTAAAGGCCTCTCGTGGCATGGTTGATTTCGACTCGGCCTTTCATTAGAAGGGGCTAGCGTTCGATCCCAAGCATGAGGTAGAAATTTATTTCTATTTGAACACGATGTAGTGTTGATATTTATCCATATATATATATATATATATATATATATATATATATATATATATATATATATATATATGTATATATATATATATATATATATATATATATATATATATATATATATATATATATATATATATATATGCATTTATATATATATATATATATATATATATATATATATATATATATATATATATATATATATATATATATATATATATATATATATATATATATATATATATACTGTATATATGTGTATATATATACATATATATACATAAACACACACACATATATGTGTATATATATATATATATATATATATATATATATATATATATATATATATATATATTATGTGTGTGTATATATATATATACATATATATATATATATATATATATATATATATATATATATATGCATTTATATATATATATATATATATATATATATATATATATATATATATATATATATACTGTATATATGTGTATATATATACATATATATACACAAACACACACACATATATGTATATATATATATATATATATATATATATATATATATATATATATATATATATATATATATTATGTGTGTGTATATATATATATATATATATATATATATATATATATATATATATATATATATATATATATATATATATGATATATGTGTATATATACATATATGTGGAAATTCTTTACACGATTTATTTTAGTCACCTTCATTATTCCATTTTTTTTTCATTTTCTGGGTTTTACGCATTTTTTTTTCTTTTGTTACCTTTGTAACCTTCATTATTATACCCTTAAATATTCATTGCTGCTAACATGTCCATCATTCCCTTGTAATGCTTTACCTTCAATCACCCCATTCCTCTGTAGATGATTTTATCTCATTTCCTGAGCTCACAGTACATTGCTCTGACGATGCAACCGACCGTCGACAATTTTTAAAAAAACAGCGCTTGGTTGCGTTCTGTTCCAAATGCTCTTGAAGCTTTGGATGTTTAACCCCAATTGGTTTGTATTTAAGTAACTCTTTAATTTACGTAACTCATTGATCTTAGCTTATTGCTATTTACATCTCAGTACCTATTTATGAGTCTGTTTAGCTAGGACTGTTTCCTGTGTTATTGAACATCACTAAACGCCACTTAATTTTTTTGTATATATATTAAATTTTATAAGCCAGACAGTAGGATTTCTTTATAATCACTTTCCCCTGGAGTTTCAAGAATGATCCTTGTATTTATAAAAAGCACCCTTCAGCGAACCACGTACTCATGGAAATTTTAAGAAGAACCATTCGACCGGCTTGACCCAACTCAGCGGCGGCAGGCAGGAGCATTCGAGCGGGGCACTTAAAACATGGGAAGCATGGAAGACGGACATAGGCATAGCCCCTTCAACGTGGACGCCGCTTCAACTTAGGCATCGCTTCAACTACCTGTTGGTCAACCAGTTAGTAACCAACAGTATGTCTTGCTTTGAGCAATTATTTAGAAGATAGGCTGACGAAGACAAAACACGCCAGTGCAGAACTGAAGATTCACCGTGTTCTTAACAATTCACAAGATGCTTCCACTAGAGTCTACAATCAACTCTCAAGAGCGTGAGTACTAATTAATGGTGCTCAACCTTGGGCAAGGAACTGTCCACCCTATTTTTTCTAGCCTTCATTTGACGATGTGCAAATTTAGCTAGGAAGTCATGTTCAAACTGTCTGGTTTAATCATTCGTGGCATGTTCGTTACTATAACTTGTGTTCCTGTTCCCCTCTATCAAGTTTGAATTTTTTTGCCCGAGAGGAATGTGTTCAAAAATAGTGAGTAGAACTTTTGGTATTATTTCAGTCACCATTTTTACTTTCATTGGTTGATTAATCATTTGATTATTGATTTACGATTTAATTGATTTGACCGTTTTCTTGGCATTTTTCATTTTTTCATATGCCATGCTGTCTTTACTCAAATTTCAATTAGGTAGTTTTGCTGATTTTTCCTGTGTCAGTTAGGTGAAAATTCCTATGGTACTTTATGGAAATAAACGCCATTTTTAGGTTAAAATTATTAACTGTTTTTAACTTAACCTTTATATTTTGAAATGACTAAATGAGTTATCTCATGAGGTGAGATATGACTTAAGGTGAAGTTTATATTTACGTCTATGTAAAGCTATCGGTGTCAATCCTTTATTGTAATGTTCTATGGTATTACCTCCCGGTGGTCCTTAGGACGTTTTGACTTTTACAGTACTGCTCCCCCTATCACTTTGTGAAGCTGTCGTTAACGTAACTGATTCAGTCCAACCACACTTGATTGGGATTTACTATTCTGTGCCCTGGAGTAGCGTCTGAACATCAAGGTGATATCGGTGCCGGCAGTCCCGGTATAGAGTAATCTGTGGACTTAAACGTGTGCAGGGAAATGAAACCGTCTTCGTTGCGGTTCTCTAATTTGTCAAGTGTGAGAGTGCTAGCGCTCTATCCTCCAGGCTGGGGTCCGGAAATCAGAAACGGGGAGGCCTTTCCCAGAATTATTTCCCACAATATATATATATATATATATATGTATATATATATATATATATATATATATATATATATATATATATATATATATATATATATTTATATATATATATATATATATATATATATATATATATATATATATATTTGTATATATATATATATATATATATATATATATATATATATATATATATATATATATATATATATATATATATATATATATATATATATATATATATATGTATATATATGTATATGTATGTATGTGGAGAATTTTTTATGGTTATGTTCTGAGTGGGAACTTAGTCCGGGAAAGTCTCCTTATAACAGTTACATAAAGTTCAACAGGGGAGGATATGAGCACTTACTCTCGGGGCACAGACACCCTGCTAATACTTTACTGTCACAATTCACAAACCATCACTCTTTAAATACAAAAGGGGGAAATTTTACTGTCCAGAGGCCGGAGTACTCCACACGTAGAAATATCAATAATTTATGGCCTATTCTAGCTTTGTCAGGTCTATAGTCATCTCATTCTCAGGCTCTGTTTCGGCTCCGTCCCAGCTACCCCAATGAGATGCTGGACAGGTATTTTACGTTAATGTAATTAAGACAAAATCCAAAATGGGAGCAGTGATGTAAAGTAGTTTAAAAGTTTAAAGATAAGGATCTTTACCTTCGAAGCAAATATATTAATGCAAAGTTCCTCGCTGTTACCACCTATAGACTTACTCATGAAATATTGGGTATTTTGTCCCGTGATCAACTATTTATTTCACACATTAAAATAAATGAGGGAGCAAAAATACTAAGGAGGTTTAATTAACCTAATATTGATTTATTTACAAATTTACATCAAAGAAACGGACATCTTAACAAAGACAAAATAGAATCATAAAAATGCAATTCAAAATGATGAAAATTAGTTAGTTAGACACGTGGTCTGCAATAATAAAAAATCGAAATGGGGTCGGACACGTGGCCCATGTGACCCAGAGACTGTGTTAGTCTCAAAAGGCAAAAAAATTGCCCACCGCACACAGTCCGAATAGTGTAAAAGCCAGGTTCCCTATAAAGTTAAAATTAGTCTAAGCTAAGAAAAAATGGGGGAAAACTAAATGGCCATTGATGTAGTACCTGCACTCCTTTAAGATTAATCCTATGCCCGTGATAGCTGTTGACCTGGTTGTCGCACTAATTGGCACGTTGCACTCTTGCCTGGCTCACCCCAAAAATTCTCACTTTGGCTGCAACTAGGTACACCAAGGTCCTCTTCTTCTCAATATCTCCGAACGGCAGCAATCTTTTGCGAGTCGAGTTTTGGGAGAGAGGGGGATGGGGGTGAGCCAGAAGTGCACGGATTCACTGACCAAGTGACCAGGCAGGTCCGTAGACCAGGGCAGCTTCTTGAAGAATGGCCTCGACGCTAAGGTCGAAGAGATCACCTGGCTTCACCTTTCCAGACAGGTGAGGAGCTTGATGCGCACGGTAATCCATTGGGGGTGCCATATCGGGATTTCAGGACAGTGCAATATATTGTTGCAAGGAGTGCAGAGGAGGCAGGATTTTGTACTAAATACTTTAGAGAAATCTTGCTGCTCTAAGGGAGTTTATATACACAACAATCCTACCTATTCTGGCTTGCTAAAGATTAATATTTAAAATGATTAATTAGCAATGGACTGGTGCGATGGGCATACATCTTAAAATTAACAAACCTTAATTGGTATTGAGAAATATAAGATGCATTAATTCAGCAGTATTGAAATTTATATTCAAAATTCAGTTTAGGAATTTAATCTCGACCCACGTATTTTAAGGAAAGAACCAACATACGCCGGGGTTACCACTAAGGCCATCTGTTGTGCGTATCTACGCTGTGATGTCACGAGCATGGCGTGCGCCACTGTCAACAAGTTTAGGTTAGTCCTCCCTATGTTTTGTTAAAGAAAATTGAATGTAGGAGAGAACGTTTAAGGGGTAGCTATAGTATTAGTAGAAGAGAGCTAAAAATACAATTAAAAGAAGTAGAGTGAAGAAAATTCTTCACGCCCTGGGGATAAAGGGGAGAAAAAAGGGAGAGGGGTTAGTTCCGGCAAATATGATTCAACTTCTTGTTAGTATGAGTAAGATAAGGTTACTGGCTGAATGATAAGTGAAGTTGTTCTCACATCAACGTCCGTTTAAAGTTAACAAAACGCTGTTGACGTTAATTGAAATCAATCGAGTCAAAAGTTATGCTTTCACGTGAATTAGGGGAAAATTGAACCCGCAGGCAATGCTTCACGGAAGCGTTAAGTTAAGCGAATGATCAGTGTTAACTTTAAGCGTACGATGCAATGGTAATTAAACGATCAAAAATACTCAATTCTTCCCACCCTAGGGGTACGGATAGAGCAAACAGAACGTAAGCCAATATCGGTCGAGTTCAGCAACAAGTCCGGCCAAATGACAAATTAAAAATTATGGGGGAGAATCCCAATCCCGGTCTGACACCCAACGTTTTACATTAAATGATTTTACAAAGAAAATTACTGTCGTAATGAAAACTTTGTATTCATCGCCTGACAAAAGGAGAAAAGTTACTTCCTTCTCGGCGTTTAAAGGTGAAAATTTGCTTGACACTAGCCTGAATGATAAATCGAGACGAACTAGGTCTATGGGGACATCGTATTTATGACAGCTTGGGTCTTGGATGTCATCTTTAAGAAAAACGTTTGCAAGGGGAGCAATTAAAGGAAAAGTTATATTCTGCACGAGCTGAAGGATGTCAGGGGGATTATAATAAAATGACAAATTGTCAAGGCAAGAATTAAATTTACGTTTTAAAGTTAAAGCATGGGATTGACCGAAAAAATGCTGCTGAATGACTTGGCAAAAATAATAAAGGTTTACAGTTGTGCCATACAAAAGTGAATGCAAATAATGAATGATGTTCATGGTACCGTTATCCTCAAGCAAAGTGAATCGTAAACAGGCTCTAAGCTCCGGTGCTAGGTCTACATGTGTGACCTTCACTAAATCCACCGTCAGTGCAAAAGGTCCCTTTCTGACTGCTAAAGTCCTAAGGTTGCGTTCACGCGGCTCGTTCTGAGAGCGGATTTCAGATTTTGACGTGGATGTTTTAGCGTCAACACGTGTTGGAGCGGATGTTACGGGCTTAAAGATAGGACAATCAGGCAACCTGGGCGCTGGTCCTTGGGATGGTACAGTTTTAGTTATTGAATTTACAACCGGTACAGGCCTCTGCTGGCCATCACGCACACGGTTAAGTTGGGTGGTATTTGCGCTACCACTTGGGGGGGTCCATGTTAAGACTGTGAATGGTATTTCCTACGGGACGCAGTGTCACCGGCGGCAAAGACAAAGGGGGTTGAGGGCAATTAAACACTGGCGGCTTAAGGTTCGGAGATGAGGACGGAGCACGTGGGATTGACACAAAATTACTAATTGTGTGCCGTGTTGGCAACATAGTATTGGAATGTGATGATTGAACAGGTTGGGGAGTTGATGCAAAATTAATTACATTGTGCTTTACTGGCGAGACGTTAGAAGTTACAATTAGGGGACGTGTCACTGAAGGTGTTGCATTCGAAGAAGAACAAGACTGATTAGGTTTTATAAGTAAATTGGGATGAGCCATTAGGCTATTAAAAGCAATTTCAACTTTACTCGAACAGGCAGCAAGCACTGGATAATTGAATTTGACAATAGGATGGTCGTAATAACGTCTCCAAAAATTCTTGTAATTAAAAAGTTCACCTCTTACTTTACTAATTTCACTTTTAAAATGACCCACGGCTTCAGGACCCATGTTGGGAAAATCTACTGAAGCAAGAGCATGAAGTGCTATGTCTGCGTCCTCACACACAAAGGTGAATGTCAACTCCTGTTCCTTAAGCCTAGCGTTAATCTCCTCGGGGCTAAGCGTTTCTGCCTTAGGCGGTGGAGGGCTAAACATGAAGTCCGCCATCTTGGAATGACCATGTTTGATGAACAGATTCGTAAAGCAAAACAAAGGACAAATCTGAATGTTCAAAGGAACGTGAAAATGAAACGTTACAAATTTGCACGTGTGATAAATGAATATTTAAATTTACTCATGATGGGGGAACAAGTTAAATGGAAAAAAAAAAACATATAAATCACGAAATTACTTTAAAATTCAAAGTGACCGGGTCCAACAAAGCAGACAATGCCCAGGTCACATGACGTGAAAGACTTTGCTAAAATTAATTATATACGCACGTGGCGATAATGACTAATTAATTTACTTTGAAGTAGAACATATTAGAAAGCACGTGGGCTTATGAATGCAAAGATTCAAGTTAAAAGTTAAAATAACAGGTCGAGGCTGACACTGTTGTGACGATTTCACAATTACGGGCGCTCTAAGGCAGCCACTGATCTATTCAAAATGTAGATAGGCGCGCAAGGCAACGACTTTAAAGTGCACTCCCGTGGAGGCTAAACAAATATAAAATTTCCCTCACGCAGAGGTAAAACATAAATATCCTCGCTAAAGGACAAAAACAATATCTCCTCGCTAAAGGAAATTAAATGAACTACACGCAGTATTTTACTGATGGTAGAAAACAATTACGCACCCTTAGTTTGGGCTGTAAACAAGATCCGCCATCTCGGAACAAACACGTGGAATGAAACGGACTTGGTGAAATTAAGTTTCTACGTTACTCGTAAGAACACTTAAAATTATGTTGCGCCAATTCGCTCTGTAGGACAAGGACATGTGCTAGGTATACGGGAAACGTTAGTTAGAAAAGTTAATGTTGGTTAGGGAAGGTAAATGACACAAAGGAAGGTAGACCAAGGTACAAAATGTTACAAATTGGATGCTTAGCTAGCAAACTTAGTTGACAGAACGAGTACACCGGCGCTCTAGCTGAGCAGTAAACACGGGCGTCTGAACAACAAAAACCTTAGTTCAAGTAGCTTAGAACTTTCTGGTATAAGTGGATTCTGCCACAACACGTGGGTGAACGGATCCGAGACAAAGTGAAGTTCCTACGACAAATTCTAGTCTTTCTGTAGAGAACATTCAAGCAACAAATTAACCTGGTTACGTAGTTCTTTCCTTAAACACGTGGTCGATACAAAAAGATCATGTTGATTACAAATTTCTCTTCCCAATTAAAGTCTGGGCATTACACATTCGACAAACTGGCTGTGTGCGTGTGGGTAAGTGATATAGCGAGTTACTATATGCTTAATCAAGCTGATTAATTACGTTAATGCTTCACAAGTCAAAGGTAAAAGATCCGGTTCGAAGGACCACTCGTGTGGAGAATTTTTTATGGTTATGTTCTGAGTGGGAACTTAGTCCGGAAAAGTCTCCTTATAACATTTACATAAAGTTCAACAGGGGAGGATATGAGCACTCACTCTCGGGGCACAGACACCCTGCTAATACTTTACTGTCACAATTCACAAACCATCACTCTTTAAATACAAAAGGGGGAAATTTTACTGTCCAGAGGCCGGAGTACTCCACACGTAGAAATATCAATAATTTATGGTCTATTCTAGCTTTGTCAGGTCTATAGTCATCTCATTCTCAGGCTCTGTTTCGGCTCCGTCCCAGCTACCCCAATGAGATGCTGGACAGGTATTTTACGTTAATGTAATTAAGACAAAATCCAAAATGGGAGCAGTGATGTAAAGTAGTTTAAAAGTTTAAAGATAAGGATCTTTACCTTCGAAGCAAATATATTAATGCAAAGTTCCTCGCTGTTACCACCTATAGACTTACTCATGAAATATTGGGTATTTTGTCCCGTGATCAACTATTCATTTCACACATTGAAATAAATGAGGGAGCAAAAATACTAAGGAGGTTTAATTAACCTAATATTGATTTATTTACAAATTTACATCAAAGAAACGGACATCTTAACAAAGACAAAATAGAATCATAAAAATGCAATTCAAAATGATGAAAATTAGTTAGTTAGACACGTGGTCTGCAATAATAAAAAATCGAAATGGGGTCGGACACGTGGCCCATGTGACCCAGAGACTGTGTTAGTCTCAAAAGGCAAAAAATTGTATAGAAAAAAATATATACACAATCCCACCGCACACAGTCCGAATAGTGTAAAAGCCAGGTTCCCTATAAAGTTAAAGTTAGTCTAAGCTAAGAAAAAATGGGGGAAAACTAAATGGCCATTGATGTAGTACCTGCACTCCTTTAAGATTAATCCTATGCCCGTGATAGCTGTTGACCTGGTTGTCGCACTAATTGGCACGTTGCACTCTTGCCTGGCTCACCCCAAAAATTCTCACTTTGGCTGCAACTAGGTACACCAAGGTCCTCTTCTTCTCAATCTCTCCGAACGGCAGCAATCTTTTGCGAGTCGAGTTTTGGGAGAGAGGGGGATGGGGGTGAGCCAGAAGTGCACGGATTCACTGACCAAGTGACCAGGCAGGTCCGTAGGCCAGGGCAGCTTCTTGAAGAATGGCCTCGACGCTAAGGTCGAAGAGATCACCTGGCTTCACCTTTCCAGACAGGTGAGAAGCTTGATGCGCACGGTAATCCATTGGGGGTGCCATATCGGGATTTCAGGACAGGGCAATATATTGTTGCAAGGAGTACAGAGGAGGCAGGATTTTGTACTAAATACTTTAGAGAAATCTTGCTGCTCTAAGGGAGTTTATATACACAACAATCCTACCTATTCTGGCTTGCTAAAAATTAATATTTAAAATGGTTAATTAGCAATGGACTGGTGCGATGGGCATACATCTTAAAATTAACAAACCTTAATTGGTATTGAGAAATATAAGATGCATTAATTCAGCAGTATTGAAATTTATATTCAAAATTCAGTTTAGGAATTTAATCTCGACCCACATATTTTATGGAAAGAACCAACATACGCCGGGGTTACCACTAAGGCCATCTGTTGTGCGTATCTACGTTGTGACGTCACGAGCATGGCGTGCGCCACTGTCAACAAGTTTAGGTTAGTCCTCCCTATGTTTCGTTAAAGAAAATTGAATGTAGGAGAGACGTTTAAGGGGTAGCTATAGTATTAGTAGAAGAGAGCTAAAAATACGATTGAAAGAAGAAGAGTCAAGAAAATTCTTCACACTGTATGTGTGTGTGTATATATATATATATATATATATATATATATATATATATATATATATATATATATATATATATATATATATATATATATATATATATATATATATATATATATATATATATATATATATATATATATATATATATATATATATATATGTATGTATATATATATATATATATATATATATATATATATATATATATATATATATATATATATATATATATATATATATATATATACATATATATATATATATATATATATATATATATATATATATATATATATATATGTATGTATATATATATATATATATATATATATATATATATATATATATATATATATATATATATATATATATACATACATATATATATATATATATATATATATATATATATATATATATATATATATATATATATATATATATATATATATATATATATATATATATATATGTGTGTGTGTGTGTGTGTGTGTGTGTATGTGTGTGTGTGTGTGTATTGTGAAGAATTTTTCTTCACTCTCCTTCTTCCTTCCATATTTTAAGCTCTCTCCTAATATTGTAGTTACTCCTTAAACTTTAGCTCCCACTCTTACTTTACATTTTCTTTATCGTCATAGCTTAGACACCCACAGCTAAGGCCTTACCTTGGCGTATGTTGGTTCTTTCCTCAAATTACGTGTGTCGAGATAAATTATTAAACTGGTTTTGAATATAATTTTATTACTGCTGACTTGACTGGGGTTTTCATAGCTTAGTACCAATTCAAGTTTGTTAACTTTAAGATGTATGCCAATTCACCAGCCCATTGCTAACTGCTAATTTCACATATTAAATTTTCAGGAAGCCAGAATAGGTAGGATTATTGCATATGTATATTCCCTTAAAGCAACAAGATTTCTTCAAGTATTTTGTACAAAATACTGCCTCCTATTCACTCCTTACAACAATATATTGCCCTGTCCTAAAGTCCAGATATGGTACCTCAATTGTGTTATTCAACACACTACGACGCTCACCTGTTTTGAAAGGTGAAGACAGGTGAACCCACGTGACCGAAGCGGGTCTCTATTCGGGCATGATCTGTATTAGTGACCGGCTGACCAACCTGGTGAGTCAATTAGTGTAACTCTGGCTCACCCCCCCCTAACTGGACTCCCCCCACAAAAAAGGGACAGGAAGTTCTGTCTGTCCAGGCAGTGGAGATAGGGAAGAGGACGAGCCTGATAAACCCTATCTAACAAAAGACAGGATTCCAGGGGTGGGCCAGTCATGGGTACAAACTATTCGGTCGACGGCGATTCAATCAACAGCCTTTTGAGGACAAAGGCCTTTAAGGAGTGCAGGTAAAAACCTTGTGGCCACTAATTTTCCCCCTTTTTAACTTAGATTAATTTTTACTCCATCTAGGCTTAGCTGGCTATTACATCTTTCGGGCAGTGTGCAGTTGGATTGTGTGTACTGTTTTTGTATATAAATTTTGCATCTGAGACTAGCACAGTCTCGGGGTCACAGGACTGCATGTCCGACCCCATTTTAATCATTAATCATTGCAAGAGACCACGAGTCTAAGCATCCATATTGTTTATTATTTTGCCTTTCTTTCATTACATTTTGTGTTTGTTTGATGTTAAGATGTCCATTTTTTATATATAAATTTGTGTAATAAAGCAAGATTAGGTTAATTACCCCTTCGTATTTCTACTCCTTCATTTATTTGATTAGGTCTTTTATGAATATATAATCTCGGGACAGTATACCCGATATTTGGGAAGGAGTAATTAGGTCTAAGTAATAGTTCGTTACCGAATGACTTAGCATTGAATCTATTGGCTTCGAAAGTAAACATCCATACCTTTAACTTTTACTTTATGCTACATCACTGCTACCATCCATTGCCACTGTCTCAATAATTACTTAATGTAAGATTCCTGTCCAGCATCTCACTGGGGTCCCTGGGATGGAGCCAAAGCAGAGCCTAAGAATGTAGTTGACCTTAGACTCGACAAAGCTAGAGTAAGCCATCAAATTACTATTATATAACGTGTGGAGTTTTCAGGCCTCTGAACAGAGTACAGTTCTTCTGCATTTGAGTGAAGGTTCGTGAACTACGTCATCAGTTATTAGCAGGGTGTTTGTGCCTTGAGTGATATTGCTCCTTTTTCTCCCCTACTGGTCTTTTAGGGACTGACATGGGGTGTGAAGAATTTTTCTTCACTCTTCTTCTTCCTTTCATATTTTAGGCTCTCTCCTTATATTGTAGTTGTCCCTTAAACGTTACCCCATACATTAAGTTTTCTTTACCAAAACATTGGGAAAATTATTATAAACTAACTAAACTTGTTGACAATAGCATACACCATGTTCATGACGTCGCAGCGTAGACACATACAGCTAAAGCCATTCTCCGGCGTATGATGGTTCTTTCCTCAAACTACGTGTGTCGAGATAAATTATTTAACTGGTTTTGAATATAATGTAAGGACATCATCTTACCCGCCGTGTTTCCTCCCCCTGGACTCTTTTCTGATAATTGTAACTTTATTATTTGTTCCACACAGTAGATTTTTGTATAACAATATTGTGCTCTTTGAGAGCTTTATTTTCATGTTTGATAATGTATATTTCATTAGGCTACCGCCTTGGTATTTGTTAATTTATTTTGAATGAAAACGCAAATGATTTGGCAGTTGGAAATGTTTCCCTCCCGGGCTACTTGTCCATCCACATTCTGTAATATAGTGACCGTTGCATGTTCAGTAAATTGTCAGTCTCTCTCTGCTTGTCTTGTTGTCCTCACAACTGGTGATCCCGGAGATGTTGGAAACACATAGCAGTTTTGGCTTGCCATTAACGGACTAATTACGGCTGTTTCCCTCGTAAATCTCCTTTTGCCATTAACGTTTAACAACATATTTTGGCTTTATCCCACTTGGTTTCGTGAGGCAGCAACAATGAGTATATCTGACATAACCAGCTCACGCCCTTGGCCCGATGCATCAACTGACCATGACAAAACTACCCAGCCCATCGTGCCAAGCAACCACTCAGCTGCGCTCAAAGTCAAGCTGCCACCATTCTCACAACACAACACCGCCTCCTGGTTCCTGAGGGCGGACGTACTCTCCAGGGTGGCCAAGCTAAACGACCCCTGCGCCAAAGCTGACATCGTCCTGACCTCCGTCCCTGAGGAGGTATTTGACAAGATCTCTCCATGGCTCGAAGCCCACTCTGGTCAGGTATCCTACGACGACCTGCGAACCAAACTAATCAATATATACTCGCTTTCCGTCTCGGCAAGGGCACAGAAGGTCCTTGATCTCAGCAATAGACCTATGGGCGACACCTCTCCTCTAGAAGCATGGGATGAACTGATTGGACTTCTCATGCTGTCAGAGACCGACGCCAATGGACGACGACGAGAGATAAGCCTATCTCGCGAAATATTCCTCTGACGCCTTCCGCAGGACGTGAGAGCCCAGCTCACCGATACCGACACCCTGCCGATGAACGACCTCCTGTCAAGGGCACAGAAATTTTACAAAGCCTCCAAGGCCTCCCACCTTGGCGCATCATCCTCCTTCAGCTGCTCATCCCTCAACTCCTTGGCAGCGCCCTCTGCTGACGGCGACGAAATCCTCGCCCTGATGAAGAAGAAACCTCCGCAGCCGATGCAGCAGAACCATAGACCGAACCCGACTTGGTGTTGCTGCCACCAGCAGTTTGGGAGCAACGCAATGAAGTGCAGGCCCCCTTGCAGGTTCCTGAAGACATCTCCACTCCACATGGTAAGGAAAGCGGATGGGACATGGAGACCCTGCGGTGACTACCGGCACCTTAACCTCAGCACAACACCAGACCACTACCCTCTGCCGAATATGTAAGACCTCACAAGCACCCTTCATGGGGCAGAAATTTTTACTAAAATGGACCTTCTTAAATCATACTTTCAGGTTCCTGTGTTCCCAGAGGACATGCCTAAGACCCCCATCATAACGCCATTCGGCTCCTACACTTTTTCATATTCAACCTTCGAGCTACACAACGCAGGGGCCATGTTTCAACGACTGATGGATAGCATCCTGGGGCACCTGCTGTTCTGTGTCTGCTACGTGGACAACATCTTAATATTCTCCAGGACGAAAGAGGAACATTGGAGACACGTCTGCGCCGTGAAGAAACGCCTTCAGGAGAACGGTTTGATCGTGCGCTTCGACAAGTGCACATTCGGTGCCGAGAGGGTGGACTTCCTCGGACATCAAATATCCGCAGCGGACGTGACGCCCACATCGACCAAGGTGGACACCGTGAAAACCTTCCCAACCCCAACGACCATCCGGCACCTTCAGTAGTTTTTGGGGATGGTAAACTACTACCGTCGCTTCATTCCCAACATCGCCCACATCCTGACACCCCTCAACGACGTCCTGAAAGCAAAAGCCAAGAAGCTCGCCTGGGGTCCCCTGCAGCAACGCGCCTTCGACAGGACGAAGGCAGCCCTTGCCGAAGCCACCACCCTCGTGTACCATGACGACAGTGCCCCTCTGAAGTTGACCACTAAAGCCAGCAACGTCGCCTGCGGTGCTGTCCTCGAACAGATCGTTAACGGTTACCCGCAGCCCTTGTCCTTCTTCAGCAAGAAACTGAAACCTGCAGAAACCAGGTACAGCATGTTCGACAGGGAGCTCCTCACTGTCTACCTTGCCATCCGCCACTTCAGATACATGCTTGAAGGGACCCCCATCACCATCGCAGCGGACCACCAGCCCCTGATCCACGCTTTAACGAAGTCTTCAGATGCATGGTCCTCTCGCCAACAACGACTCCTAGCAGCCATCGCAGAATTTGGCTGCACTATCAGCTATGTACCGGGTAAGAAGAACCCTGTCGCCAATGCCCTCTCCAGGATCGAGATCAACGCAGTCCACCTGGGGATCGATTACTCCAAGCTCGCCGTAGAACAGCAGAACAACCCAGAGGCCCAATACTATTGTACGACAGCATCAACGCTACGGATGAAGGACATTCCCCTCGAACCGGCCAGGGAAACCATCCTCTGCGACACCAGCATGCCCATGGATTCCCCCCTCCTGTAAAAGGAAGATCTTCAACGTCATCCATGGATTATCACACCCCTCGGGTCGCACTACAGCCCGTCTGTTATCCGAGAAATTCATCTGACCAGGAATCAAGACGCCCGTGAGTGGGCGAGAACCTGCATTAACTGCCAGACGAGCAAGGTCAACTGCCATACTGAGTCGGGAGTCGGCGATTTTCCCTAACTCAAGAGACGATTCGGACACATCCACGTGGACATCGTGGGACCTCTGCCGCCTTAAGGTTCTGCAAGATACCTCCTGACGATCGTCGACCGCTCCACTAGATGGTTAGAAGCAACTGCAATGTCCTAAGCAACCACCCATGCCTGTGCCGAAGCTCACCTGTCGAGTTGGATTAGCCGCTTCGGTGTCCCCGACGATATCATGACGGACCAAGGTTCTGCTTTCTTGTCAGAGATCTGGCTCTCTCTGGCAAACCTGATGGGAACAACACTCCACAGCACCACGGCATACAACCCTGCAGCGAACGGCATGGTCGAGAGAACTCATACCATACTCAAGGTACCCCTGATGGCGAGATGTACGGATGAACATTGGAAAGCTCTACTGCCATGGGTCCTACTTGACCTTTGCACAGCTCTCAGGGCAGACGGCGAGGTTTACGGCTAGACACATACAGTCCCTGGCGAGTTCTTCCTTGCAACTACCGACGACATCAAGCTAGATCACCTAAGAGAGATCGCCGGGAAATTCAGACCATGCCTGAAAACATACAAGGACAGGACCAGACACTTCATGCCCAAGAACCTAGACGATTGCGACTATGTCTTCATCCGGGTCGATACTCACTGCCAACCCCTGACTAGACCTTATCGTGGCCCTTATAAGGTCATCAGAAGAACAGCCAAATCTTCTCTCTTGAACGTCCACGGACAAGAAGATTGGGTGACGATTGAACAATTAAAACCAGCGTACCTTGAAAGCAACAAGAAGATCACCGCGGGCCCTGGTAGACCCAGGATTCCACCTCAGAACAAATCATCCACCAAACGGGAGAAAACCCCGCAACGACTGGGGAAAACGATTCCTCCTATGCAGAGCAACCTTCCCCTCCGCTCAAGCACCAGCGGGGAACTACGTCGCCCTCCACGATACAGGGATTAATTGCATCAAACATCTCCGATGTCCGCTGTCTGGGGGGGGGAGTACTTGTAAGGGTATCGTCTTAAACGCTGTGTTTCCTCCCCCTGGACTCTTTTCTGATAATTGTAACTTTATTATTTGTTTCACACAGTGGATTTTTTTACAACGATGTTGTGCTCTATGAGAGCTTTATTTTCTTGTATAATAATGTATATTTCATTAGGCTACCGCCTTAGTATTTGTTAATTTATTTTGAATGAAAACAAATGTTTTTGCAGTTGGAAATGTTTCCCTCCCCGGCTACCTATCCGTCCGCACTCTGTAATATAGTGACCGTTGCATGTTCAGTAAATTGTCAGTCTCTCTCTCTGCTCGTCTTGGTGTTCTCACAATAATTCTAATACTGCTGACTTGAATGAGGCTTTTATCTCTTAGTACTAATTCCAGTCTGTTAATTTTAGGATGTATGCCCATCGCACCAGCCCATAGCTACTTTCTTATTTCAGTTATTAAATTTTAGTAAGCCTGAATAGGTAGGATTTTTGTATATGCATATTTCCTTAGAGCAGCGAGATTTCTCTAAGTATCTAGTGCAAAATCCTGCCTCTTTCTCACTCCTTACAACAATATATTGCCCTATCCTAAAGTCCCGATAGGGCACCTCCACTGGGTTACCCTACGCACCTTGACGCTCACCTGTTTTAGAAGGTGAAGACAGGTGAACCCATAGGACCCAAGCGTCCGCCCATTCGTGCACGAGCCGTAGTAGTGACTGGCTGACCGATCTGGTCAGTGAATCAGTGTATCTCTGGCTTACCTCCCCCCCCCCACCAACTGGACTCCCCCCACAAACAAAGGGACCGGGAGTTTTGTGTGTCCAGGCAGTGGAGATAGGGAAGCTGACGAGCCTGGTAAACCCTATACAAAAGTGAGGATTCCAAGGGTGGGCCCCTCATCAAGGGTACAAACTATTCTGTCGACAGCAATTCAATCAACAGCCATTTGAGGACAAGGGCTGGCTTCTGTAAGTAGTGCAGATAAAAACACGTGGCCACTATTTTTCCCCCATTTTAGCTTAAACTTATTCTTACTTGATTTAGGTTTAGCTGGCTGTTACATATTTCGGGTTGTGTGTGGTGGGATTGTGTGTACAGTTTTTTGCATATAATTTTTGCTTTCGAGACTTGCACAGTCTCTGGGTCACAGAGCCATGTAACCGACTCTATTTCAATCCTTAACCATTGCAGAGGACCACGAGTCTAATCAACCATATTTCTTTATTATTTTGAATTTCTTTTATTACATTTTGTGTTTGTTAAGGTGTCCGTCTCTTTGATGAAAATTTGTGTAATAAAGCAAGATTAGGTTAATTACCCCTTTGTATTTCTACTTCTTCATTCATTTGATTAGGACTATTGTGATTATTTAATCTCAGGACAGTATACCCGATATATTGGAAGAGGTAAGTAAGTCTAAGTATTAGTGTGTTAACGAGTGACTTAGTATTGAATCTATTTGCTTCGAATTTAAAAATCCATATCTTTAACTTCTACTTTACACTACAGCACTGCTCTCATCTATTAACATTGTCTCAATGATTACTTAACTATAATACCTGTCCAGCATCTCACTGGGGTCCCTGGGATGGAACCGAAACAGAGCCTAGGTGACCTTAGACCTGATTAAGATAGAGTAGGCCATGAAATTACTTTTATTTTACGTGTGGAGTTTTCAGGCCTCAGGACAGAGTACCTTTTTTTGCATTTAAGAGTAATGATATGTATACTACGTCAGCAAGTTATTAACAGGGTGTTTCTGCCTTGAGTGATAGTGCTCCTTTTACTCCCCTACTGATCTTGTCCTTTTACGTAACACACACACACACACGTACACACACATATATAACGGATTTTGAGCAAAGCGAAAAATCTATTTTTGGGTGAGAAGGCCATGTCGTCCTGATGGAAGGTTCCTTAGAGTAGCTTCCTAAGGGATATTTGACTACAGTGATATTCCCAGAGAATTTACCTTTAGGTCTCCAGAATTCTAACTCCTGGGGCGAATATCCATAAATTTCTCTCAAGGATATCGCATAATATCAGGGGACAAATTCTTGACATGCCACATAGCAATCTGCACCCTGAATAGCGTTTATGCTTCGAGGGGGAAAGTGGCAGAATTAGAAGGGGAGCCGTATCAAGGTTACCCTAGTTCCCATACTACTATTGAATATCACAACCGCGCCATATGGAATATGGCGGACATTCCTTGTAGCATTGAGCAAGGTGCTACAGATACAGTAGTTCGGGAGGGATACTGTGAAGATATTTTCTTTAGAAAAGGAGGTTGGGTCCATCAGAATGACATGGCCATCTCACCCAAAAATAGATTTTTCGCTTCGCTCAAAATCCGTTTTTTGGGCTCAAGCCATGTCGTCCTGATGGAAGCATACCAGAGAATTAATGTATCTGTGGATTTTTATCAGTGCCTTAACCTTGAGACAATACTTTTATGGTCATTTGGACCATTTAAGACAAATGATGTTACCGTTATCCGTCATCATCACTAATCATAAACGATGTTAGTGCTTCCTGCCCCCTACAGGGAAGAGTCATTCTAGACGGTACAAAAGGGGCCTCAAGGTCAGCATATATTGAATGAACAAACATAAGTATACACTGAATATACAAACAGTCTCATGGCTTGTATATAGTGCTGAACCAGTATCAGTGTCCATTATATCCATTGTTTGCAAACATACAATGATATGAAATATACTTACATCAGTAAGTCAAAGAACTCTGGCATCTTAAACATGCAATTGGCGGGTGAATTAGGACGCAATTACATTCTAATAGACATTTATTTCTAATAAATGGCAAAATGAATTAACACGTAAAACACATGTCGAATGATAAAGGAATTATATCTGCTACATATACAGAAATTATTTTTCCCTTTTTTAAAAGGGAAGAAATGATGAGTGTCACTCTCAGACTGGAAAAAAAAAAATTGATAAATTTCTCTTCATAATTTCCGTACCTGTTATATTCTATCAGCACTGTGTACTACGTACACACGGCACTAGTGCTATCTGTATAATTCCACACCTGAGATATTGAACAGAGTTAGTGTCACCATAGTAACACTTATCTAAAAGGGGATCACTCTAACAGTGCTGATACCTTCTCCCTTTGATTGATAGTCCCAATCAATTAACTGTTCATCGCAGAATTAGACGACAGGTTTTAATACCTGCTGCCACCACATAGTGCTTCAGTTCATGGACCTGCTTAGCATAGTGTTTGTAGAACACCCTGGATGATTTCCATCCAGTATGTGAGTGAAGATGCTCAAAGTCCATATACTGAAAAAAAGTTCAGTGATGAAGCAATCTTTCTCGGATCATGACCTGCGGGAGTACTGTCAGGATCGCTCTACGAATAAAGTAGGTGAGCTTCGCCCTCAGTTGTTTCAGGGACAAGTTTGATCCAGAGGTTTCTCCTTTAAAAAGCTGTCCTCCCCTGAAGTCTGAATTTCTACGAAGATAGACCTTTAGACACTCTACAGGATATAGAGAGACATCTTCCTTCAGAGGGCAGATTCTCCAGGGACCTCACCTCTTAGTAGGTAGCTCGTTCTTAGCGAGAAAGGATGGATCAGGAAAGAGATTCAGTTCTCCCACTTCTGTGAACTGAATGTGGCCCTCATCTCTGGATAGGACCACTATTTCACTAACTCTAGCCCCTGAGGCTATAGCGAACAGAAAAATAACCTTTTGGGTTAGATCCTTAAGGGAACAATCTTCATTGTTTACAGATGAGGCATAATGAAGGACCTTGTCCAAAGACCATGAGATGGGTTTTGGCAGTGCTGCAGGCCTAAGCCTTGCACATGCCTTCGGAATCTTGTTAAAGATTTAATTCGCCAGATCCACTTGAAAGGCATATAGAAGAGGTCTAGACAAGGCTGACTTGCACGTAGTTATCGTGTTGGCTGCCAAACCTTGATTATGAAGGTGGACAAAGGACAGACAGAAGTTCATTGAAATTTCTTTCAGTCCTTTTGCTTTTACAAAAGCAACCCACTTCTTCCAAGATGACTCATATTGTCTTCTAGTTGACCTGGCCTTGTATTCTTCTAAGAATTCTAAATTGCCTTCTGAGATCCCAAATCTTTTCCTAACCGCTAGGGTAAGAAAATCATGAAATGAAGGGTTTGGGCTCTCTGTGATAAATCGAAGGCAATTAACTTTTGAACCTTATGAGATAGCTGTGGGTTCAGAACTAAGGCCAGCTTCAGCTTCCGTTCCTTCACCAAAGGGAACAGATTGCTCTTGGGCTACTTGGGAGTCCACAGAGCCACTCCTCCCTGGAAAGATCTCAGGAATTCCTGAGTCCATCCCTTCTATACTAGAAATATCATCCTCGTATGGGGCTACTTATCGAGGTAGTTTTTTAATGACGGTCGTGACGAAGAGGTTGATGTGCAGTTCTGGGACTTGTTCCCATCTGGGAAAGAATAGTTCTGCGTCCGTGGACCATTCCAACTCTACCGGCTTGAGCCCGAGTAGAACATCCGCTGTCACATTGCGGATTGATTGTACATGAATTGCTGATAGGTGCCATCCCTTCAGGTAAGGGATGGTTAACGTCACCTAAACTGTATGAGACATTCTTTAGCGTTGTCGGTTCTGACGTCTCATTATTGCTTCGATTTCCCAGATCAACCTGAGGAGGTCTGATCTGTGTGGAGAGAGTTTCTCCATCCATGACAGGACCAACATGGTCTTCAATAGGCTTTTGGCCTTTGACCATTGTAAGAGAAGCGATTAAGGAAAGACCAATATCGGTCCTTTTAGATCTCTTCGAGCGTTTGATGCGTATCTTCTCCAGACTCTTAAAGCATCTATCAGCTGTGCTCTTAGCACTTGGTCTGTCAGTATTGCGAACTGGAGAGAGTTCTGAACTTCTCCCTGTTAGCGTCTTGGAATCCTGACTGATTACCATAGTCTCTTGACCGACCCTGCGATCTCCTTTTACATTCCCAAGGGAAAGGAGAGTTGGTGTGACCACAGGTTTCAATGGTTTTTTAGCCATTGAAGTCTTTGAGCTGGAGAGAATTGAGACTTCTTGAAGCTTATCTTGCATTCCCGATGTTCCAGGAACCGGATCACTTCCTTGGATGATCATAGACCAGCCACTTCGGGTGCTGCCCACCCCAGCCTTTCGTCCAGGTACATTGTTACGTGAACCATTTCTAGGCTTGGTTTTTGCGGGACTGTGTCCGCTAATCTCGTGAAGATGCTCAGGACTATGTTTAGTCCGACAAATATCTTTCCTAGGACACACATTATCCTCTGTAACTTGAATCCTAGGTAGGAGGGGAGGGGGTGACTGACTGGAAGTTGTCAATGGACATCTTTCAGGTCTGACAAGACCTTGAAATAAGGTCCTTATGTTCAGAAGGATTAACATTCTGAACTTTCTGTTTTATTTGAACTTGTTCAGTGGCGACAAGTCCAGAATGACACTGGGTTTTCTTGAGTCCTTCTCGTGAACACCAAACAACCTTCCCTGGAATTCGATGGACTCTACTTTCCTTACCGCCTGTATGCTCTAGAGCTCCAAGGTATACTCTTCCAGGAGGGTTTTGGAGTGTAGGAAGAGTTGAGGAAATGATGGTGGAGGCATGTCTACTTCCCATACTAGTCCCATCTTGATTAGGCCTTGGATCCAAGGATCGAAGGTCCAGCGATCCTGAAGAAACCTTCCTCCAACCAAAAGCGTCTGTTTGCTTTGCTTGATCAGAAGGTTTACATATTCGACCGCCTGCCTGTGGCACCGCGGTCATCGAAACTGTGGGATGTTGTTGAACATCCCGAGGAAAACTACTAGACTTTTCCATCTTCCTTTTAGGTTGGGGACCCACAACCGCGGAAGACTTTCTCTTTGAAAGGATGCCCCACTTTTGGAGAAGCCCTATGTTCTCCGTGGTGGCCTTAATCGTCTTTCTAACTATCTCGTTTGGAAAGAGGTCTCTACCCCAGATGTTGGAAGATATCAGCTTCTTGGTTTCGTGTTTAACTGTCGTGGCAGCGAACAGAAACTCTCTACAGGCTCTCCTAGCCTTCATAAAGGCATAAAGGTCTTTTACTAAGGTGGCCATATGCATTTTGGCCAAGGCCATGAGCATGTCTGGGGTAGTTTGGTGGGTTGAACACAACTCTATGCAGTTCTGTAGGGATAGGGCGGCTGCAAGTCTCTCCTTTGTCTCTTGTTCATTATACAAAAGAAACTCAGATAGTTTAGGAAGATTCTCACTAAACTGTTGACTAGCGACATCCGCGTCTAGTCTTCCTACTGAAAAGGTTAAATGGACTTCCTTCCAATCCTTCTCCTGCCCGGGAAAGGCTAGTGACAGAGGCTTGCACTCCTCGAGTGCAGGACAAGGTCTACCTGCTTCCACTGCCTTACCAACAGATTTAAATGCTTTCCACGTAAAGGAGAATGCTATTGAAGCAAGAGCAAGAAAGGAAGGGTGTTTGTTACCTAGTGAGACTACTTTCGACACCGAGTAACCCACCTTTCTCAGACTACTTGACAAGATAGCCTGTGCCTTATCATGGTCGAGAACCATGACCTCCTTCTGTTCCGTATCTTTTCTTGACGTTGGTTCATGTCTCAGACGAGTGAAGCAATTAGGGAAAGCGTCAAAGCTTGGCCAAAATTGGATTTTGTCCAAAGGAACAGCACCCATCTTCTCCAAGATGTAGAGTTTGCCGTTTGAAATCGGCATAAGTTCCGCAAACCTCCAGGGATTGGTTTTGGAGCATGTCGGAAGTTCTTGGTCTCTGGGTCGTTTGTATGACCCCTTTTCATCTTGTTTGAGAAGGTTTTCTATTACACCTTTCATTTAGGCCCATAATTGGTCCATTCCATCTAATAGAGGGGTAGAGGGTGAAGATGTCGATGTCAATGGCTCTAGAGCCGGCACAGACGGAAACAATTCCGACACGACATTCTCCCCCTCTTCCCGCAGGGGCTTCCTGCCCTCCATCCCAAAGGCTATCTGGCCGCAGGGAGGTGTGAATCGTGCCTGGGGAACCACTATTTCCTTACTTGCTTTCGGGAATAGTAGGTTTCGGAACCTATCATTAGGTAGGTATAGTCTTGGAGAGATTTTATGGAAGCCTCTCACCCAGTTGCGTAGTTTGTTACGAGCTGCATCCCTAGACTCTATCGACTAGGGATTCTTGAAACCCTCGTACATTAAGGTCCGACATACATTGCAAACATGCGGGCTCCAATAATGCAGGGATTTGGATATAATATTGCTGGGGGCATGAGACCTGCATGTATTATGACCGTAAAAACACTTACTCTTGATATTGCAGAAGACTGCAACACATGTCATCTGGGGTTCCTCCTGTAAAGAAAGGAAAGCAGAATGAGCATACAATTGATTATCTCACTGATAAGCAATATATAAAAGTCATCTTTTAACAAAATAGCTTAGGATAATAAGCTAGAAAGGGATAGTGGGAGACACATACTTTTGTATCCCTTGCAAGCAATTGCTGTTACCTCCCCTCAGCATTAACTATAAAGAGTTTCCTTTATCAAAGCAACTCGAACGAAAGGGTTCTAACCCCTAGGGGTAAAAAAAGTGTACATTGCCACTGTCCCTTTTAATTATTTAACACTGTGGGGTAAGGGTACCTGATTTCTAATCAGTGTTGAAGGAATTCTATTCCTTCAATATAGGATCGGTCTCAGCAGAAGCCCGCACATGGGGTACCCAAGATATGTTAGAAATTAACTACTGTATAATCATGCTATAATTTTCTGTTTGCAGTATATACTATATTGCAAATTATCGACTACCGTATAATTACATATTGTAGTTCAGCCATTGTGCTGCCAGTATGGCTAGCATCTGGCAGCACGGTCCAGCCGGCATGATGCCAACTGGACTAGGAAATATAAAAGACATATATTTGTGTATCCTACCCAGCCCATTTGCCCTTCCAGTATTAAATCCATAGAGTTTCCTGATCAGGGAACCTCAAAGATAAGGGTTATAACCTTTAAGGATAGAAAGTGTACTACCACCGGCCCTTTAATTTATTTGATATTGTAAGGTAAAACGTAAACTGATTTCTAATCAGAATATTGAAGAAATTCTATTCTTTCAATATAGGATTGGTCTCAGCAAACACCTGGGCAAGGATCCCCAAGATATATTGGAAGATAACTACTAGTATAATATATACAATAGTTTTCTATCTGCAGTGTATACTATACTGCAAATATACTGACTACTGTATAGACATATACTGTAATCCAACCGGCATAGCTAGTCCCTGCCGGCACAGCCCAGCCAGCATGCTAGCTAAAGAGAGAGAGAAAGCATGGAGTGAAGGACTGCCTTATTACTATGTATGTAAACACTAAATAAGGATGTAAATATCTAATTTACTGCCATTCCCCAGAAAGAAGGTTCAAATGGAAGGGGAGAATGTATCATTCAGGCTTCCACCCAGCCACCAGTACCATCGCCGGCAAGGTCCAGCCGACACATGGCCAGCAGGCTAGCACCGGCAGCACTGGTACAGTCGGCATACCGCTGGCTGAGTCAGCACTTGTCTGTGCCGGTCCGGCGGTAGTACCCCGGCAACAGCACTTGTGGCCAGCAGTCCAAGGGGGGATTGAAGAACCTTGGTGACAGAAAAGACTTCCCACCAAGAGCCATCATGGCTGCCGGCAGCCGGCAGCCGCCGCTAGCCGTCATGGCTGCCGGCAGATGACATGGCTGCTGGTAGTTGTAGTAAACATGGCCGCCGGCAACCAACATGGCCTCCGGCAGTCGTCATGGTCGCCCGCAGCCAGCATAGCCGCCAGCAGCCATCATGGCTGTTGGCAGTTGTCCTAGCCGCCAGCTATCATGGCTGTTGGCAGTTGTCCTAGCCGCCAGCAGCCGGCATGGCCGACTGCAGCAATCATGGCCGCCGACAACCGTCATGGCCGCCGGCAGCCGGCATAGCTGCAGGCAGGCAGACAACAGCTGTTGAGTAGGAGTCTGGCCGGCCCCGCAACCCACTGGCAATCGGTGAGATAGCAGGACAACGGCCTAAAGAGTTACGATGGCTAGGCAATCACTAAAGGACAGAGAGGGGAGGGAAAAGGGTCCTGTATGAGGTGTGGAAGGAGCCGGCAAGGTTGCCGGACCTACCACACCCTTAGGAACTCTGTTCCAGTATCGGCGCCATCCTAGGTGGCAGGAGAATCTCTATTCTCCAGCCTAAGGTCTGCCAATACAGTTAAGGGGACGGCAGCAGTGCCACCTCCTCTAAACAAGGGAGAAACAGAGTTCCAGTGCCACGCCATCCTAGGCCTCAGAAGTGTACTACTCCTCAGCCTAGGGTCTGCAAGCACAGGACTAGTCTACTAGGCCACAGGGAGAAGGTGGCGGCATCATACAACCACTTCAGGTGTAGCCTAGGGGGCTAGCCTCCTATGCCAGCAGCCTAGCCGGCAGGGGAATGACTATTCACCCTGCCGACCGACTGTCGGCACAAGACTAAATACTCTGAGGTTCTGACCGAATCACAAAACCTGCCATCTGCGGTTAAGAGACAGAAAACTCTAGGCCAGTCATGCCTGAATTGAAACTCGAGGCATGACCCACTAGGGTTGTAGCCTAAGGCTACACTCAGAGGAAACAGAGATTACCCTTAAATCTCTATAAGAGACAAGTATCGGTTATATAATAATTCTAGGAGATATCAATCTCCGATGAATTGATAACCAATACACGAGGGTAACCGGGGAAATGTCGAACGTATACTATGTTGCCTAGGTTAGGTTACCTAGGAAAGACGAGATCTCGGTTACCTATATCACCGAAACTCTGACATATACGATCGACACAGAAAAGGAAAATTATGCATATAAATATCTTTACAAGTATAAAAGGCCTAAATAGCTTCCATAATTAAATTATTAATGCTATTTAAACCGGGAATGTCGTTCTAATAACTAAATAACACATGCCTAACGTACGACAGCGCCCATGGCGCCTCCGGTAACAGGCCTAGCTCCTAATCACAATAAATTACTCTAATTTCACTGTGAGACATGAGCTGAAAATGGATTTTGAGCGAAGCGAAAAATCTATTTTTGGGTGAGATATCCATGACGTCCTGATGCAAGGTTCCTTCAGTAGCTTCCTGAGGGTATATATGACTACAGTAGATATTCCCAGAGAACAGAATTCTAACTTCTGGTGCGAGTACCCATAAGGTTTCCCTTTAGGATATCGTATAATAACAGGGGACGTATGCTTGACACGCCACATAGCTATCTGCATCCCCGATAGCGTTTATGCTTCGAGGGGGAAGTGTGGCAAGTATTAGGAGGAGCCGTTACAAAACTCTCCTCCTCCGTTACTGTTACAGTACCTAGCGATGTAAACAAACGGCAGCCATAGCTGTACGCCATCTTGGTTTACGTCACATCCGTGCGCTCCATTCCTTGATTTCATCCAGCATATCTGTCAGCCTCCATGATACAATAAGAAAGGGAGGGGCCCGACAGGCCAGAGTGGAGAACGAGGGCGGGTCCATCAGGACGTCATGGCTATCTCACCCAAAAATAGATTTTTCACTTCGCTCAAAATCCGTTTTTTGGGCTCAAGCCATAATGTCCTGATTGAAGTGTACCAGAGAATTAGTATATCGTGGATTTTCCCCGTTTCGGTAGTAGCTTTTACTTCAAACAATATTCCTTTGGTCTGATGACCTTAGAGACCGTGACATCTCCGTTACATGTCACTACCAATGGCATAAAATATGACATGGCTTCCTGCCCCCCTGGCAGGAAAGTCCTGTTTGGACGAGAGGAACATCTCGAAGTATCCTGATGAAGAAAAACTCACCTGTAGACGACGATCTTGTCGGTCTCGCAGACAGATCAGGAAAGTTAGGTACTTGTGTGGGAACAAATATTTCACTTTTCTTAGGTGAGCTTATATCAGACAGGAGCAATATTATAACATGAATTATAATAAAGGTCAAAATAGGGGCAATAAAACTCTGTAACAGTAGTGTATTTCATATAGTGGTGCGAAATAAGAAGCATATGGTAGCGAAATTTCTATTTTATTCAAGAAAATTTTCGCGATAATATGAAATAAGGTAAATAATTTACAATAAAATTATTGATTAAAAAACATAAACTGAGGACTACATAAGACAAGGGTGTGGAATCTGAAAAGGAAAACTTGCCATTACACACATGGGTTCCAGGGGAGCTAAAAGTCTTTTAAAGTCACAATACACTTCATGTCCAAATAAACATGTGGCACACATGTTCAAGTCTATGTTACTTCACCTTGTAGATGAACAGTCTTTCGTGCCACTAAGTGGCACTTAAAATCACTATGTATCGCACTAGGGTCAACACATGCACCCGTTGAGTTAGTCCCAAAATAACTCACTGTCCTATGCAGCACTAAGCAGCAGGTTTTGATACACTACCTGTGGCTACCACGAATCTCTTGACTTCGTGCACCTGCTTCGCAGTATTTAAAGAACACTCTTGAGGATTTCCAGCCTGTGAAAGATCGAAGGCTTACGAAATCCATTCCTGGGAAGAAATTTAGAGAAGAGGCATCTTTTCTAGGATCGTGACCTGTGGGTGTACTGTCAGGATCCGCTCTACGAATAAAGTAGGTGATTTTCGCCCTTAGTTGTTTAACTGACAAATCACTACCCGATGTTTCTCCTTTAACGAGTTGTCCTCCGCCAAAGTCTGAAGTTCTTCGAAGATAGACCTTTAGACTCTCTACTGGGCATAGAGTAGGGAGTTCATTCTTAGCGAGAAACGTTGGGTCAGGGAAGAGGGTAGGTTCCCCTGTTTCGGCAAACTGTATCTGGCCCTCTTCTCTAGATAAAGCCACTATTTCACTGACTCGTGCTCCCGAGGCGAGAGCAAAAAGGAAAATCACTTTTTGAGTCAAGTCTTTCAGAGGGCAAGATTCGTTGTCAAGGTTAGAGGCAAAATGGAGCACCTTATCCAGAGACCAGGAGATGGGTCTCGGTGGAGGTGCAGGACGGAGTCTAGCACATACCTTCGGAAGTTTGTTAAAGATTTTGTTGGACAGGTCTATCTGGAAGGCATACAGTAGTGGTCTTGTCAAGGCCGATTTACAAGTGGAAACTGTATTGGCTACTAAGCCTTGTCCATGAAGGTGAATGAAGAAGAACATACAAAAATCTATGGAGATTTCCGCAGGATTCTTTGCCTTGACGAAGGACACCCACTTCTTCCAGGATGACTCATATTGCCTTCTGGTAGACTTTGTTTTGTATTCCTCTAAGAAGTCTAAACTTTTCTTCGAGACTCCGAACATTTTCTTCACGGCTAGGGAAAGAAAATCATGAAATGAAGGTCTCGGGTTTTCTTTGATGAAGCGAAGACAGTCGACTTCTGAGCCTGCTGGGAGAGAACTGGGTCCGGCAGAGGGATCAGCTTGGGCTGTAGCTCCCGGACTAGAGGGAACCAGTTGCTCCGGGACCACTTGGGAGCCACTAAGGTTTGCTGTTCCCTGGAAGGTTCTCTGTTTGGAGAGGACTTTCAGCAGAAGGTTGGGTGGAGGGAACAGGTAAATCTTGGACCATCTGCTCCAATCCAGGGACATGGCGTCCACCGCTTCCACCTTGGGGTCCTCGTATGGGGCCACGTACAGAGGACGTTAGTTGTTGTCGCTCATCGCGAAGAGGTCGATCTGCAGTTCCGGGACTTGACGGGATATGAAGGAGAATGAGTTTGCATCTAGGGACCATTCCAACTCTATGGGGCTTGTCCTCGATAGAGCGTCCGCCGTCACATTGCGGAATTCTTGTAGGTGAACTGCTGAGAGGTGCCATCTCTTCCTGTCTGTTAGGCGGAAGATGGGTAACAGCACTTGGTTGAGTTGGGGCGATCGTGAGCCCTGACGGTTGAGACATCTGACCACAGCGGAGTTGTCCAGAGTGAGACGGATGTGGATCGAAGGACGAGGGGATAGTTTCTTCAGAGTGAGAAGAACCGCCATGGCCTCCAAGATGTTGATGTGAAACGTCTTGAATAGGGGAGACCACGTTCCTTGAACTTGTCGCTGGTGGGAGTGACCTCCCCATCCTTCTAGTGAGGCATCTGTGTGGATGATCACCGACGGAGGTGGTGGTTGAAGAGGAACAGATCTTTTCAGGTTCTTTGCCTCAGACCAAGGCTTGAGGATTGAGTGAAGCCTGGTTGGCAGAGGTCTCTTGAGATCTCTTCGAGCGATGGATGCGTTTCATCCCCAGACTCCCGATGCATCTTTTAGCTGTGGTCGTATCGCCGGGTCTGTCACTTAGGCGAACTGGAGGGAGCCGAGCACTCGTTCCTGTTGTCATCTTGAAATCCGTTTGGATTTTAGAAGTCTTTTGACAGATCTGGCTATTTCCTTCCTTTTCTTCAGAGGGATGGAAAGACGGTGTGACTGAAGGTTCCAATGGATTCCCAATCATTGAAACTTCTGAGCTGGAGACAATCCAGACTTTTTGGTGTTGATTTTGAAACCCAGATATTCCAGGAACTGGGTCACCTTTCTGCAGGCATGCGAGCATTCTTCTGACGATGTCGCCCAGACCAGCCAATCGTCTAGGTAAGCCATCACCTGGACGCCTTGAAGGCGCAGCTGTTGGACGATCGTGTCTGTGAGCTTCGTCAAGATTCTTGGGGCCACGTTGAGCCCGAAGGGCATAGCCCTGAAGGCGTATTGTCTTCTTTGAAGCTTGAATCCTAGGTAGGAGGAAGCCTGGTGATTCATTGGAATGTGCCAGCAGGCGTCAGCCAGGTCTATTGAGACCGTGTAAGCCTTGTGAGGCAGTAGGGCTCTTATCTGTTGAAGAGTCAGCATCTTGAATTTGTTGTTCGCGATGAACTTGTTGAGATGGAACAAGTCCAGAATGACTCTGATTTTGTCTGAGTCTTTCTTGGGAACACAAAACAGTCTTCCCTGGAACCTGGTGGACTTTACCCTCTTGATCACCTTGTTCAAGAGTTCTAGGACATATTCTTCCAGGATGGGGGTTGAGGGTTGGAAGAATTGGTGGAAGACTGAAGGTGGTTTTATCCAGCTCAACCCTTGTCCCTTCTTGACGATGCTGTGGGCCCAAGGATCGAAGGTCCAATGATCCTGGAAGTGGCGGAGTCTTCCTCCCACCGGAAGCACTTCATTGCTTCTGGTTTCCGGAGGGTTTACCACCTCGGCCGCTTGCTCCTCTTCCTCCTCTACCTCTGGATGGACGTCGAGAGGAGTCTTTGCCGGAGCCTCTACCTTTGGGGCGAAAGGTTGTGGATTTCCTTTCATAGGCAGGGGTGAAAACTGGTGACTGGGCCACCACCTGGCTGAGGGACCAGCTGAAAGGTCTGTTGTGGCTGAGCCACTAGCTGGGGAGTAGCGGGTGCCGGAAACTGGCGTTTGGCCTGACGCTGCTGGGGTCGGGGCTTGTTGGACTTTTTCTTAGGTTGTGGACCCTCATCCTGAGAAGATTTCCTCTTTCAGGACATGCCCCACTTATTGAAAAGGTTCCAATTCTCAGTGGCGGCATTGCCTGCAATCTCTTTCACGGTCCCCTGGAAAGGTATTTGCCCCAGATGTTGGAGGAAATCAGTTTCCGGGGTTCGTGTTTAACGGTAGCGTCCGCAAACACGAACTCTCTACAGGCTCTTCGGGCCTTGATGAAGCTGTACAAATCCTTCCGCTAGGTGGCAAGGTGGGTCTTCGCAAGAACCATGTAGTAGCCTGGGACCCGAATGTCCCCAGCCATTGTCTCAAGTTGCACTTGAAGAGACAGGGAGGCGGCCAGCCTCTCTTTTGTGTCTTGTTCCCGACCCAAAAGGTAGTCGGTGAGCTTTGGGAGGTCTTCATTAAACTGACGTCCAGCGATGTCAGCCTCCAGCTTTCTAACCGTGAAGGTTAGCTGGATATACTTCCAGCTTTTATCATCGGGAGGTAGGGCAAGGGAGAGAGGAAATACACTCCTCCAATGTAGGGCAGGGTTTTCCTTCCTCCACCGCCTTCAACACGGAATTCAAGGCCTTTTCCGCAAAGGGAAAGACGACCATGGTGGGAGGAGCAAGAAAAGACGGGTGCTTCTTGCTCAAAGCCGGCATCTTAGAGTTGGTGTATCCTCTGCTCTTGAGGCAGTCAGCCAGCATAGCTTGAGCCTTGGCGTGGTCAACCACTATGACCTCCTTAGGCTCGGTCTCCTCCTTGGAGACTGATTCGGACTTGAGACGGATGTAACAGTCTGGGTAGGCGTTGAAGCTAGGGTAGAACTCCACTTCTTCAAGGGGAACGTGCTTATCATTAATGAAGATGCGTCCAGTCATGATGGGCATGTGTTTTGCATGCCTCCAGGGATTGGTTACTGAACAGGGGGGATGATCCTTGACGGAGATTTCTTCGGCTGCTTCTTCAAGCTCAGAAGTTCCCTCTTAAGGTCCGCATGCCCCTTGCGGAACTTCTCGTCCAGGAATGCCACCAGAGCTTGGATGGTATCCTGGGTGCCCGGTACCACAGGTATCGGGGTGGCAGATGTAGAGGGGAGTGGTTCAGAGACCACGAAGGAAGTCACGGAGGGCGCACGGGCGATCTCGTCCTCAGAATCTCGGGTCTCCACCTGATCCTCTTCCTCTGCTTGACCCTCAGTCATGAGGGTCCTTTCCGTATTTTCGGACACATCCGACATCCTCTCCACTTCATCGATATGACAATCTTGGAGAGCGCCCGCAACATCCGGTTCGACCGTTAGTTGGACGCAGGGGATCTCATCCTTGGGGATAACGGCATCAGCAGATGCCTTAGGAAAGAGCAGGGCTCTCATCTTCTCACTTGGGAGGTAGGGCCCCGTGGCGTTCTTTTGAAACCCGCGCACCCACTTGCGCAGTTTCTCCCGGGCGTTATCCCTAGCCTCTGCTGACTGAGGGTTGTCAAACGCCTCATCGAGCAGGTCCTTGCAGACGTTACAAGCCTGCGGATCCCAGTAGCGTAGGTTCCCCTTCGTGATGGAACAGCCAGCGTGGGTCCGGCACGCCAGGTGACCATGAAAGTTAGGGCGACGAATGCTGCAGAAGGCACTCTCACACTTCACATACTCCTCCTGTAAAAAAAGAGGAAATGAGTATTAGGAAGTCAATACAAACATGACTTACAGTAATCTTAGATTAGAATAAGTTATAAACTTATAATATAAGATTCCAGTGTATAGAGGCTTAGAGTAGGTAAGCCAGAAAGGAGGTAGGAAAGACACATATTTGTGCATCCCGCCCAGCCAATTGCCGCGACCCCATACTGTAACTAATTCAAGAGGACCGTCATGGGCCCTGGGGGGAGGAAGAAATCCGTGCTGGATGAGCCAAGCTTAGGCTTCCTCTGGGGAATTAGGTACAGTAAGAGGGGGAAGCTGAATTCAGTGTATAAGAAAAAGGGTGATAAGCTAAGCCCCCTTATCAGATTAGGTCCCGGCAATAGACTGCACATGGAAGCGCAGAATATGCTGGAAAGATTTTACTGTACAACTATACATAATAGTTTTCAGTCTAGGGTATAACTATACCATAGGTGTACTGGCTATTATCCATAGCTGTACAATATTAGCTGCCGGCAGGAGAGAGGAGTGACTGTCCACTGTAACGCCAAGATTGAGGGCCCAGCAGCCTGGCGGCATGCCAGAGGCTCGTCTGGCGCCGGCAGGTCCCCATCAAGGATGGACCCTTCCAAGCCATCAGTCTATGTGGCAGAGAGAGAGGGAGACACCTTAGGTGATGGCAGATCGCCGGCAAGCCGGTGAACCCCCAGGCAGCCGGCAGGTGGCCGGCGACGGTAACCGACACTGGTATCATTCAATGGGACAGGAAGGGCACCGAAGACTTTGACGGCTAGCGCCGTCAGAGTGGGGGCGGCATTGGACCAGCACTGAGAGAGAGAGGGATAGGATAAGAGAAGAGAGAGGGAAGGTTAATACCCAGTACCCAATCCAATCTTCCTCCGGAAGAAGTGTTCAAATGAAAGGGAGGGGTGCTACCTTTCATCCGGCGGCAGAGAGCCGGCAGTCGGCTATGTTGCCAGTAGCGGCCCAAGGGAGGACCGAAGAACACTCAAAGAAGGGAGGTCCTCCGGCGGCAGACCAACCGACGAATGCTATCCCATAGTTCGACTATATGCGGGAAGCGTAGTAGTACGGACTAACCAACGAAAGGACCGAGCCGAACCGCCAACCCACCGGCACGCGGTGGAGTATAGGACGGCAGACAGGGGTGTGAAGGCTAAGCCAACACCAAAGGAATAGAGGGGGAGGGGAGAGAGTCCTGAGGGGGAGTTTATGGGGGAAGCGTAGTTCCCACCAGCACTCCCAAGGGGGGGGGGGATTCTGTTCAATGCTAGCCTGTCTAGGTAGGAAGAGTCCATTCTCCAGCCTAGGGTAGGTTAGCACAGGGTAGGTACAGCACTAGTGCCCTGTCCTAAACTATAAAGAAGCAGAATTCCACAGACTGCCTAACCTAGGCTAGGTGAGCTAGTCTCCTAGACCAGGAAGGGCAGGGGGAGGACAAGTCGCTAGGCCACAGGGAGGAAGGGACTTAACCCAAGCAAGTGTGGACTAGGGGGAAGGGCAGAGCCTCACCTCCTTCACCCTCCAGCAGGGACCAGAAGGAGAGTACATACTCCTAATGGGGAGCTGGGGGGTGACGACTGGTACTCTGAGGTTCCGTCCCAAACTCAAAGCGCATGTACTATGGCAAGGAGTGGGGGAAGGAAAATCCTAGCCTAACCTTACCGAATGCAATTCGAGGTAAAGAGGGGTAGGATGTAGCCTAGGCTACCTCAGAGGGAGGAGATTACCTTAGGTAAGGTAACTGGGGAGGTAAGGGAGTATACAATAGCCCCAGCGTTAGGTTAGGGGCAAGGGAGACGACTACCAAGATCACTGAAACCCTTTGTATACTCCCTAGAAGGCGAAATAACATCTGTGCAATCACTGAATCTTGTTTGTATAAATGCCTATATCTTTATTTTATAAAATAACACTAGGAACACTTATTATATCATGCAAGAATTAACATGAACACTAGGCTATCGAGCCTAGGAGCTAGGCTAGCAGTCTAGCATAGGGTTAGGCTAACACTAGTCACCTAAAACGAATACTAACGGCATAATATAACTAATTACTAGCAATGAAGACTAAATAACTTATGTAGTTATTAGTTATAAGACCGGGAAGGTTGCTCTGGCTACTAAATAAAGCATGCGTGGCGAGCAACAGCATCGCAACATGACCCCTCCTGCCGGGGCACAGCTCAGCCACATACACAAGAATTAAAGATAAAAAGTCGTTACTTTACGGCGAGAGCTTATTTATATAATACAAGAATATGGTACTCAACTTTCCAGAAGAAGGCGAGGCTGAAGATTGAGACATGATGCAATAAAATAGCGAACACTGGGAAAAACACTTTGCTCAGGTACGCTACAGAACAAGGAATGGAGCGTGCGGATGTGACGTAAACCAAGATGGCGGACAGCTATGGCGGCCGTTTGTTTACATCGCTAGGTACCGTAACAGTAACGCAGGAGAAGAGTTTTGTAACGGCTCCTCCTAATACTTGCTCACTTCCCCCTTGAAGCGTAAACGCTATGTGGGGTGCAGATAGCTATGTGGTGTGTCAAGCATACGTCCCCTGTTATCATACGATATCCTAAAGGGAAACCTTATGGGTACTCGTGCCAGAAGTTAGAATTCTGTGAAACCTTTAGTTAATTCTCTGGGAATATCTACTGTAGTCATATATACCCTCAGGAAGCTACTGAAGGAACCTTCCATCAGGACGTCATGGCTTGAGCCCAAAAATACACATATTGTAAAGATTCAATACTCAACTTTCAAGAGGCGAAAGAAGCTGGATATTGCATAATAATAATCATTGAAAATCGATCGAAAATGTCAGATCAACAGGGAACACGACCGTGCGAAATCACTACAGAATTAGGAATGTCCGCCATATTGGATATGGCGCTGTTGTGATACTTGATAGTAGTATGGGAACTAGGGTAACCTTGATACGGCTCCCCTTCTAATTCTGCCACTTTCCCCCTCGAAGCGTAAACACTATTCGGGGTTGCAGATTACTATGTGGCGTGTCAAGAATACGTCCCCTGATATTATGAGATATCCTTGAGAGAAATTTAAGGATATTCATGACAGAGTTAGAATTCTGGAGACCTAAAGGTAAATTCTCTGGAAATATCACTGTAGTAAAATATCCCTTAGGAAGCTACTCTAAGGAACCTTCCATCAGGACGACATGGCTTGAGCCGAAAAATATATTTATATATATATATATATATATATATATATATATATATATATATATATATATATATATATATATATATATATATATATATATATATATATATATATATATATATATATACGGATTTTGAGCGAAGCAAAAAATCTATTTTTGAGTGAGATAGCCATGTCGTCCTGATGGAAGGTTCCTTCAGTAGCTTCCTAAGAGTATATATGACTACAGTAGATATTCCCAGAGAATTAAATTAAAGTTTTCACAGAATTCTAACTTCTGGTGCAAGTACCCATGAGGTTTCCCTTTAGATATCGTATAACAACACGGGACGTATGCTTTACACGCCACATAGCTATCTGTACCCCACATAGGTTTACGCTTCGAGAGGGAATAGTGGCAAGTTATGGGAGGAGCCGTTACAAAACTCTCCTCCTCCGTTACTGTTTTAGTACTTGGCGACGTCAACATCCGACCGCCATGTTGGCCGCCGTCTTGGATGACGCTGCCGGAGCGCGCCATCGTCATTCCTTTCAGCGTTTATGCCAGCCTCCACGATAGAATAAGATTGGGAGGGGTCTGTCAAGGCCGAATAGAGAACAAGGGCGGGTCCATCAGGATGACATGGCTATCTCACCCAAAAATAGATTTTTCGCTTCGCTCAAAATCCGTTTTTTGGTCTCAAGCCATGTCGTCCTGATGGATGTGTACCAGAGAATTAATGTATCGTGGATTTTTCCCCTTTTTTGTTGTGCCTTTCGACTTCTAAACAATATTCCTTTGGTCTGATAACCACGGAGACCTGTGGCATATCCGTCACAATGCCACCTCAGATAAGCATATACTGTACCATGTTACTTCTTCCTGCCCCCCAGGCAGGGAAGTCCTAAATGGACAGAAGGAACATCTTGAAGTTACTTGATAGAGGAACTCACCTAGTCTCGGAGATACCTGCCGGTCCCAGGGCCAGATAGAGAAGGTAAGTATACTCGTGTTGGAACAAGTTACCTTAATCTAGATGAGCATGCATCAAGAGAACAGATTTTGAGCTAAGCGAAAAATCTATTCTCTGGAGAGATGGCCATGGCGTCCTGATGGAAGGTTCCTTCAGTAGCTTCCTGAGGGTATATATGACTACATTAGATATTCCCAGAGAATTAAACTAAAGGTTTCACAGAATTCTATCTTCTGGCGCGAGTACCCTAAAGGTTTCCCTTTAGGATATCGTATATCAACAGGGGACGTATGCTTGACACGCCACATGGCTATCTGCACCCCACATAGCGTTTATGCTTCGAGGGGGATAAGGTGGCAAGTTATAGGAGGAGCCGTTGCAAAGTTATCCTCCGTCGTTACTGTTACTGTACCTCGCGACGTAAACAAACGGCAGCCATAGCTGTCCGCAATCTTGACTGACGTCACGTCCGCCCGCTTCATTCCTTATCTAGCATTTTGCCAACCTCCACGATACAATATGAAAGGGATTGGCCTGACAGGCCAGAATAGAAACAATAGGGTGGGTCCATCAGGACGTCATGGCCATCTCACCCAAAAATAGATTCATGACGTCCTGATGGAAGTGTACCAGAGTATTAGTGTATCGGGGTTTTTCCCAATTTCAAAAGTGCCTTCTACTTCAAAAAATATTCCTTTGGTCTGGTGACCTTAGAGACCGTGACATCTCCGTTATATGTCACTACCAGTGGCATAAACAATGACATGGCTTCCTGCCCCCCTGGCAGGGAGGTCCTGTGTGGACAAGAGGAACATCTCGAAGTACCCTGATGTAGATAAACTCACCTGGATGCGAAGATCGTGCCGGTTTCGTGGACAGATCAGAGAGTTAAATATTTGTGTAGGAACATTATTTCACTTGCTTGGTGAGCATATCTCAGACAGGAGTAATATTATACATGAATATAATAAAGAATAATGAGGGGCATTAAAACTCTGTAACAGTAGTTTATTTTCATATGGACGGGCGGAATAAGACGCATGTGATAATTAAATTTTCTATTTTATTCAAGAAAATTTGCAATAAAGTAAAATAAGGTAATTAATTTACAACAAAATTATTGATTAATAGACATAGACTATGAACTGAAAAAGATGATGATGTGGAATCTGAAAGGGAAGAACTTGCCTTTATACACATGAGTTCCAGGGGAACTAAAGTCATTGAGAGTCACAATATACTTCATGTCCGATAAACATGTGGCACACGTGTTAGAGTCTATGTCACTTCTTGTGGAAGAACAGTCTTTTGTGACACTAAGTGTCACCTGAAATCACTATGTATCGCACTAGGGTCAACACAGGCACCCGTTGAGTTGGAGTCCCAAAATAACTCACTGTTCTACGCAGCACTAAGCAGCAGGTTTCAATACACTACCTGCGGCTACCACGAACCACTTCACTTCGTGCATCTGCTTCGCATAGTGTTTGAAGAACACCCTCGAGGATTTCCAGCCTGTGAAAGATCGGAGGCTTTCGAAATCCATACCTTAGAAGAAACTTAGGGAAGAGTCGACTTTCCTAGGATCATGACCTGCGGGTGTACTGTCAGGATCCGCTCTGCGAATAAAGTAGGTGATCTTTCCCTTAGTTGTTTAAGTGACAGGTCACTGCCCGATGTTTCTCCTTTAAAAAGCTGTCCTCCGCCAAAATCTGAAGTTCTTCGAAGATAGACCTTAAGACTCTCTACTGGGCATAGAGAGACATCTTCCTTCAGAGGGCAGATTCTCAAGGTCCCCATCTCTTGGTGGGGAGTTCGTTTTTAGCGAGAAACGTAGGGGTTGGGGAAGAAGGCCTTGTATCCATGAAGGTGAATAAAGGACATACAAAAATCTGTGGAGATTTCCGTAGGATTTTTCGCCTTGATAAAGGACACCCACTTCTTCCAGGATGATTCATATTGCCTTCTGGTAGACTTCGTTTTGTATTCCTCTAGGATGTCTAAACTTTTCTTTGAGATTCCAAACCTTTTCTTCGCGGCTAGGGAGAGAATATCATAAGATGAAGGTCTCGGACTTTCTTTGATGAATCAAAGACAGTCGACTTCTGCACCTGCTGAGAGAGAACTGGGCCCGGCAGAGGGATCAGCTTGGGCTGTAGCCCCTGGACTAGAGGGAACCAGTTGCTCCGGGGCCACTTGGGAGCCACTAGGGCTGCTGTTCCCTGGAAGGTTCTCAGTTTGGAGAGAACTTTCAGCAGAAGATTGGGTGGAAGGAACAGGTAAATCTTGGACCATCTGTTCCAGTGCAGGGACATGGCGTCCACTGCTTCCGTTTTGGGGTCCTCGTATGGGGCCACGTACAGAGGAAGTTAATTGTTGTCGCTCGTCACAAAGAGGTCGATCTGCAGTTCCAGGATTTGACGGGAGATGAAGGAGAATGATCTTGCGTCTAGGGACCATTCCAACTCTATGGGGCTTGTCCTCGATAGAGCGTCCGCCGTCACGTTGTGGAATCCTTTTAGGTGAACTGCGGACAAGTGCTATTTCTTCCTGTCCACCAGGCGGAAGATGGGTAACAGCACTTGGTTGAGTTGGGGCGATCTTGAGCCCTGAGGGCTGAGACATCTGACCACCACAGAGTTGTCCAGAGTTAGACGGATGCAGATGGAAGGACGAGGGGATAGTTTCTTCAGAGTGAGAAGAACCACCATGGCCTCCAACATATTGATGTGAAACGTCTTGAACAGGGGAGACCACGTTCCTTGATCTTGTCGCTTTTGGGAGTGACACCCCCCCCCCCATCCTTCTAGCGAGGCATCCATGTGGATGTTGATCGATGGAAATGGTGGTTGAAGAGGAACAGATCTTTTCAGGTTCCTTGCTTCCGACCACTGCTTGAAAAGTGAGCGAAGCCTGTTTGGTATGGGTCTCTTGAGATCTCTTCAAGTGATGGATACGTTTCATCGCCAGACTCCCGAAGCTTCCTTTAGCTGTGCTCGTAGTAATGGGTCTGTCACTGAGGCAAACTGTAGGAGCCGAGTACCCGCTCCTGCTGTCGTCTTGAAATCCATTTGGATTTGAGAAGTCTTTTGACAGATTCGGCTATTTCCTTCCTTTTCTTCAGAGGGATGGAAAGACGGTGTGACTGAAGATTCCAATGGATTCCCCACCATTGAAACCTCTGAGCTGGAGACAGATGAGACTTCTTGGTGTTGATTTTGAAACCCAGATGTTCCAGGAATTGGGTCACCAGCCAATTGTCTAGGTAAGCCATCACCTAGACGCCATGAAGGTGTAGCTGGTGGACGATCGTGTCTGGGAGCTTCGTGAAATTTCGAGGAGCCATGTTGAGCCCGAAGGGCATGGCCCTGAAGGCGTACTGTCTTCTTTGAAGCTTGAATCCTAGGTAGGAGGAAGCTTGGTGATTCATTGGAATGTGCCAATAGGCATCCGTCAGGTCTATTGAGACCGTGTAAGCCTTGAGAGGCAGTAGGGCTCTTATATATTGAAGAGTTAGCATCTTGAATTTGTTGTTCGCAATGAACTTGTTGAGAGGGGACAAGTCCAGAATGACTCTGAGTTTGTTTGAGTCTATCTTGGGAACACAAAACAGTCTTCCCTGGAACCTGGTGGACTTTACCCTCTTGATCACCTTCTTGTTCAAGAGTTCTAGGACATATTCTTCTAGGGGGGGGGTGTTGAGGGTTGGGAGAATTGGTGGAAGATTGGAGGTGGTTTTATTCAACTCCACCCTAGTCCCTTCTTGATGATGCTGTGTGCCTAAGGATCGAAGGTCCAACGATCCTGAAAGTGGCGGAGTCTTCCTCCCACCGTTAGCACTTCATTGCTTCTGGTTTCCCGAGGGTTCACCACCTCGGCCGCCTGCTCCCCGTCCTCCTCTGCCTCTGGAAGGACGATGAGAGGAGTTTCTGCCGAAGCCTCTACCTCTGGGACAAAAGGTAGTGGACTGTCTTTCGTAGGCAGGGGTGAAGACCGGTGATTGGGACACCACCGGCTGAGGGACCAGCTGAAAGGTCTGCTGCGGCTGGGCCACTATCTGGGGAGTAGCGGGAGCCGGAAACTGGCGTTTGGCTTGACGCTGTTAGGGTTTAGGCTTGTTGGATTTCCTCTTAGGTTGCGAACCTTCATCCTGAGAGGACTTCCTCTTTCGGGACATGCCCCACTTGTTGAGAAGGTTCTGATTCTCAGTGGCGGCCTTGTCCACAATCTCTTTCACCAAATCTGTTGGGAAGAGGTGTTTGCCCCAGATGTTAGAGGAGATCAGTTTCTGGGGTTCGTGTTTCACGGCTGCATCGGCGAACACGAACTCTATACAGGCTCTCCATGCCTTGATGAAGCTGTATAGGTCCTTCAGCAAGGTAGCAAGGTGCGTTTTGGCGAGAACCATGTAGTAGCCCGGGACCCGAACGTCCCCGGCCATTGCTTCGAGTTATACTTGAAGTGACAGAGAGGCGGCCAGTCTCTCCTTGGTGTCCTGCTCCCGACGCAAAAGGTGGTCATTCAGCTTGGGGAGATCTTCGTTAAACTGATGTCCAGCGACGTCAGGTTCCAACTTTCCAACCGTGAAAATAAGTTGGATGTCCTTTCAGGTTTTATTGTCAGAGGGTAAGGTGAGAGAGAGAGGCCTACACTCCTCTAATGTAGGGTAGGGCTTCCCTTCTTCCACCACCTTCAGGACAGCATTTAGGGCCTTTTCTGCAAAGGGAAAGATCATGGTAGGAGGAGCAAGAAAAGACGGATGTTTCTTGCTCAGTGCTGGCATTTTAGAGTTGGTGAAGCCTTTACTCTTGAGGGAGTCAGCCAGCATAGCTTGAGCCTTGGAGTGTTCAAACACAATCACTTCCTTAGGCTCAGTCTCCTCCTTGGAGACTGGTTCAGACTTGAGCTTGATGTAACAGTCCAGGTAGGCTTCGAAATTAGGGTAGAACTCCACCTCTTCAAGGGGGACGGCACCCAATTTGTCGTTAATGAAGATGCGGCCAGTCGTTATCGGCATGTGTTTGGCATGCCTCCAGGGGTTAGTCACTGAGCAAGCAGGGAGATCCTTGACAGAGATCTCCTTCGGCTGCTTCTTAACGCTGATGAGTTCCCTCTTAAGGTTCTCATGACCTTCACGGAATTTCTCATTCAGGAATGCCACCAGAGCCTGAATGGTATCCTGGATGCCCGGTACCGAGGGTATCGAAGCAGCATCAGCATCAGACGTAGAGGGAACTGGCTCCTCAACCACAACAGAAGCCACAGAAGGTGCACGGGCAATCTCGCCCTCAGAATCAGGGAACTCCACCTTATCCTCTTCTTCTTCTTGACCCTCGGCCATGAGGGTCCTCTCAGTATTTTCGGACACATCCGACATTTTCTCCACCTCGTCAATATGACAGCTTTGGAGAGTGGCTGCAACGTCCAGTTCAACCGTTAGTTGAACAACAGGGATCTCATCCTTGGGGATCACGGCATCAGCAGATGCCTTAGGGAAGAGTAAGGCCCTCATCTTCTCACTAGGGAGATAAGGCCCTTTAACGTTTTTCTGAAAACCGCACACTCACTTGCGCAGTTTCTCTCGGGCGTTATCTCGAGCCTCTGTGGATGGAGGGTTCTCAAACGCCTCATCGAGAAGGCGTTTGCAGACGGAACAGGTCTGCGGATCCCAATACCTAAGGTTCCCCTTCTTGGTTGCACATCCGACGTGGGTCCGGCACGCGGGATGACCATAAAAGTCAGGGCGACGAACACCGCAGAAGGCGCTCTCACACTTCACGTACTCCTGTAAAAGAAAGAGAAAATGAGTACATGGAAGTCAATACCACATGACTTACAGTAATCTTAGATTAGGATTAAGTTAGCAACTTATTATACATATAAGATTCCATTTGTGTATAAGCTTAAGATAGATAAGCTAAAAAGTAGGTAGGAAAGACACATATTTGTGGTTCCCACCCAGCCATTGCCACGACCTCACACCATAATTAATTCTATAGTACCGATAAGGGTCCCAGAAGAGGAAAAACATCCGGTTCGGATGAGCCAAGCTAAGGCTTCCTCTGGGGAATTAATTACAGAGAGGGGGAAAGCTGAAATCATTCAGTTTATAATAGAAAAAGGGGATAAGCTAAGCCCCTTGTAGATTTAGGTCCCGGCAAGAGACTGCACAAGGATGCACAGAATATGCTGGAAATGTTTTACTGTACAACTATACACAATAGTCTTCGTTCTATGGTATAGATATACCAGAGGAGTACTGGCTATTACACATAGCTGCACAATAAAGGCTGCCGGCACGGGGCCGGCAGGCGAGAGGGGTGACTGTCCACTGTAAAGCCAAGACTAGTAGCTCCGGCAGTCTGACGGCAAGCCGGAGGACCGTCTAGCGCCGACAAAACTCCACCAAAGATGAACCCATCGCCGCTTACATTCTAAGTGGCAGAGAGAAGGGATGACACTTCAGATAATGGCAGTTAGCTGGCAGGGCGGCGGCCCCCAGCAGCCGGCAGGTAACCGGCAATGGTAGACCATCACTGACACCATTCAATGAGACAGGAAGGTTTACCGAAGATGCCGGCGGCTAGCTCCGGAAGGACAGAGGCGGCAGTGGACCGACACCAAGATAGAAAGAGAGATAGGCAAGGAGGGAAGAGAGGGAAGGGTAATATCGGTACCCAATCTAGTCTTCCTCCGGAAGGAGTGTTCAGATGAAAGGGGAAGATACGCCTTTCATCCAGCGGCAGAGAGCCGGCAGACGGCTATGTTGCCTGTGGCAGCCCAGGGGGGGACCGGAGAACACTCAAGAAGGGAGGTCTTCAGTCGGCAGGCCGACCGCCGAAACTGTCCCATAGTTCAACTATGTGTGGGAAGTGTAGCAGTACGGACTACCTAACAGAAGGACCCAACCGATCCCACAACCCGCCGGCAAGCGGTGGAGTTGTAGGACGGCGGACAGGGGTGTGATGGCAAGCCAACACAAAGGGATAGAGGGGGAGGGGAAAGGCTCCTGAGAGGGAGTGATGGCGGGGGGAGGAGTAGCACCCCCTTACACTCCCAAGAGAAGGGAATCTGTTTGTAGGCTAGCCTATCTAGGGGGGAGAGAATGCTCTCCATCCTAGGGTAGGTTAGCACAGCTTAGGTACAGCACTAGTGTCCTGTCCCGAACTATAAAGAAACAGAACCCCACTGACTGTCCAACCTAGGCTAGGACAACCATTCTCCCAGACTAGGCAAGACAGGGGTAGGACAAGTTGCTAGGCTACAGGGAGGAAGGGTCGTGACCCAACCAAGTGCAGACTAGGGGGAAGGGCAGAGCCCTTCCACCTTCAGCCTCCAGCAAGGACCATAAGGAGAAAAACGTTCTCCTAAGGTGAGCTGGGTTGAACGACTAGTACTCTGGGGTTCTGTCCCAACTCAAGCCATGAACAATGGCGATGAGAAGGAGAGAACAATCCTAGCCTAACCTACCCGAATGCTATTCGAGGTAAAGAGGGCTAGGATGTAGCCTAGGCTACCACAGAGAGAGGAGATTACCTTAAATAAGGTAACTGGGGAGGTAAAGAAGCATACAAGGGCCCCAATGTTTAGTTAGGGGCAAGTGTGTCGATGGTAAGACCACCAAAACCCCGTGTATGGTCCCTAAAAGGCGAAAAGGTACATGTGCAATCACTGAATCTTGTATGAATAAATGCCCAAATCTTCATTTTCGTAAAATAACACTAGGAACACTTATTATATCATGAAGGAAGTAGACATGAACACTTAGGCGTCGAGCCTAGGGTTAGGCTAGTAGGCTAGCATAAGACACGGCTAACGCAGATCGCTGTAGAATACTATCGGCATAATATAACTAATTCCTAGCAATGAAGACTATATAACCAATGATAATTTAATTAGTTATTAGACCGGGAACGTTGTTCTGGCTAACTAAATAAAGCATGCGAGACAAACAACAGCGTCGACCATGACGCCTCCGGTCGAGGCACAGCCCCGCCACTAAACATAAGATTTAAGAATAAAAAATCGTTACTTTACGGCGAGAGATTATTTAAACAATACAAGAACATGGTACTCAACTTTCCAGAAGAAGGCGAGGCTGAAGACTGCCACATGATGTAACAAAATAGCGAACACTGGGGAAAAAAAGTTATGCAGGATGCTACGGAGAAAGGAATGAAGCGGGCGGACGTGACGTCAGTCAAGATGGCGTACAGCTATGGCTGCCATTTATTTACATCGTGAGGTACAGTAACAGTAACGACGAAGGATAATTTTGCAACGGCTCCTCCTATAACTTGCCACTTTATCCCCCTCGAAGCGTAAACGCTATGTGGGGTGCAAATAGCCATGTGGCGTGTCAAGCATACGTCCCCTGTTGATATACGGTATCCTAAAGGGAAACCTTTAGGGTACTCGCACCAGAAGTTAGAATTCTGTAAAACCTTTAGTTTAATTCTCTGGGAATATCTACTGTAGTCATATATACCCTCAGGAAGCTACTGAAGGAACCTTCCATCAGGACGTCATGGCTTGAGCCCAAAAAACAAGTTTATAACATTGTTCATAAAATATCAAAACAAAGGTATTAAAGTCTGTAACAGTAATTTTATTTCATGAGAAAGAGAGGGCGAAATGAGATGCATAGGGTAACCTAATACTCTTTTATTCATTAAAACAGGATTAGCATGAAATAGGTAAAAACTTTTTACAATAATCAATGCAATTAAAAACATAGACTTAAGACATCAAAGAAGTGGCTGTAGAATCTGAAAGGGAAAAACTTGCCATAGCACACATAAGTTCCATAGGAACTATAAAGTCTTTCTAGAAAGTTTTATATACACTTCATGTTAAAACATGTAGCACACGTGTTACAGTCTATGTTACTTCACCTTGTAGAAGAACAGTCTTTAGCGTCACTATGTGGCACTTAAATTCACTATGTTTCGCACTGGGGTCAACACAGGCACCCATAGAGTTAGAGTCCCGAATAACTCACTGTTCTATGCAGCACTAAGGAGCAGGTTTTAGCACACTGCCTGCTGCCACCACATGGCGTCGCAACTCTTGCACCTGCTTAGCGTAGTGTTTGAAAAACACTTTCGATGATTTCCAGCCCGTGAAGGAACAAAGACTCTCGAAGTCCATCGTCTGGAAGAAATTCAGGGAAGAGGCAACTTTCCTGGGATCATGACCTGCTGTCAGGATCCGCTCTATGAATAAAGAAGGTGATCTTCGCCCTTAGTTGTTTGAGTGACAAATCAGACCCTGATGTTTCTCCTTTAAAGAGCTGTCCTCCGCCAAAGTCTGAAGTTCTTCGAAGATAGACCTTCAGACTCTCTACTGGGCATAGAGAGACATCTTCCTTCAAGGGGCAGATTCTCCAGGGGCCCCATCTCTTGGTGGGGAGTTCGTTTTTGGCGAGAAACGTAGAGTCAGGGAAGAGGGTAAGTTCCCCTGTTTCAGCGAACTGTATCTGGCCCTCTTCTCTTGATAAAGCCACAATCTCACTGACTCGTGCTCCCGAGGTGAGAGCAAAAAGAAAAATCACTTTTTGTGTCAAATCTTTCAGAGGGCAAGACTCGTTGTCCAGACTTGAGGCAAATTGGAGCACCTTGTCGAGAGACCAGGAGATAGGGCTCGGAGGAGATGCAGGACGAAGTCTAGCACATGCCTTTGGCAGCTTGTTAAAGATGTGGTCGGACAGGTCGATCTGGAAGGCATAGAGTAGTGGTCTTGCCAAGGCCGATTTGCAGGTAGTAATCATGTTGGCTGCCAAGCCCTGTCCATGAAGGTGAATAAAGAAGGACAGACAAAAATCTATAGAGAGTTTCGTAGGATTCTTAGCCTTGACGAAGGATACCCATTTCTTCCAGAAAGACTCGTATTGCCTTCTGGTAGATTTAGTTTTGTATTCCTCTAGGAAGTCCAAACTTTTCTTTGAGATCCCAAACCTCTTCTTAATGGCTAGGGAGAGAAAATCATGAGCTGTAGGTCTCTGGTTTTCCTTGATGAAGCGAAGACAGTCGACTTCTGAACTTGCTGGGATAGAACTTGGTCCGGCAGGGAAATTATCTTCGATTATAACTCCAGGATTAGGGGGAACCAGTTTCTCCTAGGGCTGCTGTGCCTTAGAAGGTTCTCAGCTTGGTGAAAACCTTCAGCAGAAGGTTGGGTGGAGGGAACAGGTAAATCTTGGACCATCTGTTCCAATCCAGGGACATGGCGTCCACTACTTCCGCTCTGGGGTCCTCGTAAGGGGCCACGTAACGAGGAAGTTGTTTGTTGTCGCTTGTCGTGAAGAGGTCGATCTGCAGTTCCGGGACTTGACGAGAGATGAAAGAGAAGGAGTCTGCGTCTAGGGACCATTCTGACTCTATCGGGGTTGTCCTTGATAGAGCATCCGCCGTCACGATGCGGAATCCTTGAAGGTGAACTGCTGAGAGGTTCCATCTCTTCTTTTCCGCAAGGCGGAAGATGGGCAGAAACACTTGGTTGAGTTGGGGCGATCTTGAGCCCTGACGGTTGAGACATCTGACCACAACGGCGCTGTCCAGGGTTAGACGGATGTGGGACGAGGGTCGAGGAGACAGCCTTTTCAGAGAGAGAAGGACCGCCATGGGGTGCAGATAGCTATGGGGCGTGTCAAGCATACGTCCCCTGTTGTTATACGATATCCTAAAGGGAAACCTTATGAGTACTCGTGCCAGAAGTTAGAATTCCAGTGAAACCTTTAGTTTAATTCTCTGGGAATACCTACTGTAGTCATATATACCCTTAGGAAGCTACTGAAGGAACCTTCCATCAGGACGACATGGCTTGAGCCCAAAAAACGGATTTTGAGCGAAGCGAAAAATCTATTTTTGGGAGAGATGGCTATATATGACTACCATAATATTCCCAGAGAATTAAACTATAGGTTTTCACAGAATTCTAACTTCCGGAGCGAGTACTCTAAGGGTTTTCCCTTTAGAATATCGTATATCAACAGGGGACGCATGCATTAACACGTCACATGGCCATCTGCACCCCACCTAGCGTTTATGCTCCGAGGGGGAAATGTGGCGAGGTAACTGAGGTGACGTTCCAAAGTTACCCTACCTTCGTCACTGTTACAATACTCGCAACATAAACAAACTGGCGCCATACTTGTGTGACGTCACATCCGCCCTCATTCCGTTCTAGCTCACTACCAGCCTCCGCGATACAATACAGCAGGGAGGGGCCTAGCAGGCTGAACTGGAACAGTTGGGCGGGTCCATCAGGACGACATGGCCATCTCACCCAAAAATAGATTTTTCGCTTCTCTCAAAATCTGTTTTTTGGGCTCAAGCCATGTCCTAGATAATTAATGTATCGTGGATTTGTTCCCATTTCAAATGTCTGGTACTCCGAATAAACATTCCCGTGGTCTGGTGACCAAAGAGACCGTGACATCTCCGTTAAATGTCACTACCAGAGGCATTACACTGACCTGGCATCCCGCCCCCCTGGCGAGGAAGGTCCTAGTAGGACAAGAGGAATATCTCGAAGTAATCTGACGAGGAAAGACTGACCTGGATAAGAAATCGTGCCGGTCTCAAGACAGTTCAGAAGGGTAAATATTTGTGTAGGAACAAATTTATACCATTAGGTGAGTGTATATAAGATAGTAGGTATACTAATCATAATAAACTCTAGAGTAGGTTCAATAAAACAAGAACAGCAATATATTTTCATGTAAAAAATAGGAGCGAAAAGAGACGCATATGGTAAATAAAATAAATATTTTATTTGAAATGTGCATGGAAATATGGAAAATTATGTACAATAATAAAATACAATAATAGACATATATATGGTAAAACGATGGTGATGCAGAATCTGAAAGGGGAACAATCTTTTCTGTAATCACTAGTACCTGAGGAACGTCAGTCTTTTAAATCATAATACACTTCATGTCCGAGAACATGTGGCACACGTGTACGAATCTATGTCGTTTCACCTTGGTAAAGGGCAGTCCATTTGTGACACTAAGTGTCATTAGTGAAGTGTCATTAGTGACACTAAGTGTCCCTTGAAATCACTATGTATCGCACTAGGGTCAACACAGGCACCCGTTTGAGTTAAAGTCCCCAAAAAATCACTGTCCTACGCAGCACTAAACAGCAGGTTTCATCACGCTACCTGCTGCCACCACGAATCGCTTGACTTCTTGCACCTGCTTCGAATAGTGTTTGAAGAACACTGTAGGGGACCTCCAGCCTGTGAAGGATCGGAGGCTTTCGAAGTCCATTCCTTGGAAGAAATTTAGGGAAGAGGCGACTTTCCTGGGATCGTGACCTGCGGGTGTACTCTCAGGATCCGCTCTGCGAATAAAGTAGGTGATTTTCGCTCTAAGTTATTTTAGTGACAGGTCGCTGCCCGACGTTTCTCCTTTGAACAGCTGTCCTCCACCAAAGTCAGAAGGTCTTCGAAGATAGACCTTAAGACTCTCCACTGGGCAGAGAGAGACATATTCCTTCAGGGGGCAGATTCTCCAAGAGCCCCATCTTTTGGTGGGAAGTTCATTTTTAGCGAGAAACGTGGGGTCGGGGAAGAGGGTAAGTTCCCCCATGTCGGCGAACTGTATCTGGCCCTCTTCTCATGATAATGCCACTATTTCACTGACTCTGGCTCCCGTGGCGAGAGCAAAAAGGAATTTTACTTTCTGAGTCAAGTCTTTCAGAGGGCAAGAATCATTGTCCAGGGTAGAGGCAAAATGAAGCACCTTATCCAGGGACCAGGTGATGGGTTTCGGTGGAGGTGCTGGTCTAGCACACGCCTTTGGGAGTTATTGAAGATTTCGTTGGATAAATCTATTTGGAAGGCATATAGAAGTGGTCTGGTCAAGGCCGATTTGCAAGTGGAAATCGTATTGGCTGCCAAGCCTTGTCCATGAAGGTGAATAAAGAAGGACATGCAAAAATCTATAGAGATTTCCGTAGGATTTTTTGCCTTGACGAAGGATACCCACTTCTTCCAGGATGATTCATATTGCCTTCTGGTAGACTTTGTTTTGTATTCCTCTAGGAAGTCAAAACTTTTCTTCGAGATCCCGGACCTTTTCTTCACGGCTAGGCAGAGAAAATCATGAGATGAAGATCCTTGACTTTCTTTGATGAAGCGAAGACAGTCGACTTCTGCACCTGTTGGGAGAGAACTGGGCCCGGCAGAGGGATCAGCTTGGGCTGTAGCTCCAGGACTAGAGGGAACCAGTTGCTCCGGGGCCACTTGGGAGCCACTAGGGCTGCTGTCCCTTTGAAGGTTTTCAGTTTGGAGAGGACTTTCAGCAGAAGGTTGGGTGGAGGGAACAGGTAAATCTTGACCATCTGTTCTAGTCCAGGGACATGGCGTCCACTGCTTCCGCTTTGGGGTCCTCGTAAGGGGCCACATATCGAGGAAGTTGTTTGTTGTCGCTCATCGTGAAGCGGTTGATCTGTAGTTCCGGGACTTGACGAGAGATGAAGGAGAATGATCTTGCGTCGAGGGACCATTCCGACTCTATGGGGTTTGTCCTCGATAGAGCGTCCGCCGTCACGTTGCAGAATCCTTGTAGGTGAACTGCAGACAGGGGCCACTTCTTCCTGTCCGCTAGGCGGAAGATGGGTAATAGCACCTGATTTAGGTGGGGCGATCTCGAGCCCTGACGATTGAGACATCTGACTACTACCGAGCTGTCCAGAGTTAGACGGATGTGTATCGAAGGTCGCGGGGATAATTTCTTCAGGGTGAGAAGAACTGCCATGGCCTCCAAGATGTTGATGTAAAACGTCTTGAATAGGGGACACCATGTTCCTTGAACTTTTCGTTGATGGGAGTGGCCCCCCCAACCCTCCAGAGAAGCGTCCGTGTGAATGTTGAGCGATGGAGGTGGAGGTTGGAGAGGGATGGATCTTTTCAAGGTACTGGCTTCTGACTACGCGCTTAGCAGGGAGCGAAGCCTGTTTGCTAGGGGTCTCTTGAAGTCTCTTCAAGCGACGGATGCGTTTTGTCTCCAGACTCCTGATGCTTCCTTTAGCTGTGCTCGTAGCACTGGGTTTATCACTGAGGCGAACTGTAGTGAGCCGAGAACTTCCTCTTGCTGTCGTCTTGAGATCCGTTTGGATTTGAGAAGTCTTCTGACAGACCCTGCTATTTCTTTCCTTTTCTTTAGTGGAATGGAAAGGCGGTGTGACTGAAGATCCCAATGGACTACTAACCATTGGAACTTCTGAGCTGGAGCGAGGCGAGACTTTTTGGTGTTTATATTGAAACCCAGATGTTCCAGGAACTGGGTTACTTTACTGCAAGCTTTCAAACATTTTTCTGGCGAAGACGACCAGATCAGCCAGTCGTCGAGGTAGGCCATCAATTGGACGCCCTGAAGGCGTAGCTGGTAGACGATCGTGTATGCTAGCTTGGTGAAGATTCTCTGAGCCACGTTGAGCCCGAAGGGCATGGCTCTGAAGGCGTAGCTTCTTCGATGGAGCCAGAATCCTAGGTAGGAGGAAGCGTGGTGGTTCATTAGGATGTGCCAGTAGGCATCCACCAGGTCTATTGAGACCGTATAAGCCTTGTGAGGCAGTAGGGCTCTTATTTGTTGAAGAGTCAGCATCTTGAATTTGCTGTTCGCAATGAACTTGTTGAGGGGGGACAAGTCGAGAATGACTCTGAGTTTGTCTGAGTCTATCTTGGGAACACAAAACAGTCTTCCCTTGAACCTGGTGGACTTTACCCTCTTGATCACCTTCTTGTTCAAGAGTTCTAGGACATATTCTTCCAAGAGGGGGGTTGATGGCTGGAAGAATTGGTGGAAGGTTAGGAGTGGTTGTGTCCAGCTCCAACCCAGTCCCTTCTTGATGATGCTGTGTGCCCAAGGATCGAAGGTCCAGTGATCCTGAAAGTGGCGGAGTCTTCCTCCCAATGGAAGCCCTTCATTGCTTCTGGTTTCCCGAGGGCTTGCCACCTCGGCCGCTAGCTCCCCTTCCTCCTCTGCCCATGGAGGGGCGGCGCGAGAAGTCTCTGCCTGAGCCTCTACCTCTGGGACGAAAGGTAGTGGACTGACGTTCATAGGCATGGGTAAAGACCGGTGATTTGACACCACCGGTTGGGGGACCAACTGAAAGGTCTGTTGCAGCTGAGTGACCACTTGGGGAGTAGCGGGAGCCAGAAACTGGCGTTTTTGTTGACGCTGCTGGGGTCTTGGTTTGGAGGATTTCCTCTTAGGCTGAGGGCCTTCTTCCTGAGAGGATTTCCTCTTGGGTGACATGCCCCACTTGTTGAGAAGGTTCCGATTCTCAGAGGCAGCTTTGTCGACGATCTCTTTCACCAGAGCAGAGGGAAAGAGATGCTTACCCCAGATGTTGGAGGAGATTAGTTTCCGAGGTTCGTGTTTTACTGCCGCGTTGGCAAACACGAACTCTCTGCAGGTTCTTCTGGCCCTGATGAAGCTGTACAGGTCCTTCATCACAGTCATTAGGTGGGTTTTGGCAAGAACCATATAGAGGTCTGGGACTCTAACGTCCCCGGCCATGACCTCGAGCTGAATGTGGACAGGGAGGCCGCTAGTCTCTCCTTGGTCTCTTGCTCCCGACGAAGAAGGTGGTCATTCAGTTTCGGGAGGTCCTCGTTGAACTGACGTCCAGCTACGTCAGGGTCCAGCTTCCTAACCGTGAAGGTGAACTGGATATCTTTCCAGAATTTGTCGTCGGGGAGAAGGGCGAGGGAGAGAGGCCTACACTCCTCCAGGGTAGGACAGGGTTTTCCTTCCTCCACCGTCTTCATGACCGCATGGAAGGCCTTTTCCACGAAGGGGAAGGATGTGGAAGGGGGAGCAAGAAAGGACAGGTGCTACTTGCTCAGAGCCAGCATTTTTGAGTTAGTAAAGCCATGGCTCTTCAGGCATTCTGCCAGTAAGGCTTGGGCTTTGAGTGATCGAAAACGATTACCTCTTTGGGCTCAGTCTCCTCCTTGGAGGCCGGTTCGGACCTGAGTCAGACGTAACAGTTCGGGTAAGCCTCAAAGTTAGGGAAGAATTCCACTTCTTCCAAATGGATAGACCTTAACTTGTCGTTGATGAATATTTTGCCAGTTGTAATTGGCATATGCTCGGCGTACCTCCAGGGGTTAGACTCCGAGCAGGAAGGAAGGTCCTTAACCGAGATCTTCTTCGGTTGCTTCCATCCCATTGTAATCTCCCTAGAATGCTTGTTAATCTTCTCGTCCATTAAAGCCACCAATACCCAGATGGCATCTTCGGTGGCGGGCAGCAGGGGCTGCGATGCGGCGGAGGTAGAGGGGACTGGCTCCTCGACCACTACGGGAGCTGCCGGAGGTGGAGGGGCGACCTCGCCCTCCGAATCAGGGTATTCCACCTGATCCTCTTCTTCCTCCGGATCCTCGGCCATGAGGGTCCTCTTGGTGTTTTTGGACACGTCCGACATCTTCTCCACCTCGTCTAGACTACACTTGCTAAGCGTAGTCTCGATGTCTAGTTCGACGGTCAGTTGAACTAAGGGGATCTGATCCTGGGGGATCACAGAATCTGCCGACGCTTTCAGGAAAAGGATGGCCCTCATCTTCTCGCTGGGGAGATACAGCCCGGCAGCGTTTTACTGGAAACCGCGCACCCACTTGCGCAGTTTCTCTCGAGCATTGTCCCTGGCTTCTAAGGACGGGGAGTTGTCGAACCCCTCCGTCGAGGGGGCAGACTGGGCAGGACACTGGATTCCAATACTTTAGGTTGCCCTTCTTTGCAGTACAGGGGGCGTGGGTTTGACACGCTCCATGCCCGTAAAAGTCCGGGCGGCGAACCGAGCAGAAGGGGCTCTCACACTTCAGGTACTCCTCCTGTAAAAGAAATTAGAGTCATGTCTTACATTAGTCTTAACTTAAGATTCCATAATCTAATTCTTAAACTTAGAATTTTTGTTATGTGAGCACCGGATAGGTGAGCTAGAAAAGAAGTAGGTAGACACATACTTGTGAATCCCGTCCAGCCAGGTACTGCGACCTTTTCTGCCGGCAATTCCTTAGGACCTGAGGTTCTAGGAGACTAGGCTTCCTTATAAAGGAATTGTCTACAGAGTAGAGAAGGTCTGAAATCATTCAGAACCTAGATAAAAGAAGGGAAAATAGGATAAACCCCTCAATATTTGGGAAGGACCCGGTAAGAGACTGCACTGAGAAGCACAGAGTATGCTGGACACTTGGTATTGTACAATCATACACTGTCTTCAGGGTATGAAACGGCAAAGAAGATCAGTCTGGCTATATGGATGTATAGGTCGACTGCCGGCACGGGGCCGGCAGCCGAGGGGAAGGGGTGCTTGTCCCTGGAAGCCACAGAGCGTCGCCGGCAAGCCGGAGGCCTGGTCCGGCGGGGTGAATCCATCAAGGCTACACACTGAGCAGCAGAGAGGTAGGAAACACTTATAGGGGCGACCGCCGGCAAGGCGGCAGGTCGCCGGCAGGGCGGTGGCCTCCGGCAGCCGGCAGGCTGTCGGCGTTGGTGAACCTAGCTGGGTACATAAGATGGAAGATGTCTGAGAAGCCGACGACAGCGGCGGCGGCCCCCGGCAGCGGCGGCAAGGGGCGGCGGCCCCTGGCAGCGGCGGCAAGGGGCGGCGGCCCCCGGCAGCCGGCAGGCTGACGCCATAGTTTGTCCTCAGATAGGAAGTCATATGAAGTAGGAAGGTCACCTGGGGTGCTGGCGGCTAGCGGCAGCAAGGGCCGGCGGCTTCCGGCAGCCGGCAGGTTGTTGCCTTAGGTAATCCTCAGATAGGAACGTCCTATGAAGTAGGGAGTCACCTGGCGTGCCGGCGGCAGTCGCTGGCAGTCGTAGGCGGCAGTGGACAAGCACCATGATAGAAGAGAGAAAGATAAGGAGGGAAGGAGGAAGGGTAATGTCCGATACCCAATGGGCTTCCCTCCGGAAGGAGTGTACTCATGATGGGGGGGGGGACAACCTATCATCCGGCGACAAGGAGCCGGCAGACGGCTGGGTGCCTATGGTAATCCAAGGGAGGATCAGAGGACACTCTAAACAGGAGGGGGGGAGGGTGATCTTCTGCCGGCAGGGCGGCCGCTAACCCAACCCTATAGTTCGACTATGAGGGGGAAGTGTAGCAGAGCGGCGATCCAGGCAGGAGAGCACAGCTTAACCTACAATTCTCCCTGAGGGGAAATTGTAGGACAGCAGGTAGGGGTGTGAAGGCAACCCGACACAAAGGGATTGTGACCCTAAAGCTCCCAAAGGGTGGCGGAATCTGTTTTCTATACTACCCAGGCAGGAGAGAAGCGCTCTCCAACCCTAGGGTAGGTTAGCTCAGAGTATGAACAGAACTGGTGTACCGTCCTAAACTATAATAAAACAGAAACCCCCAAGGCCTAACGTAAACCAGGAGATCTTCTCCTAGATTAGGTAAGGCTGGGGATGCGTATCGCTAGGCCACAGGAGGAAGGGACGTGTCCCATCCAAGAGCAGTCTAGGGAGAAGGGCTAGGCCCCTCTACCTTCAGTCTCAGTAGATACCCCAAGGGAAAGGCGTTCCCTAGGGATGGACTGGGATGAACGATAGGTACTCTGGGGTTCTGACCGAAATTCCCCCATACACAATGGAAGGGAAGAGGGAAGAACTACCTAGCCTAACCTACCCGAAATATTTCGGGTAAGGGGCTAGGAATAGCAAGGCTACCCAGAGGGAGGTTACCCTAAGGTAATGGGGGAGATAAGGAAGCATACAAGGGTCCCAACGTTGGGTTAGGTGTGACCTGGCTGGACCAGGCACAGTCCCTTGTATGGTCCCTCAAAGGCGAAAATATGTGCAACATTGAGTCTTGTATGTTTAAAAATGCCTATACCGTCATTAAAATAACACTAGGAACACTATTATATCATGCAGAAGTAAGCATGAACACTAGGCTGCGGCCTATGCTAGGCTGAAAGGCTAGTATGGGGTCGGCTAACTAAGAGCGCCGAAGACTACTATCGGTATAATATAACTTATTCCTAATAATGAAGACTAAATAACTAAAGATTTAACTTAGTAATAAGGCCGGATAAGGCTGTTCTGGCTAGCTAAATAACGCATGCAAAGCGAACAGCTGCGCCATAAAATGGCGCCTCCGGGTAAGGCACAGCTCGGCCACAAAACACATAATTTTAGCGTAAAAAATCGTTACTATACGGCCAGAGCTTATTTAAACAATACAAGAACCTGGTACTCAACTTTCCAGAAGAAGGTGAAGCAGAAGGCTGAGACATGGTTGAAGGATGCACAAGCAAATATCCGATCACTGGGAACAAACAAAAGGCTTAGGGAGCTACCATGAACGGAATGAGAGCGGACGTGACGTCACACAAGTATGGCGCCGGTTTGTTTACGTTGCGAGTATCGTAACAGTGACGAAGGTAGGGTAACTTTGGAACGGTACCTCAGTTACCTCCCCACATTTCCCCCTCAAAGCTTAAACGCTAGGTGGGGTGCAGATGGCCATGTGACGTGTTAATGCATGCGTCCCCTGTTGATATACGATATTCTAAAGGGAAAACCCTAAGAGTACTCGCTCCAGAAGTTAGAATTCTATGAAAACCTTTAGTTTAATTCTCTGGGAATATTATTGTAGTCATATATATCCAAAGGAAGCTACTGAAGGAACCTTCCATCAGGACGACATGGCTCGAGCCCAAAATTATATATATATATATATATATATATATATATATATATATATATATATATATATATATATATATATATATATATATATATATATATATATATATATATATATATATATAATGGATTTTGAGCGAAGCGAAAAATCTATTTTTGGGTGAGATAGGCATGACGTCCTGATGGGAAGGTTCCTTCAGTAGCTTCCTTGGGTATATTTAACTACAGTGGATATTCCCAGAGAATTAAACTAAAGGTTATCACAGAATTCTAACTTCTGGTGCGAGTACCCTAAAGGTTTCCCTCAGGGATATCGTATATCAACAGGGGACGCATGTATTAACACGCCACATAGCTATCTGCACCCCATATAGAGTTAACACTTCGATATGGAAAGGTGGCTGAGTAACTGAGGAGCCGTTCCAAAGTCACTCTCATCCGTGGCTACTTTTGGTACTCGAGACGTAAACAAACGGGCGCCATTGCTAAATGACGTCACGTCCGTCCTCATCGTGAGCTCAGCTTCTACCAATCTCCGCGATACAGTAGGTCAGGGAGGGGCCTGAAAGGCTGAACTAGAATAGACGGGAGGGTCCATCAGGACGTCATGGCTATCTCACCCAAAAATAGATTTTTCGCTTCGCTCAAAATCCGTTTTTTGGGCTCAAGCCATGAAAAAATCCGGAAGTGTACCAGAAAATTAATGTATCATGGATTTTTTCCCCTTTAATCTAAGTGCCAAGGGCTTCGAACAGTATTACAGAACATGTCCTTACCAGAGATTCTATGATGAACTGGCTTCCTGCCCCCCTGGCAGGGAAGTCCTGGTGGTCAATAGGAACATTGAAGAACTACTCTCCGGGAGGAGAGATCATGCTGGACTCGGAGACAAGACAAGGGTTAATATTCGAGTAGGAATATTATCAAGGCATAAGTGAGAATATAACATAATTACTTATATTATTCTTTTTATCATCATTAAAGAAGTAAATGAAATTATAACAATCGTATATTTCTTGATAAGAAATAGGAGCGAAAAGAGACGAACATGGAAATAAAATAGACATTTTATTTTTAGGATTGCAGATCATTATGGAAGTAATCACAATAATGATTATAGAATTTATTTACATAATTAAGAATAATGTACATAGAAATGAAAGACGGTAATCTTGATTCTTAAAAGAAAAGTTTACTTTTTAGAAACACAAGTTCCCAGAGGAATGCCAGTCTTTTAAAATTCAAAGAAAACACTCCATGCCCTAGGGCATGTGGCACTCGTGTAAAGTCTATGACATTTCACCTTGGTAAAGAACAGTATATTAGAAACACTAAGTGTCCATTAAATCACTATTTATCACAATAAGGTCAACACAGGCACCCGTAGAGTTAGAGTCCCAAGTAACTCACTGTTCCTTGCAGATTTAAGCAGCAGGTTTCATAACACTACCTGCAGCTACCACGAAATGCTTCACTTCGTTCACTTGTTTTGCGTAGTGCTTGAAGAAAACGCGCGATGATTTCCAGCCTGTAAAGCTCTTGAGGCTTTCGAAATCCATACTCTGGAAGAAGTTCAGAGAAGAAGTGACTTTTCTAGGATCGTGACCTGCGGGTGTACTGTCAGGATCCGCTCTGCGAATGAAGTAGGTGATTTTCGCTCTTAGTTGTTTCAGTGACAGGTCACTACCCGATGTTTCTCCTTTGAAGAGTTGTCCTCCACCGAAGTCTGAAGTTCTTCGAAGATAGACCTTAAGACTCTCCACTGGGCATAGAGAGACATCTTCCTTCAGGGGGCAGATTGTCCAAGGGCCCCATCTCTTGGTGGGTAGTTCATTCTTGGCAAGAAACGTCGGATCGGGGAAGAGGGTAAGATCTCCCATCTCGGTGAACAGGATATGACCCTCTTCTCTTGATAATGCCACTATTTCACTGACTCGGGCTCCCGAGGCAAGAGCAAAAAGGAAGATAACTTTTTGAGTCAGGTCTTTCAGAGGGCATGAATCGTTGTCCAGGCTAGAAGCAAAATGGAGCACCTTGTCCAGGGACCAGGAGATAGGTTTTGGTGGAGGTGCTGGGCGTAGTCTAGCGCATGCCTTTGGCAGTTTATTGAAGATATCGCTGGACAGATCAATCTGGAAGGGGTATAGGAGTGGTCTAGTAAAAGCCAATTTACAAATGGAAATCGTGTTGGCCGCTAAGCCTTGTCCATGAAGGTGAATGAAGAAGGACATGCAAACATCAATGGTGATTTCCGTAGGATTTTTTGCCTTGACGAAGGAGACCCACTTTCTCCAGGAAGATTCATACTGCCGTCTGGTAGACTCTGTCTTGTACTCCTCGAGGAAGTCTAAGCTTTTCTTCGAGATCCCAAACCTTTTCTTTGCGGCTAAGGAGAGAAAATCATGAGATGAAGGTCCCTGATTTTCAGTGATGAAGCGAAGACAGTCGACTTCTGTACTTGTTGAGAGAGAACTGGGCCCGGTAGGGGGATCAGCGTGGGCTGCAGATCCAGGACCAGGGGATACCAATTGCTCCGGGGCCACTTGGGAACCACTAGGGCCGCTGTCCCTTTGAAGGTTCTCAGTTTGGATAGGACTTTCAGCAGAAGGTTGGGTGGAGGGAACAGGTATATCCTGGACCATCTGTTCCAATCCAGGGACATGGCGTCCACCGCTTCAACCTCGGGGTCCTCGTACGGGGCCACATATCGAGGAAGTTGATTGTTGTCGCTCATCGCGAAGAGATCGATCTGAAGTTCCGGGACTTGGTGAGAGATGAAGGAGAATGATCTTGCGTCTAGAGACCATTCCGACTCTATTGGGCTTGTCTTCGATAGAGCGTCCGCCGTCACGTTGCAGAATCCTTGTAGGTGAACTGTAGACAGGTGCCATTTCTTCCTCTCTGCCAAACAAAAGATCGGGAGAAGCACCTGATTTATTTGGCGCGATCTCGAGCCCTGACGATTGAGACAACTGACTACCACCGAGTTGTCCAGAGTCAGACGGATGTGGATTGAGGGAGGCGGGGAGAGTTTCTTCAGGATGAGAAGAACCGCCATGGCCTCCAAGATGTTGATGTGAAACGTCTTAAATAGGGGAGACCATGTTCCTTGAACCTGTTGTTGGTAGAAGTGACCTCCCAACCCTCCAGTGAAACGTCCGTGTGGATGTTGATCGATGGAGGCGGGTGTTGAAGAGGGATGGACCTTTTCAGGGCCTTTGCTTCTGACCACGGCTTTAAAAGTAAGCGAAGTCTGTTCGGAAGCCGTCTCTTGAGGTCTCTTTGAGCGATGGATGCGAATCGTCTCCAGACTCCCGCGGCATCCTTTAGCTGTGCGCGAAGCACTGGGTTTGTCACAGAGGCGAACTGTAGAGAGCCGAGAACTTGTTCCTGTTGTCGTCTTGAGATCCGTTTGGATTTTAGAAGCCTTCTGACAGACCCTGCTATTTCCTTCCTTTGCTTCTGTGGAATGGAAAGGTGGTGTGACTGAAGGTCGCAATGGATTCCCAACCATTGGAACTTCTGAGCTGGAGAGAGGCGAGATTTTTCTGCGTTTATCTTGAAGCCCAGATGCTCTAGGAACTGGGTGACTTTGTTGCAGGCTCTCAGACAATCTTCGGGCGATGTCGACCAGACTAGCCAGTCGTCTAGGTAGGCCATCACTTGGACGCCCTGAAGACGTAGCTGTTGGACGATTGTGTCTGCCAGCTTGGTGAAGATCCGTGGAGCCACGTTGAGCCCGAAGGGCATGGCCCTGAAGGCGTAACTTTTCCTTTGGAGTCGAAATCCTAGGTAGGAGGAAGCGTAGTGATTCATTGGAATGTGCCAGTAGGCATCCGCCAGGTCTATGGAGACCGTGTAGGCCCTGTGAGGCAGATGGGTCCTTATTTGTTACAGAGTCAGCATCTTGAATTTGTTGTTTGCAATGAACTTGTTGAGGGGGGATAAGTCTAGAATAACTCTGAGTTTGTCTGAGTCTTTCTTGGGAACACAAAAGAGTTTCCCTAGGAACCTGATTCCAGGACATATTCTTTCAGGAGGGGGGTTGACTGTTGGAAGAATTGCTGGAAGGATGGGGGTGGTTGAACCCAGCTCCAGCCCAGTCCATTCTTGACGATGCTGTGTGCCCAGGGATCGAAGGTCCAACGATCCTGGAATTGGCGGAGTCTTCCTCCCACCGGAAGCACTTCATTGCTTCTGGTGTCCCGAGGGTTTGCCACCTCGGCCGCTAGCTCCCCTTCCTCCTCTGCCTCTGGAGGGACGACGAGAAGAATCTCTGCCAGAACCTCTGCCTGAGCACCTACCTTTGGGACGAAAGGTAGTCGAGTGTTGCTCATAGGCAGGGGTGAAGAACGGTGACTGCGACACCACCGGCTGGGGGACCAATTGAAAGGTCTGCTGTGGCTGCGTAGCCACTTGGGGAGTAGCGGGGCCCGGAAATTGTCGTCTCGACTGACGTTGCTGGGGTCTGGGTTTCGAGGATTTTGTCTTAGGCTGAGGGCCATCGTCCTGAGAGGACTTCCTCTTTCGGGACATGCTCCACTTATGGAGAAGGTTCCTGTTCTCCATAGCTGCTTTGTCCATTATCTCTTTCACCAAGGTAGACGGGAAGAGATGTTTGCCCCAGATATTGGAGGAAATCAGTCTCCGGGGTTCGTGTTTCATTGTTGCACTGGCGAATACGAATTCCCTACAGGCTCTACGAGCCCTAGCGAAACTGTATAGGTCCTTAGTCACGGTCGCCAGGGGCGACTTAGTAAGGACCATGTAAAAGTCCGGGACTCTGGTGTCCCCGGCCATGAGTTCTAGCTGTACCTGATGTGACAGCGAAGCGGCAAATCTCTCCTTCGTATTCTGTTCCCTACGAAGGAGGTGATCGTTCAGCCGTGGGAGGTCCTCGTTGAATTGACGACCGGCCACATCAGGTTCTAGTTTTCCTGCCGTGAAGGTCGACTGGAAGTCTTTCCAGTGCCTATCATCGGGGGGAAGAGTAAGGGAGAAGGGTCTGCACTCCTCCAGTGCAGGGCAAGGCTTCCCTTCCTCCACAGCCTTCAGGACCTCTTGGAAGGCCTTTTCAATGAAGGGGAAGGTCGCAGTAGCTGGAGCAACAAAGGTTGGATGCTTCTTACTCAGCGCTGGCATCTTGGAGTTTGTGAAACCCGGGCTCTTCACTGCCTGAGCTAGCATAGCTTGGGCCTTCACGAGATCGAACACAATCACTTCCTTCGGTTCGGTCTCTTCTTTTGAGGCTGGTTCGGACCTGAGCCGGACGTAACAGTCCGGATAAGCCTCGAAATTCGGGAAGAACTCCACTTCTTCCAACGAAATAGAGCCAACCCTTTCACTAATGTAGATCTTACCAGTAGTGATTGGCATATGCTCGGCGTATCTCCAAGGGTTAGCTTCCGAGCAGGTGGGGAGGTCCTTAACCGAAATCTTCTTCAGTTGTTTGAAGCCGACAAGAGTCGTCCGGAATTGTTCCTGAGTCTCGCGCAGCTTCTTGTCCATGAGGGCTTCGAGCATTCTGAAGACCTCTTGAGTAGCCGATGGAAGAGGGTCCGGGGTGGCAGAAGTCGAAGGAACAGGTTCCTCGGATGTCACTGGAGTTGCTGGGGGAGCAGGAGCGACCTTGTTCTCCGAGTCAGGGTATTCCACCTGATCTTCCTCGTAGTCGAGTTCCTCGCCCATGAGGTTCTTCTCCGTCTCTTCGGACACCTCCGACATACGTTCCATGTTGTAGGAATCAAGATGGCACTCACGCATGGACTGTGCCATGACGATGTCGGGTTCGACCACAATCTGGACGGTGGGAATTTGTTCTCGAGGGACCACCGAGTCCTTGGATGCTTTTGGAAAAAGCAAAGCCCTCAAGTCTTCAGTGAGAAGATACGGTCCATTGGTGTTCTTTTGGAAGCCACGCACCCATTTGCACAGCTTCTCTCTAGCGATGTCCCTTACCTCCGTGGTAGGAGGATCGTTGAACGCCTCGTCAAGAAGACTCTTGCAGACTGAACAGTTCTGCGGGTCCCAAAATTTAAGGACGCCTTTCTTGGCGGCGCAGGGGGCATAGAAGTCCGGGCACATCACTCCACAGAAGTTGCTTTCGCACTTCATGTACTCCTCCTGTAAAAGAAAGAGATCATGAGTACATGGAAGGCATAAGAATGACTTACATTACTCTAAAATTAAGAATAACTTAATCTATAATAGCATAGTAATGTTCGAGGTTGATGAGCGGGAAAGGAAGTAGATAGACACATACTTGTGAATCCCGCCCAGCCGGTTACCGTAACCTTATCCGTAAACAATTCCTTTGGACCCGAGGGTCACAAATGAGGGAAATCCGTATGGATGAGCCAAGCTAGGCTTTTAAAAGGAATTGTCCACAGAGTGTACCAGGATCTGAGACTACTCAGAATCTTGGGAGAGAGGGGAAAATAGGATAAACCCCTTAGTAAAAGTAGGTTCCGGCAATCGACTGCTCTGAGATACACAGAATATGCTGGAATTGTTGTAATGTGCAATCAAACAGCATAGCCACTATTTTAGTTGGTATAACAATACCTATGGGGAGGTGGCCAGGCTATCTGGCTGCATCATATTGACTGCTGGCATGTTGCCGGCAGCCAGGGAAGGGGTACATGTCCCTTAGCGTCTCATGAGGGGGCCCCGGCAGACCGACGGCACACCGGAGGCCGGTCCTGCAGGGTGGAAAACATCAAGGCAGACACACTGAGCAACCAAGATGGATAATACACAGTGGCGACCGTTGGCACAGCGGTGGATCGCCGGCAGAGGCGGAGGGCCGGAGGCTGACGGCATGGTGAGCCTTAGTTCAATTCATAAGAGATATATATATAAGGGTGGATACCTAGTATGCCGGTAATCAATGCCGGCATGTGGGCGGCAGACTCCGAAAGTCGGCCGGCTATTGCTAGGTAAATATAAGGGGTGGGACGTCGGCAGTATGTCGACGGAAGGCGGCAGCCTCCGGCACTCGGTAGGCTGACGACTTAGAGGGGGAAGGTACCTTATGAATAAAGGTCACCTAAGGTAGTGGCGGTTATTGCCGGCAGTAGAGACGGCAAGGGACCGGCACCAAGATAGAGAGAGAAAAAGGTAAGGGGGGATGGGAGGGGTAATATCCTATACCCCTCCGTCATCCCCCCGGAGAGAGTGCACTCATGATAGGAGTAGATACTCCTAACATCCGGCGGCAGTGGGCCGGCAGACGGCCGGGAGCCTGAGGTAACCCAAGGGAGGGATAGAGGGCACTCAAAGAGGGGGAATCCCCCACCGGCAGGACCGCCGCCGGCAACCACCCTTATAGAACGCTATGAAGGGTATGTGTACCAGAGCGGCCAGCTCAGCAAGAGAACAAGGCTAGCCCTACCACTCCACCCAAGGGAGGAGCTGTAGGACCAAGGACAGGGGTGTGTAGGCAGGCCTACACCAAAGGGATAGAGTGGGGAGGGAGAAGTAGGGGTCTTTCTAAATGGGTAGACTCTGTATGAGAGCGGCCACCAAGGCAAGGAAGAACGCTCCCTAACCTAGGATAGGTAGACCAGATCAAGTACAGAACTAATGTACTGTCCCAAACTATAATAAGACAGAGTCTGCCCCCAGAGCTTAACCTAGAGTAGGAGGACCAACTACTAGGCTAGGAAAGCCTGAAAGACACATCGCTAGTTGCAGGGAGGAAGGGTAACCCAACCAAGTGCAACTGGAGAAGGGCAGAGCCCTTCCTCATGTCTCAGGCGCGACCCTAAGGGGGGGGGTTCATTCCCTTAGGGTGGGCAGAGAAGCGATAAATACTCTGGGTGTAAACAAGATCTCCCTATAGAGAAGGGAAAGCAAGTCTACCCAGAGGGAATTACCCGCAGGCAAGGGGAATAGGGAGCATACAAGGGTTCCTACATTAGGTTAGGAGGGGGTTGGTACACAACCAACTCAGTCCCTTGTATGGTCCCCGAAGGCGAAAACACTTACATCACAGTAACTAGTATGTTTAATAATGCCAAAATCTTCATAAATTAACTTAGGAACACATATATATCATGCAGTAATATGAGCACTAGGCTGTCAAGCCTACGGGCTAAGCTAGCGATCTAGTATGGGGTCGAACAGCGACCGTGGTCTGATGAGCGCTAAAACACGATATCATAATTTCCTAGCTCTGAAGACTAAATAACTAATAATATTAATTAGTTAAAGGACCATAGAAGGATGTTCTGGCTAACTAAATAAGGCATGCAACGTGAACAGCAACGCCGTCATGGCCACAAAACACGATATTTTAAGAAAAGTAGAAGTTACTTTATGGCCAGAGCTTATTTAAACAATACTAGGACCTGGTACTCAACTTTCCAGAAGAAGGCGAGGCCGAAGGCTGCGACATTATGGCGATGGAAGCAGATAAAAGAGTCACTTGGGAAAAATCCGACTTAGCGTAGAAGCTAACGGCGAAAGGATGAGGACGGACGTGACGTCATTTAGCAATGGCTCCCGTTTCTTTACGTCTCGAGTACCAAAAGTAGCCACGGATGAGATTAACTTTGGAACGGCTCCTCAGTTACTCAGCCACCTTTCCATAACGAAGGGTTAACTCTATATGGGGTGCAGATAGCTATGTGGCGTGTTAATACATGCGTCCCCTGTTGATATACGATATCCTAAAGGGAAACCTTTAGGGTACTCACACCAGAAGTTAGAATTCTGTGATAACCTTTAGTTTAATTCTCTGGGAATATCCACTGTAGTTAAATATACCCTAGGAAGCTACTGAAGGAACCTTCCCATCAGGACGTCATGGCTTGAGCCCAAATATATATATATATATATATATATATATATATATATATATATATATATATATATATATATATATATATATATATATATATATATATATATATATATACACATTTTTGGGCTTCGGTCATGTCGTCCTGATGGAAGGTTCCTTCAGTAGCTACCTAAGGGTATATATGACTACAGTAGATATTCCCAGAGAATTAAACTAATGGTTTCACAGAATTCTAACTTCTGGCGCGAGTACCCATAAGGTTTCCCTTTAGGATATCGTATAATAACAGGGGACGTATGCTTGACACGCCACATAGCTATCTGCACTCCACATAGCCTTTACGCTTTGAGGGGGAAGTTGGTGGCAAGTTATGGGAGGAGCCGTTACAAAGTTCTTCTCCTCTGTTGCTGTTACGGTACTCGGATGACGTCATAAATGACGCCATGTTGGCCGCTATCTTGGTTGACGTCATAACCGCGCACCTTCTCCATTCCTTCTCTTGTAGCGTCTATGACCAGGTGTTTTTCCCAGTTGTTCGCTATTATTTACCAGCAGGTCACAATCCTCAGCCTCTTCTGCCCATGGAAAGTCGAGTACCATATCCTTATATTGTATAAAACAGCTCTGGCCATAAAGTAACGCCTTTTTATCTTTAAATACTGTGTTTTGGGGCGGAGCTGTTGCCTATACTGGAGGCGTCATGGTGCTGTTGTTCGCTTCGCATGCTTTATTTAGTTAGCCAGAACAACTTTCCCGGTTTCTTAACTAATTATCAGTACCAGTTATTTAATCTTCATTGCTAGGAATTAGTTATATTATGCCGATAGTATTCGTTTTTTCGGCGAGTGTAGGTAGCCGAATTTACGACGCTAGAGTTGCTAGCCCATCCCCTAGGCTCGATAGCCTAGGCATTTTAGTTTACTTTCATGCATGATATAATAAGTGTTCCTAGTGTTAATCTATGAAATGAAGATATTAGGCATTTATACATATAAGATTCAGTGATTGCACATGAGTTTTTCTTCTTCTAGGAAGTATACAAGGGGTTTTTGGGCTCAAGCCATGACGTCCTAATGGAAGGTTCCTTTAGTAGCTTCTGAAGGGTATATATGCCTACAGTTATATTCCCAGAGAATCAAACCAAAGGTTTCAAAGAATTCTAACTTCTGGCGCGAGTACCTTTAAGATTACTCTCAAGGGTATCGTATATCATCAGGGGACGTATTCTTGACACGCCACGTGGCAATCTGCACCCCGAATAGCCTTTACGCCTCGAGGGGGAATATGTGGCAGAATAGAAGGGTAACCGCAACAAAGATTACCCTGGTTCCCCTACTACAATCGTATCACAACCGAGCCAACTCCCTCTGGCGGTCATTCCTTTATCTGTAGCGACTCGTTACGGTGGTGTTCCCTGTCGATCTGACATTTTCGATCAATTTCTGGGAATCTTTATGCTTCTATGGCTTCTTTCTCCATCCAGAAAGTTGAGTATTTATTCTTTACAATATATAATTTAGTTCCAGCCTCACAATGAATTTGTGTATTTATTGTGTGCGGATCTTCGCCGATCGCCGGTGTCGCCATGGCGCTGTCGTTCTTTGTACATGTGCTATTTAGTTAGCAGAACGACATTCCGGTGTAAATAGCTTAATCATTATTATGAAAGCTATTTAGGCATTATATATTGTAAAGATATCTATAAGCATATTTTTCCCTTTTCCGTGGCGATCGTATATGTCAGAGTTTTGGTGATTTAGGTAACCGAAATCTCGTCTTGTCTGGGTAACATAACCTAAACAACATATACTTTCGTCATTTCCCCGGTTACCCTTGTGTATTGGTTATCATTCCTGGAGATCGATATCCCCTGGAATTATATTAACCGTTATTGATCTCGCTAGAGATTTATGGGTAATCTCTCTTCCCTCTGAGAGTAGCCTTAGGCTACAACTCTGAGTCGGCCTTGAATTTCGAATTCAGGCATGACTAGCCTAGAGTTTTCTGTCTCATCCCTTAACGGCTGACGGCAAGTTTTGGGATTCGATCAGAACCTCAGAGTATTTAGTCCTATGCTAGCCGACCCTGGGCTATAGAGTCGTATACTCTTGTGGCCTAGGATGGCGCCGGCATTGGAACTCTGTATCTCCCTTGTTGAGAGGAACGGCATGAGCTGCCGTCCCCTTAACTGTATTAGCACCTCCTAAGCTGGAGAATAAATGGTTCTCCTGCCGCTTGTGGTCGTGCCGGTGCTGAAACAGAGTTTCTTCAAGGTGTGTAGATCCGGCAACATTGCCGGTCCCTCCTATACCTCATATGGACCCTTTCCCCTCCCCTCTCTGTTCTTTTACGATGGCCGAGCCATTGTCTTTCCTGTGCTGGAGTCCTGCAACCTTACCATTGCCGGTGGGTTGCCAGAGCCGCCCAGACCCCCCCTCCTCAGCTGTCGGCGACTGCTGGCGGCCATGACGGCTGTCGGCGACTGCCAGCTTCCAGCAGCTGTGGATGGGAGGTCCCTTTTATCACAAAGGTTCTCCAGTTCTCCCTTGAACTGATAGCCACAGTTTCTGTTGTCGGCATATTGTTCTGGCCAGCAGTAGACCGGCACAGATAGATACTGACTCAGTAGGTAGCATGCCGACTGTACTCGTGCTGCCGGAGGCTGGCATACAGTAGTAAGCCGGCAATAGTACTGTGGCTAAATGGAAGTGAACCTTCTTTTCGGAGAAAGGCAGTAAAATTAGACTTTTACATCTTTTATTACTGTATACATATACAGTAATAGATAGCCTTCACTCCATGCTTTCTCTCTCTCTCTCTCTCTTTTCTAGCTTGCTAGATACTCCGGCAATAGCTAGCTAATCCAGCAATATGCCGGCTGAACTACAGTATATGTCTATACAAGTAATCAGTATAATTGCAGTATAGTATATACGGCAGATGAATAACTATCGTATATATTATACTAGTAGTTATTTCCAATATATCTTGGGTATCCCTGCCCAGATATTTGATGAACCCAATTCTATATTGATGGAATAATATTTCATCAATATTCTGATTTGAAATCAGTTTCCATTTATCCTGCAATATTGAATTTCGTAAAGGGCTGGTGGTGTGACACCTCTAACCCCTATATGGGAGAGCCCTTATCCCTGAGTTTCCCTGATCAGGAAACTCCCTGATTTAATATTACAAGGGAGGTCACAGCAAATAGATTGGTTGGGATGCATAAGTATATGTCTTTTATTTTCTGCCTGTTGAACTACGGTATAGGTCTATACAGGTAGTCAGTATATTTGCGGTATAGTAAATATGGCAGATGGATAACTAACGTATAGATTATACTAGTAGTTATTTCCAATATATATTGGGTGTCCCTGTCTAGATATTTGCTGAACCCAATTCTATATTGATGGAATATTTCATCAATATTCTGATTTGAAATCAGTTTCTATTTACCCTGCAACATTAAATTTCGTAAAGGGCCGGTGGTGTGACGCCTCTAACCTCTAAAGGGGAGAGCCCTTATCCCTGAGTTTCCCTGTTCAGGAAACTTCCTGATTTAATATTGTAAGGGAGGTTACAGAAAATAGATGGGTTGGAATACACAAATATATGTCTTTTAATTTCTAATCAACATATCTTGGATGCGAGCTTCTGCTGTTACCGCTCCTATTTCGAAAGAATGACATTCCTTCGATACTCTGATTGTGTATCAATCCTCCTTACCTCACAGTGTTAAGCATAGAAGGGGACAGTGCATGTACACTTCCTTACACCTAGGTGTTCGAACCCCTTTTCTTCAGGGAATTCCCAGGTTGGAGGAATTTCCTTATCTTAAGACTGAGGAGAAGTAACAGCATTGGCTCACAGGGGATACACGGGTATGTGTCACCCACTATCTCTTTTAGCTTTCTGTCCTAAGCTATTTTGTCAAAAGACGATTTTGAAAATTGTTTATCGATGCGATAATCAATTGAATACTCATTTCTGTTCTCCCTTCCTTACAGGAGGGACACCAGATGATGCATTGCAGTCTTCTGCAGTTATAAAGATGAGTATTTTCACAGACATAATATATGCAGGTTCACCCCCCCCCCAGCAATATTATTTCCAAAATCCCCAACCTACAAGACGGCAGTCTAGAGCTGTCGAACTGTGGTTGGTTTTCGTTTCGAAAGTTATCTCATAAATGCGGATCAATTGCGAACTCGTAAAAATGCAAAATCTCTACGGGAATTGGACTGAAAATTTCACTTTCTCATTCCTAAAACTGCTGATTTAGTGTTCCCTTTAAAGGTTTTTAAGGTCTAAACCCCCCACCCCCCAAACCCTGCCTCTCAAGATGAGGTTGCAGACACTAACGGCATTGGTGAGTCTGAGCGGGACTCGAACCCCCGACTGACAAACACCGGGCAGAGACTCCACAATCAAGCCACACCTTGTAGTGAAATCAACGACAGCAGTCATTGTTTCACTGTCACATCTGACTCCGCCGCCAAGAGCCAGCAGTGTGTGCCCTTGGTCACCACCCAGTCAATAGCTGAGTTGGTATACCTTCAATCGACAGCCCGCCGATTACCGGCAGTCTGCCGACAGCCCGAGGAGTCGCCTCTGGTTCAGAGATCCGCTGACTATGCGTATAGTTTTCACCACTACCCAGTCACATTGAATACTGGCTAGTATGGCGTGCTCAATCTGCAAAGGCCTCCTTGATGAGGTGTTCGACAATACCAGGGACAATGCTCGAGAGAAACTGCGCAAGTGGGTGAGCGGTTTCCAGAAGAACGCCACCGGGCCGTATCTCCCCAGTGAAAAGATGAGGGCCATGCTTTTCCCGAAAGCATCAGCAGATTCTGTGATTCCCCAGGATCAGATCCCCTTGGTTCAACTGACCGTTGAGCCATACATCGAGACTACGCTTAGCAAGTGTCGTCTGGACGAGGTGGAGAAGATGTCGGATGTGTCCGACAATACCGAGAGGACCCTCATGGGTGAGGATCTGGAGGAAGAAGAGGATCAGGTGGAGTACCCTGATTCGGAGGGCGAGGTTGCCCCACCTCCGGCAGCCCCTGTAGTGGTCGAGGAACCAGTCCCCTCCACCTCCGCCGCCTTGCAGCCCCTGCTACCCGCCCCCGAAGATGCCATCCGGGTATTGGTGGCGTTGATGGACGAGAAGCTTAATAAGCATTCTGCGGAAATCACAAGTCGTTTGATGGGATAGAAGCAACCGAAGAAGATCTCGGTTAAGGACCTTCCCTCCTGCTCGGAGTCTAACCCCTGGAGGTACGCCAAGCATATGCCAATTACAACTGGCAAAATCTTTATCAACGACACGTTAGGGTCTATCCATTTGTTTTTGACTCCCGCTACTCCCCAAGTGGTCACACAGCCGCAACAGACCTTTTAGTTGGTCCCCCAACCAGTGGTGTCGCAATCACCGGTCTTCACCCCTGCCTACGAACAACAGTCCTCTACCTTTCGTCCCAGAGGTAGAGGCTCCAGCAGAGACTCCTCGTGCCGTCCCTCCAGGGGCAGTGTAGGAAGGGGAGCTAGCGGCCGAGGTGCCAAACCCTTGGGAAACCAGAAGCAATGAAGTGCTTCCGGTGGGAGGAAGACTCCGCCACTTTCAGGATCACTGGACCTTCGATCCTTGGGCACACAGCATCATCAAGAAGGGACTGGGTTGGAGATGGACACAACCACTTCCAACCTTCCACCAATTCTTCCAGCCATCAACCCCTCTCTTGGAAGAATATGTCCTAGAACTCTTGAACAAGAAGGTGATCAAGAGAGTAAAGTCCACCAGGTTCCAGGGAAGACTGTTTTGTGTTCCCAAGAAGGACTCAGACAAACTCAGAGTCATTCTCGACTTGTCCCCCCTCAACAAGTTCATTGCAAACAACAAATTCAAGATGCTGACTCTTCAACAAATAAGAGCTCTACTGCCTCACAAGGCCTACACGGTCTCAATAGACCTGGCGGATGCCTACTGACACATCCCAATGAAACACTACGCTTCTTCCTATCTAGGATTCCAGCTCCAGCGAAGAAGCTACGCCTTCAGAGCCATGCCCTTCGGGCTCAACGTGGCTCCGAGAATCTTCACCAAGCTAGCAGACACAATCGTCCACCAGCTATGCCTTCAGGGCGTCCAAGTGATGGCCTACCTCGACGACTGGCTGGTCTGGTCGACTTCGCCAGAAGAATGTTTGAGAGCTTGCAGCAAAGTGACCCAGTTCCTGAATCATCTGGGTTTCAAAATAAACACCAAGAAGTCTCGCCTCGCTCCAGCTCAGAAGTTCCAATGGTTAGTAGTCCATTGGGATCTTCAGTCACACCGCCTTTCCATTCCACTGAAGAAAAGGAATGAAATAGCAGGGTCTGTCAGAAGACTTCTCAAATCCAAACGGATCTCAAGACGACAGTAGGAGCTAGTTCTCGGCTCCCTACAATTCGCCTTAGTGACAAACCTAGTGCTATGAGCACAGCTAAAGGATGCCTCAGGAGTCTCGAGACGAAACGCATCCGTCGCTCAAAGAGATCTCAAGAGACCCCTACCGAACAGGCTTCACTCCCTTCTAAACCCGTGGTCAGAAGAAAGGACCTTGAAAAGATCCATCCCTCTCCAACCTCCACCTTCATCGCTCAACATCCACATGGATGCTTCTCTGGAGGGTTGGGGGTGTTACTCCCATCAACGGCAAGTTCAAGGAACATGGTTTCCCCTATTCAAGACTTTTCACTTCAACATCTTGGAGGCCATGGCGGTTCTTCTCACCCTGAAGAAATTATCCCCGCATCCCTCGATACACATCCATCCAACTCTAGACAGCTCGGTAGTAGTCAGATGTCTCAATCCTCAGGGCTCGAGATGGCCCCACATAAATCGGTGCTATTGCCCATCTTCCGCCTGGGGGACAGGAAAAAGTGGCATCTGTCTGCAGTTCACCTACAAGGATTCCACAACGTGACGGCGGACGCTCTATTAAGGACAAGTCCCACAGAGTCGGAATGGTCCCTAGACGCAAGATCACTCTCCTTCATCTCTCGTCAAGTCCCGGAACTACAGATCGACCTCTTCGCGACGAGCGACAACAAGCAACTTCCTCGATATGTGGCCCCTTACGAGGACCCCAAAGCGGAAGCAGTGGACGCCATGTCCCTGGACTGGAACAGATGGTCCAAGATTTACCTGTTCCCTCCACCCAACCTTCTGCTGAAAGTCCTCTCCAAACTGAGAACCTTCAAAGGGACAGCAGCCCTAGTGGCTCCCAAGCGGCCACGGAGCAACTGGTTCCCCCTAGTCCTGGAGCTACAGCCCAAGCTGATCCCCCTGCCAGGCCCAGTTCTCTCCCAACAGGTGCAGAAGTCGACTGTCTTCGCTTCATCAAAGAAAAGGTTTGGGATCTCGAAGAAAAGTTTGGACTTCCTAGAGGAATAAAAAACGAAGTCTACCAGAAGGCATTATGAATCATCCTGGAAGAAGTGGGTATCTTTCGTCAAGGCAAAAAATCCTACGGAAATCTCTATAGATTTTTGCATGTCCTTCTTTATTCACCTTCATGGACAAGGCTTAGCAGCCAATACGATTTCCACCTGCAAATCGGCCTTGACCAGACCACTTCTATACGCCTTCCAAATAGATTTATCCAGCGAAATCTTCAATAAACTCCCGAAGGCATGTGCTAGACTCCGTCCAGCACCTCCACCGAGACCCATCACCTGGTCTCTGGATAAGGTGCTTCATTTTGCCTCTAACCTGAACAACGATTCTTGCCCTCTGAAAGACTTAACTCAAAAAGTAATCTTCCTTTTTGCTCTCGCCTCGGGAGCCCGAGTCAGTGAAATAGTGGCATTATCAAGAGAAGAGGGCCAGATACAGTTCGCCGACACGGGGGAACTTACCCTCTTCCCTGATCCCACGTTTCTCGCTAAAAATGAACTTCCCACCAAAAGATGGGGCCCTTGGAGAATCTGCCCCCTGAAGGAAGATATCTCCCTATGCCCAGTTGAGAGTCTTAAGGTCTATCTTCGAAGAACTTTAGACTTTGGCAGAGGACAGCTTTTTAAAGGAGAAACGTCGGGTAGTGACCTGTCACTAAAACAACTAAGAGCGAAAATTACCTACTTTATTCGCAGAGCGGATCCTGACAGTACACCCGCAGGTAATGATACTAGGAAAGTCGCCTCTTCTCTAAATTTCTTCCAAGGAATGGATTTTGAAAGCCTCCGATCCTTCACAGGCTGGAGGTCCCCTAGAGTTTTCTTCAAACACTATTCGAAGCAGGTGCACGAAGTCAAGAGATTCGTGGTGGCAGCAGGTAGCGTGATGAAACCGGCTGTTTAGTGCTGTGTAAGACAGTGAGTTTTTTTTTCGGGTGCCTTTTTGCTCTCGCCTCGGGAGCCCGAGTCAGTGAAATAGTAGCATTATCAAGAGAAGAGGGCCAGATACAGTTCGCCGACACGGCGGAACTTACCCTCTTCCCTGACCCCACGTTTTTCACTAAAAATGAACTTCCCACCAAAAGATGGGGCCCTTGGAGAATCTGCTCCCTGAAGGAAGATGTCTCTCTATGCCCAGTGGAGAGTCTTAAGGTCTATCTTCGAAGAACTTCAGACTTTGGCGGAGGACAGCTTTTTAAAGGAGAAACGTTGGGTAGTGACCTGTCACTAAAACAACTAATAGCGAAAATTACCTACTTTATTCGCAGAGCGGATCCTGATAGTACACCCGCAGGTCATGATCTTGGGAAAGTCGCCTCTTCTCTAAATTTCTTCCAAGGAATGGATTTTGAAAGCCTCCTATCCTTCACAGGCTGGAGGTCCCCTAGAGTTTTCTTCAAACACTATTCGAAGCAGGTGCACGAAGTCAAGAGATTCGTGGTGGCAGCAGGTAGCGTGATGAAACCGGCTGTTTAGTGCTGCGTAGGACAGTGAGTTTTTTTTCGGGACTTTAACTCAAACGGGTGCCTGTGTTGACCCTAGTGCGATACATAGTGATTTCAAGGGACACTTAGTGTCACTTATAGACTGTTCTTTATCAAGGTGAAGCGACATAGATTCTTACACGTGTGCCACATGTTCTTGGACATGAAGTGTATTATGATTTTAAAAGACTCGCGTTCCTCAAGGAACTGGTGATTAAAGGCAAAATTTTTCCCTTTCAGATTCTGCATCACCGTCTTACAGAAAATATATGTCTGTTATCCAGTATTATTATTGTGCATAATTTTCCATATTTCCATGCAATTTTTAAATAAAATATTTATTTTATTTACCATATGCGTCTAATTTCGCTCCTATTTTTACATGAAAATATATTGCTGTTCTTGTTTTATTCAACCTATTTCTAGAGTTTATTACAGTTAGTATACCTACTACCTTATATACACTCACCTAATGGTATAAAATTTGTTCCTACACAAATATTTACCCTTCTGATCTGTCTTGAGACCGGTACAATCTCTTAATCCAGGTGAGTCTTTCTTCGTCAGATTACTTTGAGATGTTCCTCTTGTCCTATTAGGACCTTCCCTGCCTGGGGGGCGGGAAGCCAGGTCATTGTAATGCCACTGGTAGTGACATTTAACGGAGATGTCACGGTCTCTTTGGTCACAAGACCGCGGGAATGTTAATCGGAGTAAAAGGCATGTGAAATGGGAACAAATCCACGATACATTAATTCTCTAGTACACTTCCATCAGGACGACATGGCTTGAGCCCAAAAAACGGATTTTGAGCGAAGCGAAAAATCTATTTTTGGGTGAGATGGCCATGTCGTCCTGACGGACCCACCCAACTGTTCCAGTTCAGCCTGCCAGGCCCCTCCCTGCTATATTGAATCACGGAGGCTGGTTGTAAGCTAGAACGGAATGAGGACAGACGTGACATCACACAGTATGGCGGACGGTTTGTTTACGTTGCGAGTACCGTAACAGTAACGAAGGTAGGGTAACTTTGGAACGGCACCTCAGTTACCTCGCCACCTTTCCCCTTCGAAGCGTAAACACTAGGTGGGGTGCAGATGGCCATGTGACATGTTAATGCATGCATCCCCTGTTGATATACGATATTCTAAAGGGAAACCTTTAGGGTACTCGTGCCAGAAGTTAGAATTCTGTGAAAACCTTTAGTTTAATTCTCTGGGAATATTATGGTAGTCATATATATATCCAAAGGAAGCTACTGAAGGAACCTTCCATCAGGACGACATGGCCATCTCCCCCAAAAATAGATTTTTCGCTTTGCTCAAAATCCGTTTTTGATGATCTTTTTGGGCTCAAGCCATGGCGTCCTGATGGAAGGTTCCTTTTTGGTAGCTTCCTTGGGTATATAAACTACTAGATATTCCCAGGGAATTTAACCACAGGTTATCACAGAATTCTAACTTCTGGAGCGAGTATCCTAAAGGTTTCCCTTTAAGACATCGTATATCAACAGGGGACGCATGTATTAACGTGCCACATAGCTATCTGCACCCCACATAGAGTTAACACTTCGATGTGTAAGAGCGGAGAATAGCTGGGGAGCCGTTCCACAGCTAATCTCGTCCGTGGCTACTTTTGGTACTGGAAACATAAACAAACGGGCGCCATTGCTAAATGACGTCACGTCCGTCCTCATCCTTCGCATAGTAGCTTGCCTTACTATGACGGATTTTCCCTGTGCTTACTTTATCGACTTGCATCTTAGCCATGTCTCTACCCTTGGCCTCGCCTTCTTCTGGAAAGTTGAGTACCAGGTTCCAGTATTGTTTAAATAAGCTCTGACCGTAAAGTAACTTTTACTTTTCGAGATATTTCATGTTTTTTGGCAGAGCTGTGCTACTACCGGACATGCCATTTTATGGCGTCGCTGTTGTCTTGCATGCCTTATTTAGCTAGCTTCAACAGCTTCTCCGGCCTTATTAACTAATCGATACTATTAGTTATTTAGTGTTCATAGCTAGGAACTTTATATATCGTGTTTTGACGCTCTTTTATTGGTCATCGCCTGACCCCATACCAGATCGCTAGCCTAGCCCCTAGGCCAGAGTGCCTATCATCAGTGTTCATGCATGATATATTACAGTGATCCTAGGTTAAGTTATGAAGATAGTGGCTTTATTTTATGATACTGTTTACTGTGATGCAAGTGTTTTCGCCTTCAGGGACCATATAGGGGATAGGTTTGATAGTGTGCCTTTCTAACCTAACCTAAATGTAGGACCCCTATATGCTCCCTTCACCCCCTGCCTTAGGGCATTCCCTCTGTGTAGCCTTGCTCCCCCTACCACGTAAGGGGATCAAGCTCATATCAAAGTACCTATCGCTTCTCTGTCCTCCCTAAGGGAATGATCCCCCCTTAGAGTTGCGTCCGAGAATGAGGAACGGCCTGCCCTTCCTCTATTGCTGAGGCTAGGTTCCTGACCTTCCCTGCAATAGCGATACGTCTTCCAACCTTCCTGGTTCAGGGTGTAATATCCCTGCTCTAGGTTAGGCTTGGGGGGAGCTAGTTCTGTGCCTTGCTTGAAACGGTACCCATGCACCGTTCTCAGCAAGGCTGCCTACCTTAGGCTAGGGAGCGTCCTCCTTTCCTTGGTGGCCGTTTTGGTACAGAACCTCCCCTATGGAAGACCCTTCTTCTTCTCCCCTCCCCACCTATCTCTTGTATGGCCTAACCTATACTTAGGTTAGCCTATACCCATCTGTCCCCTGTCCTACAACTCCTCCTTAGGGTGGAGTGATAGGGCTACCTTGAGTCCCTGTGTGCAGTCCGCTCTGGTACATATACCCTTCATAGTGTCCTATGGGGTTAGCCACTGGATGCGTTTTGTCCCCAGGGGTTCTCCCCCTCTTGGGTGTTCCCTAGCCCTCCCTTGGGCAACACTGGCTCCCGACCGCCTGCGGCTCCCTACCACTGGGTGATAGGGCTAGCCCCTATCATGGGTACACCCATTCAGGTGGGATGCCTTGGGGTTCGTGTCCATACTCCTACATCCCTCCTTCTGTCTCTTTCACTATCCTGGTGCCGGTCCCTTGCCGCCTCTACTGCCGGCGATACCGACCTCCCCCCTTGGTGACACCTTCCTTGCCCCCCGTGGCCGACAGCCCTCCGTGTGCCGGAGGGCTGCCGCCTCCCCTCGACGTACAGCCGATGGCCTACCCTCATACCTCCTACCTTCGGTCGTCCGTCCATCGGACCGACCCCCGGCGTTCCGGCATCCATTGCCGGCAGTCCGGTTCTGCTATAGCTCACCCTTGTCCCTGTCACCAAGCCGGCAACCTTTGGCTGCCGGAGCCGCCGCCTCCCGCCACGTGCCGCCGTTGTACCGGCGGCCGCCATCCTGGCATTACTCTTGACTTCTCTATTTGTATTCCCTAATGCCAGAAACTCTGCTGGAGCGGCCTCCGGCGTTCCGCCGGTCTGCCGGCGCATTCCGGAGGCGCCAAGAGACTTGCACCCCTTCTCCTAGCTATCAACACATGCTGATAGCCCTACCTTGCAACCAGATGGTTTGACTACATAAATAGATAGGTATTGTCTTACCGTTCTATTGGTAGCCGTGCTGTCTTCTTGCATATCACAATTTTCCAGCATGCTGTGTGTATCTTAGCACGGCTGGTTGCCAGAAACCGTTACCCTATGGGGTTTTCTACATCCCCAATTCTATGGTCTGAGTGGTCTCAGTCCCAGTTTTATACCCTTGGCAATTCCTTCTAGAATTCCTTTGCCTCCCTGGCAATCTATGGAGAATTCTACCCTGTGTCCTCAGTCACAACCAAATTGCCTATGGATAAGGTTACGGTAACCAGCCGGGCGGGTTACACGGAGTATGTGTCTATCTACTTCATTTCCCGCTCCACTCTTAAACATCACAATGTTTATATCACTTAAGATTAAGTTAAAAATTAACCTTTTAATATTTAACTTTAGAATATAAGTCATTAATATGACTTCCCCATACTCATGTTCTCTTTCTCTTACAGGAGGAGTACGTGAAATGCGACCACGGCTTCTGTGGAGTGAAGCGCCCGCACTTCTACGGGCACACGGCGTGTAGGACCCCCGCCCCTTGCGCCAGCAAGAAAGGCGATCTGAAGTTTTGGGACCCACAGAACTGTACAATCTGCAAGGACCGCCTGGTCGAGGCGTTCAATAATCCTCCCTCAGCGGAGGTTAGGGACGCTTCTCGAGAGAAGCTACGCAAGTGGGTGCGTGGCTTCCAAAAATACGCCACCGGACCATACCTTGCCACCGAAGACTTGAGGGCCTTGCTTTTCCCGAAGGCATCCCCAGACTCTGTGGTCTACAAGGATCAGATCCCCACCGTCCAGATAACGGTTTGAATCTGATGTAGTCGTGGCCCAGTCCATGCACGAGTGCCGTTTGGATACCGACAACGCGGAACGTATGTCGGAAGTGTCGGAGAACACGGAGAGGAACCTCATGGCCGAAGAATTGGACTATGAGGAAGACCAGGTGGAATAAAATGAGTCGGAGCAGGAGGTCGCTCCACCTTCCACCCCCACACCGACTCCTACACTGACGGACGTATCACTCCCGTCTACCTCCGCTACCCCGGATCCCATCCCATCCAGCGCCCAGGAGATGCTCCGAATGCTCGAAGCTCTCATGGACAAGAAACTCCGTGAAACACACAAATACATCAGGACCAACATGGGAAGTTCAAAGCAGCCGAAAAGGATTTCGGTTAAGGACCTCCTGGCATGCTCGGATGCCAACCCCTGGAGGTATGCCGAGCACATGCCAATTACAACAGGCAGGATCTTCATCAGTAAGAAGATCGGCTCGATTGTCCTGGAAGAAGTGGAATTCTTCCCGAACTTTGAGGCTTATCCGGACTGTTACGTCCGACTTCGATCCGAACCTGCCTCTAAAGAGGAGACCGCACCGAAGGAGGTGATTGTGTTCGATCTCCCGAAGGCCCAGGCTATGCTGGCCAATACAGTAAAAAGTAGGGGTTTTACCTGCTCAAAACTTCCGGCGCTTAGCAAGAAGCACCCTACCTACGTCGCACCCGACGATGCAACCCTCCCCTTCTTGGAAAAGGCCTTCACTGCGGTACATAAGGCAGTGGAAGAAGGAAAACCTTGCCCTGCACTGGAGGAGTGAAGACCCTTCTCCTGACTACTCCCCCCGATGTTCGACACTGGAAAGATGTCCAGCATACATTCGTGGTGGGAAAACTAGAACCTGACGTCGCTGGCCGTCAGTTTAACGAAGACCTCCCGAAACTTAATGACCATTTCCTTCGTCGGGAACATGACACGAAGGAAAGGCTTGCCGCATCCATGTCCCTCCAAGTACAGCTCGACGTCATGGCCGGTGACACTACAGTCCCTGACTACTACATGGTTCTCGCCAAAACACATTTGGCGACCGTAGTAAAAGATCTGTACAGCTTAACGAAGGCTCGTAGAGCCTGTCGTGAATTCGTGTTCTCCAGTGCCACAGTGAGACACGAACCCCAGAGGCTGATTTCCTCCAACATCTGGGGTAAGCACCTCTTTCCCTCCTCCCTTGTGAAAGAGATCACCGACAAGGCCGCCACGGAGAACAGGAACCCTCTCCACAAGTGGGGCATGTCGAAGAAAAGGAAATCCTCTCAGGACGACGGCCCTCAGCCTAAGAGGAAATCCTCCAAGCCGAAACCCCAGCAACGTCAACAGAGACGGCAGTTTCTGGGATCCACTACTCCCCAAGTGGCAGCTCAGCCACAGCAGACCTTTCAGCTGATCACCCAACCGGTCTTGTCACAGTCGCCGGTTTTCACCCCTGCTTTCGAGCAACAGTCAACTACCTTTCGTCCCAAAGGTAGAGGCTCAAACAGAGGTGCAGGCAGAGACGCATCTCGCCGTCCCTCCAGAGGCAGAGGAGGAAGGGGAGCTAGCGGCCGAGGCAGTAAACCCTCGGGACACCAGAAGCAATGAAGTGCTTCCGGTGGGAGGAAGACTCCGCCAATTCCAGGATCGTTGGACCTTCGATCCCTGGGCACACAGCATCGTCAAGAAGGGTCTAGGCTGTAGTTGGACTCAACCAACCCCAACCTTCCAGCAGTTCTTCCAACAATCAACCCCCCTGCTGGAAGAATATGTCCTATATCTCTTGAGCAAGAAGGTGATAAGGAGGGTAAAGTCAACCAGGTTCCAAGGGAGACTGTTTTGCGTCCCCAAGAAGGACTCCGACAAACTCAGAGTCATTCTAGACTTATCCCCCCTCAACAAGTTCATAGCGAACAACAAGTTCAAGATGCTGACTCTCCAACAGATAAGGACCCTTCTGCCTCAAGGTTCCTACACGGTCTCCATAGACCTGGCGGATGCCTACTGGCACGTTCCAATGAACCACCACGCTTCTTCCTACCTAGGATTTCGACTCCAAAGGAAAAGCTACGCCTTCAGGGCCATGCCCTTCGGCCTCAACGTGGCCCCTCGGATCTTCACAAAGCTGGCAGACGCCATCGTTCAACAGCTTCACCTCCGAGGCGTCCAGGTGATGGCCTACCTCGACGACTAGCTGGTCTGGGCTCCATCGCCCGAGGATTGTTTAAGATCCTGCAACAAAGTTACCCAGTTCCTAGAACACCTGGGATTCAAGATAAACACAAAGAAATCTCGCCTCTCTCCAGCTCAGAAGTTCCAATGGTTAGGAATCCAGTGGAACCTTCAGTCACACCGCCTTTCCATCCCCCAGAAGAAAAGGAAGGAAATAGCAGGGTCTGTCAAGCGACTGCTGAAATCCAAACGGATCTCAAGACGTCAGCAGGAACGAGTTCTAGGCTCTCTAGAGTTCGCCTCAGTGACAAACCCAGTGCTACGTGCACAGCTAAAGGATGCCGCGGGAGTCTGGAGACGTTCCGCATCCATTGCTCGAAGAGACCTCAAGAGACGGCTCCCAAACAGACTTCGGTTACTCCTAAAGCCGTGGTCGGAAGCAAAGGCCCTGAAAAGGTCCATCCCTCTTCAACACCCACCTCCATCACTCAACATCCACACAGACGCTTCGCTGGAGGGTTGGGGAGGTCACTCCCACCAAAAAAAGGCTCAAGGAACATGGTCTCCCCTATTCAAGACGTTTCACATCAACATCTTGGAGGCCATGGAGGTCCTTCTAACTCTGAAGAAACTCTCCCCGCCTCCCTCGATCCATATTCGTCTGACCCTGGACAAATCGATGGTAGTTCGATGTCTCAATCGCCAAGGCTCAAGATCGCCCCAGATAAATCAGGTGCTTCTAACAATCTTGCGTCTGGCAGAGAAGAAGAAATGGCACCTGTCTGCAGTTCACCTACAAGGATTCCGCAACGTGACGGCGGACGCTCTATCTCGAACAAGCCTGATAGAGTCGGAATGGTCTCTAGACGCAAGATCCTTCTCCTTCATCTCTCACCAAGTCCCAGAACTCCAGATCGATCTCTTCGCAACGAGCGACAACAATCAACTTCCTCGATATGTGGCCCCGTACGAGGACCCCAAGGCAGAAACAGGGGACACCATGTCACTGGATTGGAACAGATGGTCCAGGATCTACCTGTTCCCTACCACCAACCTTCTGCTAAAAGTCCACTCCAAACTGAGAACCTTCAAAGGAACAGCGGCCCTAGTGGCTCCCAAGTGGCCGCGGAGCAACTGGTACCCCCTAGTCCTGGAGCTACAACCCATGCTGATCCCTCTCCCGGGCCCAGTTCTCTCCCAGCAAGTACAGAAGTCGACTGTCTTCGCTTCATCATCGAAAGTCATGGACCTTCATCTCATGATTTTCTCTCCCTAGCCGTGAAGAAAAGGTTTGGGATCTCGAAGAAAAGTCTAGACTTCCTTGAGGAATACAAGACCGAATCCACACGACGGCAATACGAATCATCCTGGAGAAAATGGGTCTCATTCGTCAAGGCAAAAAATCCTAGGGTAATCACCATCGATTTTTGCATGTCCTTCTTCATTCACCTTCATGGACAGGGCTTAGCAGCCAACACGATTTCTACTTGCACATCGGCCTTGACTAGACCACTAATGTACGCCTTCCAGATTGATCTGTCCAGCGACATCTTCAATAAACTGCCGAAGGCATGCGCTCGTCTACGCCCAGCACCCCCACCAAAACCTATCTCCTGGTCCCTGGACAAGGTGCTCCATTTTGCCTCCAGTTTGGACAACGATTCGTGCCCTCTCAAGGATCTGACTCAAAAGGTTATATTTCTTTTTGCTCTTGCTTCAGGAGCCCGAGTCAGCGAAATAGTGGCATTATCAAGGGACGAGAGTCACATTCTGTTTACAGGCTCAGGAGACCTTACCCTCTTCCCGGATCCTACGTTTCTCGCTAAAAACGAATTACCCACCAAAAGATGGGGCCCTTGGAGAATCTGCCCCCTGAAAGAAGATGCCTCTCTATGTCCAGTAGAGAGCCTCAGGGTCTATCTTCGTAGAACTTCTGACTTTGGTGGAGGCCAACTCTTCAAAGGAGAAATATCGGGCAGCGACCTGTCACTGAAACAACTAAGAGCGAAGATCACCTACTTCATTCGCAGAGCGGATCCTGACAGTACACCCACAGGTCATGATCCTAGAAAAGTCGCATCGTCTCTGAATTTCTTTCAGAGTATGGATTTCGAAAGCTTCAAGAGTTTCACAGGCTGGAAATCCTCGCGTGTTTTCTTCAAGCATTACGCGAAACAAGTGCATGAAGTCAAACATTTCGTGGTAGCCGCAGGTGGTGTCATGAAACCTGCACCTAACTCTGCATAGAACAGTGAGTTACTTGGGACTCTAACTCCTCAGGTGCCTATGTTGACCCTCGCGTGATACGTAATGAATTCAAAGACACTTAGTGTTTTTCATAGACTGTTCTTCTCTCAGGTGAAATGTCATAGTCGTCACATGAGTGCCGTATGCCTAGTGCATGATGTGTTTTTTCTTTTAAAAGACTAATGTTCCTCTGGAACCCGTGCTTTCTAATAATTTGAAATTTTCTTTCAGATTCAAGAGCGAAGTCTTTCATTACTATGTACATTATAATTTATTGTAAATACCTTTACATCCTTTATTGCATTTATTACCATATTCTGCAATTGTGAAATAAAATTTCTATTTTATTTACTTGTGCGTCTCAATCCGCTCCTACTTATACTATGAAATACATGGTTGTCATAGTTTCATCATCCTTCCCCCTTTTCCTCTATAAAAAAGATGAAGATAATTGGTTCAATCCATATTATATACTCACCCATGCTATGTAATATTCCTAACTGAATACTTACTTGCGCTATTCCTTCGAGACTAGACTTGTCTGTTTTTTGAGAATGTTCCTATACGAATAGCAACCATTCTGTCTTGTCTCCGAGTTCTTCACGTTCTCCCCGCAAGGTGGGTAGCCCTTCAAGAACCACTTTGATCCTTAGCATGGTCCGTTCTGACTTCTCTGCCAAGGGGGGCAGGGAGTTTCAGCCCCACGGTACCTCTATCAAGATTACCATGCTTACTCTATTCAAAGCCCTCGGCACTTACACTAAAAGGGGAAAATCTACCACGATACATTGATTCTCTGGTATTCTTCCATCAGGACGCCATGGCTTGAGCCCAAAAAACGGATTTTGAGCGAAGCGAAAAATCTATTTTTGGGTAAGATAGCCATGGCGTCCTGATGGATCCTCCCTGCTACTTCGTCCAGCCTTTCAGGTCCCATCCTGTCCTGCTGTATCATGGTGATCGGCAAGCAACTGGCTTCAGGATGAGGACGGACGTGACGTCATTTAGCAATGGCGCCCGTTTGTTTACGTTTCGAGTACCAAAAGTAGCCACGGACGAGATTAGCTGTGGAACGGCTCCCCAGCTATTCTCCGCTCCTAACTCTATGTGGGGTGCAGATAGCTATGTGGCGCGTTAATACATGCGTCCCCTGTTGATATACGATGTCTTAAAGGGAAACCTTTAGGATACTTGCTCCAGAAGTTAGAATTCTGTGATAACCTGTGGTTAAATTCTCTGGGAATATCTAGTAGTTTATATACCCAAGGAAGCTACCAAAAAGAAACCTTCCATCAGGACACCATGGCTATCTCACCCAATGAATGAATGAATGATTTAAAGTTTTCAGGCATAAATAGATTTTTCGCGTCGCTCAAAATCCGTTTTTTAGTCGATTCACTTGCCCCTAACCTACGGCTTAGGGCTATTGTATACTTTTACACCTCCCCGGTTACCTTTTCACTAAGGTAATCTCTCCTCCCTCTGAGGTAGCCTAGGCTACATCCTAGCCCTCCTTACCTTGAATCGTATTCAAGTGAGGTTAGGCTAGGATTTTCTTTCCCTGACCAGAGCCATAGTTCATGAGCTTTGAGTTGGGGTCAGAACCTCAGAGTATCAGACGTTTGCCCCCAGCTACCCCATTAGGTGAATGAACTCTCCTTTTGGTGTCTGCTAGACGGCAAAAGGGGGGGTGGGGCCTCTACCCTTCCCCCTAGGCCACACCTGATAGGGTTACGACCCTTCCTCCCTGTGGCCTAGCGACTTGTCCTACACCTGCCTTCCCTGGACTAGGGGATATGCTTCCCCTAGCCTAGGTTAGACAGGCCCTGGGATTCTGTTTCTTTATAGTTTGGGATGGCACGACCATGGAGTTCTTTTACTGTACTAACCCACCCTAGGCTGGAGAATGTACTCTTCCTATACCTGGGATAGTCCCGGTACTGAAATAGAACCCCACTTTAGAGTGTTGGGGAAGGCTCACACCAACCCCCATACTCCTTCTCAGGACCCTTTTCCCCTCCCCCTCTGTCCTTTGGTGGTGGCCTAGCCATCGCACCTCTGTTCACCGCCCTACAACTCGACCGAGTGCCAGCGGGATGGGGGTTTGGCCCGGTCCTTTCGCCTGCTAGTCCGAACTGCTAAGCTTCCCGCATATAGTTGAACTATGGGATAGCGTAACGACAGGTTGGTCTGCCGGCGGAAGACCTCCCTGCTATCTTAGAGTGTTCTTCGGTCCACCCTTGGACCGCCATCCACAACCCTAGCTGACTGCCGGCTTAGTTGCGGCTGGATGGAAGCCTGATCATACTCTTCCTTCCATTTGAACCCTCCTTCTCGAGGAAGGCGAGGTTAGGGTAGTGAGCTGCCGCCCTTCCGTCTTCCTTCCTCTATGCTTTCTCTCTCTCTTAATCAAGTGCCGGTCCACTGTCGCACAACTCTGCTGGCAACAGCCGACAGCTTAGCCTAGGTCTCCTCTCTGTCCCATAGATTGATGTCAGGGTTGGAGTACCTACAGCCGGTTGCCTGCCGACTGCCGGAGGCCACCGACATGGCAATCTGCTATCAATTCCCAAAGTTGTCTCCCTTTCCCCGCCACATAGACTGATGGCTGGAAGGAGTTACCCTCAATTGGAAACTTGCCGACGCCTGGTGTGCCTCCGAGACGTTGGCAGGCTGCCGGCTCCACCTTATTCATATTATGAAAGTGGACTGTCACCTTACTCTACCCTGCCAGCAATGCGCCGGCAGTGTCTATTGTATGGCTGTATACGATAGCTAGTAAATCTATGGTATAGTACATACCCTAGACAGAAAACTATGGTGTATAGTTATGCAGTAAATACTTTCTAGCATACTCTGTGCATCCATGCGCAGTCCCTTGCGGGGACCTATTCGAATTGGGGATAATTATTTCCCCTTTTTCACTATGCTGAATGAACTCGGCTCTCTCCCTTTCACCACTGCTAATACCCCGGAGGAAGTACTAGCTGTGCTACTCTATCCCTACTGGATAACTTCCCCCTTAGGGCTTACTTGAATGAAAGCCCTAGAGTTAGTAGTGGTGTAAGGTCACAGCAATTGGCTGGGCGGGATTCACAAGTATGTCTTTCCTGCTTCATTTCCAGCTTACCTATCCTAAGCATACACTCGGAAAGGAATCTTATAATGTAATTGATATTACTTTAAGACTAATCTAAGATTACTTTAAGTCCATAGTTATAGACTTTCAAATACTCATGTACCCCTTTCTTCTTTACAGGAGGAGTACATCCGGTGTGAGAGCGCCTTTTGCAGCGTTCGGCGCCGTGACTTCTACGGCCACCTGGCATGCCGAACCCATGCCAGCTACTCCATCACCTAAGGGTCTCTGCAATATTGGGACCCGCAGGTTTGCACAGTTTGCAAGGACCTGCTCAATGAGGCATTCGAGGCTCCCCCATCAGCAGAGGCAAGGGACATCGCTCACGAGAAACTACGCAAGTGGGTGCGTGGTTTTCAGAGGAACGCCAAGGGCCCTATCTCCTAATTGAGAAGATGAGAACTTTGCTCTTCCCTAAGGCATCTGCGGATGCCATCATCCCCAAACTGGAGATCCCCTGTGTCCAACTGCCGGTTGTTCCAGAGGTTTCGGACGTACTCCAGGACATCCACCTCGATGATGATGAGTGGATGTCAGAGGTGTCGGATACCACCGAGAGGACCCTGATGGCCAAGGATCGAGAAGAGGAACCTACAGAGGCTCTTGACTCCGAAGAAGAAGGCACCACTGCACCCTCTATCACTTCCGTAGTCATCTCGGAACCAGTCCCCTCTACCTCGTCCACTCCTATGCCCACAAGAGCGGACATACCCGTGGATAATTTCCAAGCCTTGATTGCGGTCCTCGATGAGAGGCTCCATCAGAGGAACGAGGATTTAAAAAAGGAAATCCTCCGTTTAACGAAGCAACCCCAGAGGAAGATCACCGTGAAGGACCTTCCAGCCTGCTCTGTGACGAACCCATGGAGGCATGCCGAGCACATGCCTATCACTAGTAGCAGGATCTTCATAAACGACAAGCTAGGCGCCGTCCCCCTTGAAGAGGTGGAATTCTGGCCTAGCTTCGCAGCATTTCCGGACTGCTTCATTCGCCTCTAGTCCGAACCCGTTTCCAAGGAGGAAACCGAGCCTAAAGAGGTCATTGTGTTTGACCACGCAAAGGCTCAATCTCTGCTAGCCGGTTGTCTGAAGGACAAGGTCTACACCAACTCCAAGGTGCCGGCCCTGAACAAGAAACACCCGTCTTTTCTTGCTCCTACCACCATGGTCTTCCCCTTCCCGGAGAAGTCCCTCCTAGCAGTGCTGAAAGCGGTGGAGGAAGAGAAACCCTGCCCTGCATTGGAGGAATGTAGGCCCCTCTCCCTCGCCCTACTCCCCGACGACAAGAACTGAAAAGACATCCAGTTAACTTTCTCTGTGGGAAAGTTGGAAGCTGACATCACTGGACGTCAGTTCAACGAGAACCTCCACAAGCTCTCCGAATATCTTCTTCGTGGGGAGCAGGACACGAAAAAGAGGCTGGCCGCCTCCCTTTCCCTCCAGGTGCAAATGGAGACGATGGCTGGGGAACAACGGACCCCAGGCTTCTACATGGTCTTGGCCAAGACCCACCTTGCTACCCTGACAAAGGACTTTTATAGCTTCATCAGGGCATGGAGAGCCTGCAGAGAGTTCGTGTTAGCGAATACCACCGTCAAACACGAACCAAGGAAGCTAATTTCCTCCAACATTTGGGGGAAAGATCTCTTTCCCAATGACCTCGTAAAAGAGATCGTTGACAGGGCCGCCACGGAGAATTGGAACCTTCTCCAAAAGTGGGGCATGTCAGGCTAAAGGAAATCTTCTCAGGATGAGGGCCCCCAACAGAAGAAGAAATCCACAAACAAGCCTAGACCTCAGCAGCGTCAGAGTAAATGCCAGCTTCCGGCAACCGCTGCTCCCCAGTTGGTGGCTCAGCTCCAACAAACCTTCCAACTGGTACCCCAACCGGTGGTGACTCAGTCTCCAGCCATCACGCCCGCCTACGAAAGGCAGTCGACTACCTTTCGTCCCAGAGGTAGAGGCACCAGCAGAGACTCCTCTCGACGTCCCTTCAGAGGGAGAGGAGGAAAGGGAGCAAGCGGCCGAGGTGGTAAACCCTTGGGCAACCAGAAGCAATGAGATGCTTCCGGTGGGAGGAAAACTCCGCCTTTTCAAGGATCGTTGGACCTTCGATCCCTGGGCTCACAGCATTATCAAGAACAGACTAGGGTGGAGCTGGGTAATACCACCACCAGCTTTCCACCAATTCTTCCAACACTCCACCCCTGTTCTGGAAGAATACGTCCATGAACCCTTCAACAAGAAGGTGATCAAGAGGGTAATGTCCACCAGGTTCCATGGAAGACTATTCTGTGTCCCCAAGAAGGACTCCGAGAAATTCAGAGTCATTCTGGACTTGTCCCTTCTCAACAAGTTCATAGTGAACGACAAGTTCAAAATGCTGACTCTTCAACACATACGAGCCCTACTGCCTCAAAAGGCATACACAGTCTCAATAGACATGGCGGACGCCCACTGGCACATTCCATTGAATAGCCAGACCTTCTCCTACCTAGGATTCAGGCTTCAAAGAAGACAGTACGCCTTCAGAGCCATGCCCTTCGGGCTAAACATAGCCCTGAGGATATTCACAAAGCTCGCAGAGACAATCGTTCAACAGCTACGCTTACAAGACGTCCAGGTGATGGCTTACCTGGACGATTGGCTGGTGTGGGCAGCATCAGAAGAAGAATGTCTGCAAATTCCACAAAATTTATCCAATTCTTGGAACATTTGGGCTTCAAGATCAACACCAAAAAGTCTTGACTTTCTCCAGCTCAAAAGTTCCAATGGCTAGGAATCCATTGGGACCTTCAGTCACACCGTCTTTCCATTCCACTAAAGAAGAGAATGGAAATAGCAGGATCTGTCAAGAGACTCATCAAATCCAAACGGATTTCAAGACGACAACAGGAACGGGTGCTCGGCTCCCTTCAGTTTGCTTCAGTGACAGACCCAGTGCTAAAAGCACAGCTAAAAGATGCATCGGGAGTCTGGAGAAGATACACATCAAACACTCGAAGAGATCTCAAGAGACCTCTGCCGACTCGGCTACGATCACTCCTCAAGCCGTTGTCGGAGGCAAAGAACCTGAAAAGGTCGTTACCTTTTCAACTACCGCCTCCCTCGGTCATTATCCATACGGATGCATCTCTAGAAGGATGGGGGGGGGGGTCACTCCCATCAACGTCAAGTTCAAGGAACATGGTCTCCCCTATTCAAGACGTTTCACATCAACATCTTGGAGGCCACGGCAGTTCTTCTCACCCTGAAGAGGCTGTCTCCACGTCCCTCAGTCCACATTCGACTGACCCTGGACAGCGACATCGTGGTTAGATGTCTCAACCGTCAGGACTCAAGATCACCCCAACTCAACCAAATGTTGCTGCCTATCTTCCTCTTTGTGAGAAGAAAAGATGGCACCTCTCAGCAGTTCCCCTACAAGGATTCCGCAACGTGACAGCGGATGCTCTATCCAGGACAGCCCCGATAGAGTCAGAATGGTCCCTAGACGCAGACTCATTCTCCTTCATCTCCCAAGAAGTCCCGGAACTGCAGATCGACCTCTTCGCAACGAGCGGCAACAAACAACTTCCTCGCTACGTGGCCCCATTCGAGGACCCCCGAGCCGAAACGGTGGACGCCATGTCCCTGGATTGGAACAGATGGAGCAAGATTTATCTGTTCCCTCCACCCAACCTTCTGCTAAAAGTCCTCACCAAGCTAAGATCCTTCCAAAGAATAGCGGCCTTAGTGGCCCCCAAGTGGCCCCGGAGCAACTGGTTCCCAGTGATCCTGGAGTTACAACCCAAGCTAATTCCCCTGCCGAACCCAGTTCTAACACAACAAGTTCAGAAGTCAACTGTCTTCGCTTCATCAAAGAAAACCCGAGACCTTAATCTCATGATTTTCTCTCTCTAGCCGTCAAGAAAAGGTTTGGGATCTCGAAGAAAAGCTTAGACTTCTTAGAGGAATATAAAACAAAATCTACCAGAAGGCAATATGAGTCATCTTGGAAGAAATGGGTGTCCTTTGTCAAGGCTAGAAATCCTACAAAGATATCAATGGATTTCGGTTTGTCCTTCTTCATTCACCTTCATGTACAAGGCTTGGCAGCCAACACGATTTCCACCTGCAAATCGGCCCTGACAAGACCCTTACTATATTCCTTCTAAATAGACCTGTCTAGTGACATTTTCAACAAGTTGCCAAAGGCATGCGCTAGACTCAGACCCACACCCCTGCCGAGACCCATCTCCTGGTCTCTTGACAAGGTGCTCCATTTTGCCTCAAGTTTGGACGATGAAACTTGCCCTCTGAAAGATTTGACTCAAAAAGTGATTTTCTTATTTGCTCTCGCCTCGGGGCTAGAGTCAGTGAAATAGTGGCATTATCAAGGATAGAAGGCCAGATCCAGTTCGCAGAAACAGGCGAGACCACCCTCTTTCCTGACCCAACGTTTCTCGCCAAGAATGAGCTACCCACCAAAAGGTGGGGTCCCTGGAGAATCTGCCCACTGAAGGAGGATATCTCTCTGTGCCCAGTGGAGAGCCTAAAGGTCTATCTTCAAAGAACTTCGGACTTCGGTGGAGGACAGCTCTTTCAAGGGGAAATATCGGGTTCTGATTTGTCACTCAAACAACTAAGGGCGAAGACCACCTACTTTATTCGCAGAGCGGATCCTGACAGTACACCCGCAGGTCACGATACCAGGAAAGTCGCGTCTTCTCTGAATTTCTTCCAGTCAATGGACTTCGAAAGTCTTCACTCATTCACAGGCTGGAAGTCTTCAAGAGTGTTTTTCAAACACTATGCGAAGCAGGTGCACGAATTGAAATGCTTCGTGGTAGCTGCAGGTAGAGTGTTAAAACCTGCTGTTTAGTGCTGCGATGAAGAGTGAGTTATTTGGGACTCTAACTCTAAGGCTGTCTGTGGTTACCCTAGTGCGCAACATAGTAAAAATAGTGCCACCACTGTTTGAGAGTTTTAATATCCCTCTATAATATGTAAATATATCTGAACAATGAAATATTATTGTTCCTTCATTTATGCAAACTCATCTAGACTAGGGTAATTTGTTCCAACATGTTGTACCTACTTTAACTTCTACCTGACTCTGGTACTGGCAGGTACTTCTGATGCTGGGTGAGTTTCTTTATCAAGTAACTTCAAGACTTTCCACAAGTCCAATAGGACTCATCCCTGCCGGGGGGGGGGGGGGGGGGGCAGGAAGAGGTAACATAGCACATGTTTATCTGAGGTGACATATACCAGTAATGTCACAAGGTCTCTGTGGTCATTAGACCAAATGAATATTGTCTAGAAGTCGAACGCACTACAAAAAGGGAAAAATCCACGATACATTAATTCTCTGGTACACTTCCATCAGCACGACATGGCCTAAGCCCAAAAAACACATTTTGAGCGAAGCGAAAAATCTATTTTTGGGTGAGATAGCCATTTCGTCCTCATGGACCTGCCCTTTTCTTTATTTTAGGCCTTGGCAGGCCCCCTCCCAATCTTACTTTATCATGGGGGCTGGCCAGAAGGAATGGAGAAGGCGCGGTTATGAAGTCAACCAAGATGGCGGCCAACATGCCGTCGTTTATGACGTCATCCGAGTACCGTAACAGTAACGGAGGAGAAGAACTTTGTAACGGCTCCTCCCATAACTAGCCACCAACTTCCCCCTCGAAGCGTAAACGCTATGTGGGGTGAAGATAGCTATGTGGCGTGTCAAGCATACGTCCCCTGTTATTATACGATATCCTAAAGGGAAACCTTATGGGTATTCGCGCTGTAAGGACACCGCTCCCTTCGTCGTCCAGAAAATTGACAAACTATCTATTTATTTGAATTCTCCTTTCGCCACACCGTGGTTTCCCATGTATATGCATTCCGCTCTATCAGAGCTACATTTTGACATATGTATCATTTCATTACATGTTTCTGTTAACTCATAATTCTTATATTTGTAAGTGTAAGAAAACACATATATTTTGCCAGGCACTTCAATCTGATTTGGCGCCAGCGCCATCCTACCTTTCCGTCCGCACCTTGTAATATACTCCCGTGCACGTTTGAATAAAGTATCAGTTGATCTTGGTGATGCTTGTCTCACTGTCCTTACAGCGCCAGAAGTTAGAATTCTGTGAAACCTTTAGGTTAATTCTCTGGGAATATCTACTGTAGTCATACATACCCTTAGAAAGCTACTGAAGGAACCTTCCATCAGGACGACATGGCTATCTCACCCAAAAATAGATTTTTCGCTTCGCTCAAAATCCGTTATATATATATATATATATATATATATATATATATATATATATATATATATATATATATATATATATATATATATATATATATATATATATATATATATATATATATATATATATATATATATATATATATATATAGAGGCCTATATGTACACACACACAAACATATAATATATATATATATATATATATATATATATATATATATATATATATATATATATATATATATATATATATATATATATATATATATATATATATATATATATTATTTATGAAATGTTCCGCTTTTATAGAAAAAAAATCTGGTTACATTACTTTTACATCTGGTCCTAAATTCCCACTGCTTTCTCTCCGTAATGCCAATAGCCATACACAATTATTTCCTACTACAGGTTTAAGACCTAGGTGGATTTCATTCATGGGCCTCAAGCTACAGCACTTGAGATTTTTTACTCCCCCCAAGTTTCTATATACATAAATTGCACCAATTCTGAGGGAGGGAGCAGTTTTGGGTTTGACTTGGCTAATTCTCAAACCCGAACCAATGGCGGTAATTTTTCAGGTCTTTTATCTCCCTTTTTTAAAATTAGTATAATGTTAAAAAAAAATTCCAAGCTGTTGACATAGAGCTTTCTTGCACACATTTTGTTTTAAATTCACCGAGTTTTGCAAGTATGAAATTTCCTGAATCTATTACTAAATCAATTGGAAGGCTATCTTCTCCAGCTGCTTTAGTGCCTTTAAATGCTTTTTGTTCTGTTACGTTTGTGTGTGTGTGTGTGTGTGTGTGTGTGCGTGCGTGTGTGTGTATTAAAGGTTAAAGTCCGATTATTATGATTTTACCTGATACAGAGCCATTTCATTCTAATTATATTGGTGCGTGTAATATAAATATCTTTTCAGGGCGAGGTTGTTTGGCCGTTATTCAAGTGTTTGCGAGGAAGGGCGATCTCTTATTATAGGCGATGTTGTATCATTAAGCTATTAAACTGAAAAGTAAATATAAACAAATTGCATTTCAGGTGCATTGCACCATATTTTGTCTGCCGTTTGAGATGGCCACGGGCTTGGTAGGCTATAATTTATATTGAGAAGCCTGAGTTATTGATGATTCTGGTGCAGCATGGAAGAAGTTCAGGCTGCATCGGAAGATTATTGAACAGTGATTGGCTTCCCTAAATCTCCAGAGGCTGGAAGAGTAAAACTAAATTTTAGTGTTTCTTTTCCTTATCTTCGGAAATAAAACAGATAAGCGAGAGAAAAGCAAAACGCTTGAAATTCCCAACATGGGAAACTATAAACAAATTTCAAAAATTGTTACAAAACGAAAGTAAATGAAAACCTATGAAATTGATAACACCCGTTGTACCACCATTAAGTAAGCAAAAATTTCCCGTTCTCTCAGATGGCCTGTTGGTCTAGGGGTATGATTCTCGCTTCGGGTGCGAGAGGTCCCGGGTTCAACTCCCGGACAGGCCCGGTTTTTGCACTATTTTATTATTAGTGTTGACGGATTAGTTTTAACGTTGTCGTATTTTATGCTTACCGGATAGAAAGCATGATAGTTCTATAAATACATTTTCGAACAAAACGTAGATAAGTCGCTTAGAGGAGAAAATTTCACAGTAAATTTCGAAATTGTAATTCTAAATCTATATATACAAAAAGTGGAAATAAATTGAATGACACTAAATGATACTGGTTATGTCATTCTGCGTCCAAAAGAAAGTAAGAGAAGTCTTGTGTCAAGCTCCCGATATGATCTGTCATATTTCACAAAAATAATATCGTTTCTATGGCTTTGAGCATAAAAAAAAAAAAAAATATTCTATTGAAATACGATTCTAGATAGAGCATCAGAATAGAATAAGAATAACGCTATTCCCATTATATCGGCGTCTTTTAATAGGAAACAACATTCCAGACATTTTTTTTTGTTAATACACAAGAAATGTCATCCGATCAGGTAAAAAAAAAAGCGAAGGGTAAACTTTGCAAGTAACAATAAACTATTATCGTTTCCAGAGGCCGTGTAATAGTGTTTTTTTTTTTTTTTTTTTTTTTTTTTTTTTTTTTTTTTTTTTTTTTTTTTTTTTTTTTTTTTAAATAACTCCTAAAATAACTGATGGATTTCCATGATATCAAAGCAGGGAGCGCTTCATACAATGGCCCAATTTTTGGAAATACTGTGCATTGCCAATTACGTTTCATTAACTTTTTTTACTTAAGTAAAATGAGGCTAAAGCCAGTCTTAGCCACCCACACATTCGCAAAAGTGATGACGTCCCTCAGTGACGTTGTTATAACGTTTCTTCCCCTGTACCTCCCATCCCCCGAATTGTTAAACGCCTGTTTAACTCCATAGATAATTGTCATATGACCTACCCCAAGCAATACGAAATTCTTTGTCAGTAAAAGTTCAGCATACCTGGTAATGTGATTCGTGACTTTAGACTTTACCTAAACACAAGACCAACCTTTTATATCTTAGCCACTCACTTACATTGAAGATCAAGAATGAGACTTATGATAGGAGACGAAAGAAGCCCTGCTAACCCTACACTTCGCACTTCAAGCGAGTGTTGGTAAAGCAATAGAAATATAGTTTTCTTTAAGTTAAGCCGTAGGACTCATTCTTCCATACAACACAGGTTACTCGATACATCAATTGCCAGGAAGAAAATGACAGAGAGCATTGTTTGATATAATTTATCATATCAATATCACCAGAGAGAGTAGCTTGAATTCCTTAGAAGGTAGACTTCTAAAAGATGTTTCATATAAGGGCATTGACATCGGCCATTTAATAAATTTTGAAATCATATATATATATATATATATATATATATATATATATATATATATATATATATATATATATATATATATATATATATATATATATATATATATATATATATATATATCTGTGTGTGTGTTCATACATACATAAGATTTATTATATTTCAACCTATAGTTTTATATATTTATTTACGTTATAAGTACCAGTACCTATTTTTGTTACTTAAAAGGTATATGACAAATATCATTGCGACTTTGTCACTGGAATTATACCAGATTTAATGAACCAATCAACCTTACTTTGAGAAATCCATTGAGATTGATACGACAAAGTATTCATTAGCTTTGCATTTCCAAAATAATGTTATCACCAATTGCTGGAAACCATAGATTTATGAGGGATGAAAAAAAAAATAACAAGAAATGGACACTTTTACATTTTATTCATCATCACTCTCAAGGAAAAAAATTGTTTTCTATTCCTACTAATGTTTTTTATTTTATTTTTTTTTTTTTTTTTTTTTAGTCGCAAATCTAAAATTTGTAGGAGACCGAGTAGAAAATCTCTCAGTGCGATTCCACACCCCTGTTTTAAACTCCTTCTATTATGTTTGATAATTTGTGTTAACCATCTAATCATTATCTACCACTGTGGTGAAACACTGGGGAATTTACAACCACATATGATAACTTTCTTTAAACTGTAAACCCTCGTGCACCAGCTTTGCACGAGGCCAAGTTACAGAACTGAGAAACAAATTTACTTAAGAGACATCTGCCGTTTACCTTTGATTCAAACTATATTTCCTGCACCGATTCTTTTGGGGGTGATGCCACACGGGTTCACAAAGACTCAATTAAAAGGTTTGACATATATTTAATATTTAAAGTACACAAACAAAAATCATCAGAGTTACGTTAAAGAGCGAACATTAACATTACCACAAATGAACAAAATTTACGTTACTTGATAAAAAATTAAACAAATATCAAACGGGGTTACAGAGTATTCTTATAAGAACATTGCTGCAACGATGCGATGGTTCACGAGGTGATGATGGTGGTCGTATTCAGGAGAATATCTTCTAAGTACTTGCCTTTTGGAGTCCGCTGGTAGAAACCCGCCCACGTCACATTTCCACCCTGGAAGAGAACTCGGGAGGAGTACAATGTTGTCACATTTACAAACTTGCAAGGGTTACGTAACAAACATCAAGTGATCAACATACAAAAAAAAAGGGTTTCGTCCAGAGGGCAAGTTTAAATTACTGGCATGTCCCCTTACAATAATCAAACAATATATATATAATCTCCACAAGAAGTTTGCCAATAATGGGATGATACGTCATTTTATCTGATCTAGATGGATAAAATTTGCAAGAAAGGTAGCTTATTACTTTAAATATTATTATACTAATTCATACAAACTCATTGATATAGTTAATATAATAAAACTACTTCTGTGGAGGAAAATAATCACATTTAAACATATATTCATAGAAACTGGGAAATACCTTAGAAAACGAATACTCTTAAAACTAAGAATATTTTTATTCAAGGGGAATAAATGTCAATTTTTGGCATTCTCCCCCCAAGAAGAATCATAATTAGAAATAATGCAACTGTACTCAAAATTCTAAATCAAAACATACACTTAGAGTACATCCATAGAAATTAAATCCTTTCTCTCTTGATCACAGCGGATTGCTGCTGTACGGGTGAGGTCTCGCATCATTCAGAGGCACACTATCTGGCTCCTGAGTTTCAACACTATCAAATTCCCTCTCAGGTACCTCCAGAAGTACGATCTTCGTGATAGATCTCATGTATAGTTTATTATTCACTTTCACTTCTACAGACCTAATCACACCATCAGACGACGGAAACAGCTGGGTTACCTTACCAGGGAGAGGAGGGATCTATAGCCTTTACCCAGATGATCTTCTAAGTCTACCATCACTATGTCCCCAACTTTCACATTTGCAGAGAGATTATTACTAGAGTTATTATGTCTCTCTCAAGGACACTAAATAGTCTCTTTTCCAAGAATTCTCAAATTTCCTTAGCAATGATGCTAGTCTCAAATATTGTGCTCTAAGATCACTTGAACTCGTGAAATCTGGGTCATCATTTGCCAAATTGTTAAGAGGTGAAATACAAACATTTCTCCCATAAAGCAACATGGAGGGAGTCAAAGCCTCACAATCTCTATCAGAGGAGAGATAAGTCAGTGGTCGAGAATTTATCACAGCTTGAAACTCAACAAGTAGAGTTCTCAGCTCTTCAAAGGATACACGTTTGTGATACAAAGCCTTGGACAAACATCCTTTAAGAACACCAACAAGACGTTCATAAAAGCCTCCAGACCAGGGGGCTCGCGGTGTAATGAACTTCCAATTAACACCATTTCCTTCAAGGTATGACCTTACCTCTGGTTCCTCCATAATTTCTTTCAGGAAATTATTAAATCCAACAAAATTCCGACCATTGTCAGATATAATCAGACTCGGCAGAGAATGATATGCTACAAAGCGTCGAAAAGCCAGTAGGAAATCTGAAGCAGTCATGGAATGAGTCAATTCAAAATGAACTGCCCTGCTCGTAGTACAGGTAAATAGACACACGAAGACCTTCTCCTCCAAACCAGTCTCATGATCAAATATATTAATAGCACCAGTATAATCAACTCCTATTGATTGGAACGGTCTATCATATCTCACTCGTTCTGTGGGTAATGGTGGGGAAAGAGGCAAACACAACTGTTTCTTAGTTAACTTCTGACACAAAACACACTTTGACAGAATCGATTTGATTACTTGACGTGATTTAGGTACCCAAAAGGTTTCTCTCAACAATACCAGTACAGAATTAACACCACAATGGTGATTATGTCTATGCAAATGTTCAACTATCAATACTGTTAAATAACTTCTGGAAGGCAATAACATTGGCCACTGAATATCATAAGACATGAAAGTGTTTTTCATGCGACCCTGAGACCTTATTAGGTCTTCCTCATCGACAAATAAGTTTAACTGGTTACACAAATTCTTAATATCCATGAACACTCCATGTGAATTCTTATCACAGAGGTACATTCTGGTAGTAGAAAAATATTGCTTCTGTTCAAGGAGGACAAGTGCCTTCATTTCGTTAACAACAAACTTAGAACCTTTACTGCACTTACTAAGAAAGAGCAAAATTGACCTCATGATACGTTTAAGCTTACTTAAATTACTGTAACGTGGAATGTCAATTAATGGGGCTGGAGGTTGTACAAACTTAGGTTCTGAAAGAATTTCATTAACATGCACAGTTTCTGTAGCTAAAGATTGGGGGTAATCACCAGTTAAAAGCCATTTTGGACCATTCCACCACAAGGAATTTTGCGATAAATCTTTACTATTACTACCTCTGGATAGAATATCAGCTGGATTATCCTTAGAGGGGGTATACCGTAGGGGAAACTTGAACTCATTAATTTCAGTGACTCTGTTTCGTACATAGGGAATTTTACTATTATTGTTCTTCACCCAACAAATAGAAACCATGGAGTCACTCCAGAGAGTGCAAGAACTCAATCTTAAATCCTCATTCTGCATTAATCTTCCAGCAAGTTTCGCACCCAAGGACAAGGCTGTCAATTCCAAACGTGTAATAGTCTGTTTAGGGTTTGGTGCCACTTTACACTTACTGACCAGTAAATTGCTTACACTTCTCTTGGAATCAGTCACATAGGCAGCAGCTCCATATGCCTTGTTAGAGGCATCACAAAATACATGCAAGTGGGAACATTCAGGATGTACAACAAACCTAGGAACCCTTAAACTTTCTACATTCTAAAACACTTACAAATTTCTTCAAACCTTGAACATAATGATTATGGCAAAGGGTCATCCCACCTGTAGTTACTCCACAAACATTTCAGAAAATATTTACCTCTCACCTGTATTATTTACAATAATCCTAGAGGAACAAACATCCGAGCTACTACTGATAAAACCTTTCGTTTGGTTAAAGGTCCTTTATGCTCACAATTTAATTCCTTTAGTGACATCTCATCTTGTGCTAGATACCACCCTAAACCCAAAACGTTTACTCTTTCTTTGCTAACGTCTATGGTTCTTTTGAACTCTGAATCATTACTGACCCATTCTTGTAGAGGCATATTAGCGTCTTCAAGAATCTCACTTATTACTGGATACTCATCCATCAAGACTGACACATCCTTGTAAGTTTTACTAAAATTATCTACATAGAAATTCTTCATCAGAGATGATGCAAGAGGATTATCATGTAAAGATAAATGATGCAAGAGGGTTTGCTGCAAGAGAAAAGGTGAGCACGTAGCTCCAAAACAAACTACACAAAACCTGTAAGTTACAGTTGACTTCAACTCTGAGGGATCAGTTATCCATAGAAATCTGCAATAATCACAACAATCAGGTGAAATGCCTATCCTTAAAAAGGCTTTACTGATATCTGAAATCACAGCTACTGGGTTTGTACGGAAACTTAACAGGGCATCGAAAAGTTTAGTAGTTAATGAGGGACCAGTTAATAAACAATCATTTAAGGAAAGTTCTCCTTTAGCCTTTGAAGAATCATTAAAAACTATTCGAATGGGAGTAGTTTCGGAATCCTTCAATACAGCATGATGGGGTAAATAATGCCAGATAATAGGGGAACCTGCAGGAAATAATTCTATAAACCCAGACTGAACATAATCTTTGATAATCTTATCATATTTAGCATACAAGGAGGGGTCAGATTCAAATCTATGTAACAAGGAATTTAATTGACCAATGGCTATTCTATAGTTAACAGGCGGTCTACTTTCGTCTTTAAATGGTAAGGACACTTCATATTTATTGTCAACCCTTTTAACTTTATCCTTAAAACACTTAACTGATTCTCTTTCTTCAGGACTAATTTCAGATTGACGAATACCAACACTTTCTAAATCCCATAATCTTCTAACTTCACAACAAGAATTAATAGGAATTTCCTCTACTTCTATTCTGGAACAACATACATTTGATGTAGTAATCTCATTAGATTCTACGTCGTCATAAGACCAACTAGGAAGGGGTCCAAAAATTAGTGCACCACCAGAACTATTCAATATCTGTATTCCAGAGCCAATTTGACTGTTCTGAATGAATTTTCCATAATAATCAGCCCCAATGACTAATTCTATACCTTTTACTTCATCTGAATTTAAATCATTATCTTGTGACGGCGCCGAGTAAGGCTGTGAACTCAAAGGCAGGTTGGAAACGACTGAGTTATATTATTGTAGAACATTCTCCTTATATACAAAACCTCAAGGCAACAGGACATAACAAGTTCACAAGACAGACAACATTACAGAGGAAAAACCAGACATGAATTTTCATGTTCGTTTTAGTGCGAGGGAAGAGCGAAGATACAAGCATAATATATACAAAAGGAATTATGTACAATTGTGTGAAACACGGTTGGTACATGGCTCCCCCCCCCTAAAATTGACATACTGTACATGTTAAATAGGGCGCCCTGATCTAGAGAGGCGAATTGTAGGCGGGTCATCTGGCAGAAGATAAGCAGGTTTTAGACGATCAAAGGAGACCAAGTCTTCTTTGCCCCGAATGTTTAGGAGGAATGCTTTCGGACTGCGTCGGATCACAAGGAAAGGGCCCGTGTAAGGGGGCGTTAGTGGTGGCTTGCTGGTGTCATTGCGCAGGAAGACGTGCGTTGCAGAGTGCAAGTCCGTTGGTATGTGATGCTTCGCTGGGGGCTTGTAAGTCTGGCGGCACGGAGTAAATTTTCCCACGACGTGACGTATGCGGTGGAGATCGTCGGAGGAGGTTGTAGAAGGAAAAAATTCGGCAGGGACGACCAACGGATCGCCATACACCATATCAGCTGCCGAGACGTCGAATTTTGCGAAGACTTGGGGTCCCGTCGTCTTGATATGGTGATAAATACCGTGCTTGGCAGGAACAGTGGGCGTTTGGCGAAGTTCTGGACAGAAAACTTCCGGGTACGACGTGAGGAGGTGGGCGTAGGCATCCGTGGGTGCGCTGATGTGGAGAGCGAGGTTCGAGGGGGCGGGTTGAAGAGGTGTCGACAAGTACGAGTCTGCGTTGACCAATCGTCGGTGGGCGACATCGACCAGAAGGTGGAAATGAGAGAGGAAATCCGCACCGAGGATTGGCATTGTGACGTAAGCAACGAGAAACTTCCAATTGAATTTACCGTTTCCGAACGATAATGTGAGGTTCTCGTAACCGTAGGTGGGTATCGCAGATCCGTTGGCAGCTACCAAGCGGACGTCGGCAGATGTAGACAGACTACGTTGTGCATTGAAGGGTTTCCTTGACAAAAGAGAACGACAAGCGCCCGTGTCTACTAAAAATCGCACGCCCGTTCCTGCATCCTGTAAAAAGAAAAGATTAGAAACATGGGAGGCCACCGCCACAAGCGATGGCCTACTTACTTTGGCACATTTCTTCGCGGTTGCCCCGAATCTGAAGTGGTAGTAGCAAAACTGCGGCGGATGGGAGGTAGTAAGTGGCTGTAGAAGTTGTTCGTTGGGGCGCGAGCGATTGGTGGGTGGTGGGTGGCTTTGTCGCCGCTTCGGCACGTCACGGGGTAGGCGTGTATGTCCTACGGCATTCATGTCAGCTTCGGTTGACGTTGGATAGGCATCCTTGTCGTCAGGGGTGGAGGCGTTGATGGAGGTCTTGAAGTGGCTGTCCATAAGGGCGTCGGCTTTGGTCATCAAGTCCTTTATGGGTAAACTATCGACATCGGGTATGGCAGCGCGTACAGGTTCAGGTAAACGGTGTATCCAAAGGGCACGGAGTAGGTTCAACTCACGAGGAGAGCCGTCTGCGGCAGGGTGAAGGCGAGCGATACTGGTCATTTCTCTGAGGGCAAGCGAAGCCCTTTGGTCCCCCAACGGTTGTTGAGAGAGCTGAAAAAGCTTTGCTATATGGGCGGCTGGCGACGGCGAGTACTGCTGCAGAAGGTATGTGTTGAGGGCGTCATACGCTATTGGGGTGTCTCCTTGTTCACAAAGCCAGTCGGATATTTCTGGGAAGGTGTCCTCGGGTATCGCCGCGAGAACATAATCCGCTTTGGTGGTTGAGCGAGTCACGCCCCTGATACGAAAGTGGACTTCAGCTCGTTAAAACCAAGCAAACGCTTCTCTGCTGGCGAACGGTGAAAGTTTCAATGGGGAGGCCGCGGCGCCAACTGCTATAGAGTCCGTCTCCGTCATAGTACCAACGATGGAGGGGCGAGGGAGGTGGGGGTGGAAGGCAGTGGGAGCGAGTCGACTTCCGGGGTCACCAATGTGACGGCGCCGAGTAAGGCTGTGAACTCAAAGGCAGGTTGGAAATGACTGAGTTATATTATTGTAGAATATTCTCCTTATATACAAAACCTCAAGGCAACAGGACATAACAAGTTCACAAGACAGACAATATTACAGAGGAAAAACCAGACATGAATTTTCATGTTCGTTTTAGTGCGAGGGAAGAGCAAAGATACAAGCATAATATACAAAAGGAATTATGTACAATTGTGTGAAACACGGTTGGTACAATCTGCTAATTTTATGCCTTTACTCGTCAAGAACGCAGCTGACTTACATAATCCTGGAGAATAAATTCTGGAATTAACTCTATCGAATGCAATGGCATTAATGACAGTACGAATTTTACCTAGTCTCACCACAACTCTTACTATATCATAATCAACTTCCATGGCATCACGGCCAAATGGTTTTACCTTTAAGGCTACCGTTGCTATAGACGATAGATTAAGCTTATGGGCTAATTCCGTTGCAATAAACGTTCTTTGCGCACCAGAATCAAAGAGTGCTCTCTCAAAGGAATGATGTCCATTGCCTGACACAATTACGCTAGCAGTAGGAAGAGCAGTCGAAACAGAAATCTTATTATTCTGAGAAGGATCAATTCTCAAAGAAGCAGTCATAACTACTGGGGAATCACCTTTAATGACAGCACCTTTGGGATCCTTATGAGAATTCCCATTAACATTTGATTGACTAACAGCACCTTTGGGATCCTTATTAGGACACCCAAAGTTAACATTTGATTTACTAACATTAGTACTATTTACACTCAACTTTGGTGAAGCAGGATTTACAGGGTTTTCTGTTTTCTTACAAATCATCGGGTAATGAGGACCATCACATATATTACATTTAGGCTTATTCCTACATTCAGAGAATAAATGACCTCCTTTGAGGCAAGCAAAACACAATCTTAAACATTTAACTCTGTCCGTTCTACTATCAACTGATTTAAAAGTCTTACAATCGCGAGAAGCGTGGTTCAATGAGCAAAACACACAATTATTATTACTAGGTTTACTGTTACTTGGTTGTGCTCTCTGCACGTTAGGCACATTGGAGGGAATTACTTTAGAATAGTTGCCCTGATCACGTTTTCTTTTATTAGAATTCTCACCTTCGTGACAAAATTCCATCAATTCACAAACATATTTCAAACCTGAGGAAATTTGCTTTAAATCAAGAGACATACTATTATGTTTATCAGCTATAGCCTTACGCGTTTCAGGTAATAATTTCTCGCATATTATACTAGAGAAAATGGGGTTCATGGATTCTACATCTAAATTCAATGTTTTCATCTGTAAAATAATTTTTTCATAATCCAATTTAAAAGTGTTCAAATCCTCTATTGAATGACTGGGAGGGACTAAATGTGTTAATTTGGACATGAGTCTACGTTTCCAGTTTTCCTTATTATCATACTTCTCCTTAAGGGTCTGAATAGCTACTGAATAATTGGCATTAGTGAAAGGCAAACCTTCTATGGCTTTGAGGGCGTTATCCCTTAAACTAGCTCTGAGTATAGAAAACTTAATTACATTGGAAATATCCCTACGATCATGAACTAAACTGTTGAATATATCCCAAAATGCAAGCCATTGTTCTTCCCCACCGCTAAATTCAGGTATCTTAATTTCTGGGAGTTAAGGGGGAAGAAGAGGATTAACGGGAGCCGAAGGAGGAGGCATAGCGGGCCATTGATTTCTTTCTCTAGCGTCAATCTCGCTCATAGTTTGCTGAGTAGCAGCAATAGCTTTCCTTACACATCTAGTTATTTCTCTATAACTTCTACATAACTTGTCATATTCACTATCCTGTGAAATAATCGTCACAATCTGTGACCAACAATCTTCAAAACGTCGTAGTCCTTCAGTAAGACAACGTTCACACATTACAAGAGTCGATTTTGGTGTATCGGTATCACCAATGCAGCTACCTGACTCGTCGAGCAAATCTTGTAAGGAAATAATTTCCCCTTCAATAACTACCTTAATTTTGGACTCCATTATCTCGTTAATGAATCAATAACAAACTTGAACAAATATCAGAAAACATATGGCAAATTATCTAACCCTGATTCAAATATAACATGCACTAAATGCTAGACAATTTTACCACGTGCTCTTAAATACATATGGTCACGAAACCTAAGTTCAAAATAATGGCAACGAAATTCAACAAAATTTCTTCACAGAGTAATTAACGAACAAATAATGTTCCATAAAACAGATTACTTGGTAAAACACTCCAAGTAATTCAATACCTTACCCTGCTCACTGTGGTATCATGTAGTCCCATGTAGCTATGAATAAAGGGCAGTCTCTACCTAGCACCCAAGCCATCAAGACATGTCTTTTAATCACTGCAACCTCTTGCATATCATATCATGGTGGCAGCGTGGTAACGCAACCCACGCCATTCTATCAACAAACCTGGACCATAGAGACACTTTACATACCTCTCCTGTCCATAATAACTGAAAAGAGGACTTATAATCAGCCCAAGTTTATTACTAGCAGCCGCAGATGACGCCATTTTCACCCAACGGCAACTGGACAAAGACTGTCATACCGGCCCAGATAACAACCGTACATAACTTATATCGTCAGGATATGGCATAGAATGGACATTAGTGCACCGTGATTACAGTGAGAATAGTGGAGAGAGTTGTGAATAGATTACTTACAAGTATTTTGGCCATTGTTATCCGGGCACTACTTCACCAAATGAGCCAAACAACGATGTACATTCAGCAGTGTAAACAAAACTGAAAACCGTGCCGACTACCAGTGACAAATTTTTGTAGTGATTTCTATACTCTTATTATATGTCTCTCTTTGTGAACCGTAAACTGTGTTATTAATCCAATCACTATCTATCTATTGTGTAACACTCGAAACCAAATCCAATCATGGCCCAGCCTAAATGCCCAAGTATGGACTGGGCTCACCAGCCCCTGGCCGAGTCGTTTCGTGCATCCAAGGCGCGCATGAACTTATACCTCGAAGACCAGGAAGTCACAGACCCGGGCAAACAAGCAACTAAAATTAAAATTGCCCTCGGCGATGAGGGCATGAGGCGTATCTTGGCTAGCGGCCTCACTGAACAGGAGCAACATGTGCCGCAGAACATATGGAGGCTTATTGAAAGTGAGGTTGATGCAACGGCCAAAATAAATTTCCGAGTTCACCGCCTCGAATTTGCAAATATCAAACAGAAACCTGCTGAAACAATCAGTCAATTCCTGTCCAGACTCCGTGAAAAAGTGACAAAGTGCGAGTTTGAAGACAGAGAACTCAACGAATGACTTATCGAAATGACCATACTACGAACACAATTCGAAGAATTTCGGAAAGAACTCCTAACTAAACCGAAGGGCTATGCTGTGAGCAACGTTCTAGAGAGAGGTCGGGAATACGAGGCCATTGCGGCCTCCACGGCATCATTACGCTCCATACAGATGAGCTCTGAGAACACAAGTACAAGCCATACCAACGTGGATGCAATTCAAAGGGAAAGCAACGAGCCACGGAACAAGCTACAAACCACGGACAACCCCTGCTGGAACTGTGGGCTTAGCCATCCCATAAGGTCATGCCCCGCTTACAATGACAGATGCAGTGGTTGTGGCATCAAGGGGCACTGGAAAAAGATGTGCCGCAAAACTGATGGAGGCAGAACAATGCCAGGAGACAACATGCAGCAGACACAACGTCAGAGCAAGACAAGAGGGCGCTCCTACCGACGGCCGAATCGGGCTCCTAACCACAGGCAACACGAAGTCATGGTTAATGAAAACCCTAATCTTGATGAAGAAACAGATTATATGCCAAACTTCGACATGATAACGATATCCGACATAGGAGTGGCACTGAAACGAGAAGCATTCTCAAAGCTCATGGTCAAGCATGAAAACCCCTCAGCCTATGGGCCCCTGAAACTCATAATCGACACAGGTTCCGGTGGCAATACGCTGCCCTTGCGGACATACAAGCAAATGTTTGGTGATGCACCCACCAGCCTCGTACTATCCCCAGAACCGTCAGTAAGACTAACATCATACAGTGGTGACAATATTCCCTGCCTCGGGTCACTAATGCTCAGCGTCCGCAAACTCAGCAACCCAGCATTCTCGCGAGAAAAGTTCTTCGTCGTTGATGTGTCTGGTCCAGCCATACTTGGCCTTCCCTCATGCCAAAAACTCGGTATTGTGGATATCAATGTCAACGACGTTACTGGAATACCTGAGCAACCAAGCCAACAAGGCCCTATTAGGTCAGTCGAACAACTAAAAGCGCAATTCCCAGCACAGTTTGACTGTATCGGCAAACTAAAAGAGCCCGCGATGCTCCACCTCAAGGATGACGCGATACCTTTCTGTGATCCGCCCCGTAAGGTGAGTATCCACCTGAAGCCCCGCATCAAGTCCGAGCTTGACACTATGGAAAAAGAGGGGGTTATCAGACGTGTAACGGCACACACAGACTGGTGTAGCAGCCTTGTGTATGTCACAAAACCCGATGGAAGCCTACGGATCTGCCTGGACCCCAAGCGGCTCAACCAAAACCTCAAAAGATGTCCCCACAAGATTCCCACTCTAGAAGAGATCAACCCGGTATTCTCCAAAGCGAAAGTGTTCTCCAAGCTAGACCCCAAAGCAGGCTACTGGAGTATACCGCTACACGAGGACTCACAACTACTGACAACGTTCCGAACACCACACGGCCGGTATTGTTGGACAAGGCTACCATTCGGGCTTAATGTAAGCCAGGACATATTTCAAGCCAGGATGGACTCCATCATCGAGAATCTCCCAGGTGTTGTTGGCATCGCTGATGACGTGGCAATATGTGGGAAAGACCAGTCGGAACACGACAAAAACCTGATGGGGTTCATGCAGCGTGCAGCCCAACACGGACTCAGCCTAAACTCGAAGAAATGCTCCATTTCAAAACCAGAAATCGAGTTTTTCGGAACACGCTATACCAGCAAGGGCATGATGCCAGACCCGTCAAAGGTACACGACCTGCATAGCATGCCGTCACCCTCCAATAAAGAGGAACTACAGAGATTCCTGGGAGTAATGACTTACCTCAGCCCCTATGTACCACATTACTCAGCTCAGTCACAAAGACTTCGAGATCTGGTCAAGGAAGATGTGCCCTTCCAATGGGAAGAAGACCATGAATCCACCTATCAACACCTGAAACACCAAATAGCACCATCAAGCGCGCTGTCTTACTATGACCCAACTCGACCCGTGACTCTTGAAGTCGATGCATCGCAAAAAGGCCTCGGGGCGGCCCTCATCCAAGACGGGAAGGTAATAGCCTTCGCCAGCAAAGCCCTGACACCAACGCAGGCAAATTACAGCAATATCGAGCGAGAGACCCTTGGACTAGTACACGGCGTGCAACGATTTCATACATACCTATACGGAAGAGACTTCGAAGCTGTCACTGACCACAAACCCCTCGTTAATATCTGGGAGAAGCCACTGATCAGTGCCCCACCTAGACTACAACGTCTCTTCTTGAAACTGCAGGGGTATGACATGAGGGTCAAGTACAAGGAAGGACAAACCCTTGTACTCTCAGACGCCCTATCACGCCTTCCTAACCCACAAAATGACAAGGAAATCCCTTTGGATACACGAGTGGACGGACTGGAACTAGATGACATCGACGTGATATCAGTTGCACTCATAAAATTTGGTCCCCAGATTTTGGAAGAGGTCCGCCATAGGTCTGACACCGACCCAGTGCTGCGCACTCTCAAGCATACTATCATCGAGGGTTGGCCTATCTCAGTAAAAGGCTGTCACCCCGATATCCACCAGTTTTTCTCATACAGAGAATGCCTTGCCGTGGAAGACGGAGTCATATTCAAAGGGCGACAAGTTATCATCCCCAAAGAGGTCAGAGGCCGGATACTGGACCAGCTCCACCGGTCCCACCAAGGGATCACAAAAACACAAGCCCTGGCACGGGAGTGTGTATTCTGGCCCAACATTGCAAAGGATATAGAGGACAAGGTCAGGGCATGTGACATATGCCAGAAGTACCAGCCCCAGCAAAGTCCTAGTGAAACCACGCATCATGACATTCCCCCAATGCCCTGGTTCAAAGTCGCTTCGGACATCTTCCAAATTGGCCACAAGACATATCTGATCACAACTGATTATTTCACAAAATTCCCGATAGTCACCGAACTAAAAAACCTGTCATGTAAAAGTGTGGCCAACCACCTCAAATTCCTGTGTTCGCTATTCGGATGCCCCAAAACCCTGGTCTCAGACAACGGACCTCAATACACGGGAGCAGCCATGAGGGACTTCACAAAAGCCTGGGGTATTGAGCACATCACATCAAGCCCACATTACCCTCAGTCCAATGGCCTCGCGGAGCGCGCAGTTGGAACATGCAAGGCGATTATCAAAAAATGCCTTGAGACAGGCGGTGATATGCATACTGCATTACTCCACTTACGGGCCACCCGATCGACAATAAGACAACCAGCCCCGCAGAGCTCATGTTTGGTTGCAATGTGACCACTGACCTACCAGGCAGATACGAACCACATCTCGTACACATCACGACCCGCAACCACCTCCAGGACCGCCTAGAACCAAATCGGACACAACGGCACTTCACAGACCTCCAACCCGAACAACCAGTCCGAATATTCGACAAGGCCTGCCACACATGGGTGCCAGGCAGAGTGGTACGTAAGTCAGAAGAACCCCAATCATACATTGTGGAAGCCCAAAACGGAGCGTGCCTCAGGAGGAACCGGTCCCACATCCGTCCGACACCGCTCGCGACAAACACAGAACCGCCCAACACCCGGCAGCAGGCTCCAACATCATCAGCACAGCCTCCACCACGACCCGCCGATATATCGCTGCCGCCACCTAGTGAGACCGAAATAACCCACCAAAGACCCGCAACTAGTGATAACACTACAGACCCGACAGCGGTGTATACCAAGTCAGGCCGGCTGGTGAAAACCCCATCCAGATATATTGAAATTAACGCGGTCACATACCGTAAATTCCCATAAAGTGTTAACTTAAATAATAATATACAACTCCCCCCCCCCTCATTTCATGACCGAAAATTCTGAGAGGTCGTTACCAGAGTTTGAAACTCAAGAAAAGTTATCAGTCTCAGGACTGATAAGTGATTCAGAATAATGAATTTTATTTGAAAATTTACGAGTCTCGGACTGGAGGACAGGCTCCATTTCGAACACTCGTTACGTGTGTATCAGGTTTCCATTTTGTTTTAATATATTTTGGGTGTTGTTGTTCTTTGCATCAAAAAAAAAAAAAATTATAATTTGCCATTTATTTTCATAATTATGACTGCCCTGCTGTAACCAACACTATTCGGACCAAAGTCTGCAAAGATAATAGCTATTATGTTTATATTACTATCCACAATCACAAATTGTACTATGCATGTTTATTGTGAAGGGATGAAAACAATGGAATACGTTTGAATATGGAACTTTCATCATTTATTTCTTTGTACTTATATGCCAGATTAGTTATTATGTGTAATCAAAGCTTTGTATGTGATAAGGGGGATGTGGTATCATGTAGTCCCATGTAGCTATGAATAAAGGGCAGTCTCTACCTAGCACCCAAGCCATCAAGACATGTCTTTTAATCACTGCAACCTCTTGCATATTATATCACTCACCAAATAACTTTGGACACGTGCCAGCTATACTAGAATGACTTTGACGCCGACCATCAACCACGTGAACTTTATCGCAATTTATCTTTAACATCCAAAAAAATTCTTTGTGAATCGTTATGGCATCCAGTTCGTTCGAAGGACCAGAATGTGGTGAAACACTGGGGAATTTACAACCACATATGATAACTTTCTTTAAACTGTAAACCCTCGTGCACCAGCTTTGCACGAGGCCAAGTTACAGAACTGAGAAACAAATTTACTTAAGAGACATCTGCCGTTTACCTTTGATTCAAACTATATTTCCTGCACCGATTCTTTTGGGGGTGATGCCACACGGGTTCACAAAGACTCAATTAAAAGGTTTGACATATATTTAATATTTAAAGTACACAAACAAAAATCATCAGAGTTACGTTAAAGAGCGAACATTAACATTACCACAAATGAACAAAATTTACGTTACTTGATAAAAAATTAAACAAATATCAAACGGGGTTACAGAGTATTCTTATAAGAACATTGCTGCAACGATGCGATGGTTCACGAGGTGATGATGGTGGTCGTATTCAGGAGAATATCTTCTAAGTACTTGCCTTTTGGAGTCCGCTGGTAGAAACCCGCCCACGTCACATTTCCACCCTGGAAGAGAACTCGGGAGGAGTACAATGTTGTCACATTTACAAACTTGCAAGGGTTACGTAACAAACATCAAGTGATCAACATACAAAAAAAAAGGGTTTCGTCCAGAGGGCAAGTTTAAATTACTGGCATGTCCCCTTACAATAATCAAACAATATATATATAATCTCCACAAGAAGTTTGACAATAATGGGATGATACGTTATGTTATCTGATCTAGATGGATAAAATTTGCAAGAAAGGTAGCTTATTACTTTAAATATTATTATACTAATTCATACAAACTCATTGATATAGTTAATATGATAAAACTACTTCTGTGGAGGAAAATAATCACATTTAAATATATATTCATAGAAACTGGGAAATACCTTAGAAAACAAATACTCGTAAAACTAAGAATATTTTTATTCAAGGGGAATAAATGTCAATTTTTGACAACCACTATAAAACATTTTATTGCGCATCCGGCTCATTTCATATGTGCAGTATACAGTCTTTCCTAACAGGGATTTACTTGGTAGCCTAATAACAATGGGAAAGAAGGAAAGAAGGCAAGAAGGGAGGGGGGGGTTACTAGGATAGCCATAGGTGTAAACACCGATGGAGGGTTGGGGGAACCTCTGCGTCACAGATACGTGATTAAGTAACACTTCTTCGAAACGCTCTGAAAGAAGGGAGGAAGTTCCTCTTTTTTTCTAAGAGTAAACGGGTTAATTAAGCACATCTGTCAATGTTTGAAACACTCATCGCTGTAGTTTCATGGAAATTCATTAGCCGGTTTGTTAGATATTTGGGAAAAACACTATTACACGGCCTCTGGAAACGATAGTAGCGTTTTCCTGAATAGGGCCAAATTCAAAGTGACAGCTATGCAAATTGTTTCACTAATATTCAAGTTCAAATGCAAGAAAATACTTATTGAATTAAATTAAATGAAAGCGCGTAATGAACCACTTAATTCCCAAAGCCTACTTTATTAACGTTATGTTCCGCGGAAAGTGAATGGTGGCTTAGCAGTGTGGTGTTATCCGTTAGTATGCACAAGAACCCCGCAAGGTATTTTTCTGCCTGATTTTAAATAACCCATTATTAATGGCAGGCGATTCCTTATCTATTCTAATATCTAAATATCATTGCTGTATAAGAAAACTTCTTTGAGTCTTGACATAATTTATTAACATTTAGTACCACGTAGCTGATCGCTAGCCAGCGCTACTGAGACATAGGCTACGCTAATTCTTAACTTGGTAAAGACATATATTAAAGTAATCAAACGCTGAAAGGCTCAGTCAGTCACGCGACTAATTGAACCTCAAATTTTCACCTTTCAAAGCAAAACCCCACTCAAAACTAGTAAATGAATGTCTAGTTTTCTTTTGGAAACACCTAAAACTTTGGTGAATCAGAGAAAATCTTACGCGTTCAGCATTTTGAAGCCTTTCGTTGACGATGCTTAATATTATCACTATCATTAATTGCTGACATTCAATTGGCATTAGTTTGTTTTCTTGTAAGAATTTTCTTTGAAAGAAAGTAAAGGTGAAAATCTATTAACAATTAAATACGCCCAAGTATAAAAAGCATAAATATATACAAATCCAAAAACCTTCTAATTTAATGTTCGGCAAACCAATAAAACTGAAACTGTTCTACATGATTATTACAAAATAATCAACTGTTAATCTCCATAAATATACAAAACTCCACCACTTTTATGCACATTTAAAATAATTACTATGTTCGGATTGTTTTGGAGATACGTTAATCAATGAAAATTTCCTCACAAACAAACTGGGTAACCTTGCGTAATGTTATCTTTCTGGCAATACACTTCCACGGTCAACCGCATAAGAATTTTTCCGTAACCAATGAATCCAAAAACGCTAATGGCAAATGTAACAACGTTTCGCCGCAAAATCTCTTTATATAACTGGTTAAGTATCGTTTGGTCGGATATGGATCTCCTCATTTCTTATTCTTGCATCTTTTTACGTGAGCGTGAAGTGTCTTGTAGCCTAATCTTATTGTATCAAGAAATTCGACTCTGTCCATTACATTCCTATTATAAGTGGAACTATGGTGTAAAACTTCTAAGATGAATAGGTAACCTATATGCCTCCCAGTCTTTTTTAATACATCTAGGACAGGGATTCTTAAACTGGGGGGCGCGCTCCCCTAGGGGGGCGCCAGGAGCTTTCAAGGGGGGCGCAAGTAGTTAAAATAGTAACAATGAAAATAAAAATGTAGTAATTATGATGTCTTTCGTTTTACAATACTACATAAATATGGATAAATCAATTACTAAGGAGGATGTGTAACATTTTTTGATGTGGTCATGATCCATGAACGATTGTATTAAGAGTAAAAATTAGGTTTATTTTTGCAGTAATTAGTATTTTTTCCAGTATTTTCTATCAATGTAATGACTGTAATATGTATAATACTAAAACAGTGTGAAAAAAGATTATAATAAAATTTTGTTTCATCATAATATATTTATTTTACCCATTTTCTATGTACAATGTTTATTTTATTGAAATATAGTACAGTGCATTCCTATAAAAAATCAACAGCAATGAAATAAAAATCTATCATTCATCCATATACTCACATAACCAATGAAGTATATTAGCATACAAAACGCAACATATTGTTTATAAAAACAATAAATACGGTCCTTTCTACTTTAGCAAAAATTTCAAGGGTGGGGAGGGGGGGGGGGGCGTGGGACCTATGCTTAATGCAGAAGGGGGGCGCAAGGCAAAAAAGTTTAAGAGCCACTGATCTAGGAGCTTATTGAAGTCTGACACATAGTATAAGCGCATTTGTTCATAAAACCTACGTAATTCTTCAGACATTAACATTTTATGTTGAGAATCGTCCCCTTCTGCTTTTCGGTCATCCAATCTTAACTATAAGGCTGCCCATTCACTAGCGACCGAATCTGTGAGATTAGATCAAAGTGGGTGGAGTTTCAGCATATCGTTGCGTGAGTGTTCATATTTATCCTCCAATCTGATTGTATGATCTAATTGCTACAATCGATTGTTCGTTGAGATCTAAAGGAGGCCATTTACAGACAGATGTAATTTACCCAGACTGGAACTGCTAGTTTGTGGCTGGGTGAGTCAATCTGGCCAGTCTCTATACCAGAAGCCTCATTATTTTGTTCTTTCGAGGGGAAAATATAAATGGAAAAATAATATCTGAGGTTTGGTTGCACAAAGTTTTTTGGGGCGAATTTATTGAAATTTATAAGTGTCATCCATGCCTTTGGAATGTAAAAAGCAAATTATATTAAGATAGAAGCGCTAAAACAAGGCTTACCTAGTTCTGATAGAAAAACTTGAAGAAAAGTGTCCAGAAGCAAATAAAGACATGGTGACTAAAAAAAAATCAACAATATGCGTTTCGAAAGGATCTAGAAAATGTTGAAGCCTCCATGAAATCTGGCACAGGAACTGGTGAGGTTTATGAATCATCACTATTGTATTATGATATTCTATCATTTATAACAGAATCAGAAACACCACGTCCTTCTGTGTCTAATGTGCAGGAGGCAAAGGAAACTAATATATATTGCATTATTGTATTTTATGAAAAGAACATATTAACTTTAACCATATAATATATAATAATTAAGTATCTAAATGAAACAAATATTTTAAGGCAACCGATATGCACAGTTATTTTGAAATATCTAATATTTAGCATTCATAACCCATAAAACAGCAATCATTATAATGTTCAGATCCCAGAAATATTTCAAAACCTTTCTAATTGCCAGTGTACTGCTCCTTCACCATTGAAATAATTCATAAACATTTCTCGATCTTTCTTTGCATCTCCAGTGTCATGTCCATTTACGTCAGGTAATAATGGTGCATGATAATCGGAGGGCAAATCCATCGACACATCTGGAATTTTAGCATGACGCTGAAGATAATTGTGCAACAAACAACATGACTTTAAAATCTCCGTGTTTTCTAATTTTAAATTAATTGGAGCTGAAAATATTCGAAAAACTGCTTTCAGTCTTCTGAACGAACACTCAAATATTCGGCAAGCTCTGGTGAGTCTATAGTTGAATATCCTTTTTTGTTTTTTTAGGTCGTAAGGATATAAAAGGGAAAAGATAATTGAAAAGGCTTCATATCCTATGATACAAAAGTAAAGGTTCTGATGAGGATGATGGAGAGGCAGCATGGGGTATTGAAAGACTACCTTTGGATAATTTTTCACCAAATACTAAGTTTTCAATAACACCTCCATCAGATATTCTGCCATTCGTTCCTAAATCACACATGATAAATTCGCCTTTTGCATTGACGACTGTCATTAAATATTAGGCTATGAAACTCTGTATAATTTATAAAGATAGGAGTCTGCATCTTTTGGTGGAGTGATTGCAACAAGTGTACCAAGTTATTGAATAGAATGATGCTATTATATTTGTGTAATTAAGTTTAAAAAATATGTTTACCTTCATATATTCCCCCTTCAGTAAGGCCATATGGCTTGACAGGTTTCTGGAATTATTTGACCTAACCGTTGAGGAGATATTGCCTCATTGTATTTAAGATCTTCATATGATCGTCCTGTTGCTAAATATCGTAGTGTAGCAGAAATTCTTTCATGGGGTGTTATTGCCTTCCTCGTCCACGTGTCTTGCCTCTGTATAAAAGGTGCTACTTTATTAAGTAATTCATGATTAGTGTCCATATCCATTCGAAGATAATTAGACCAATCATCAGGGAACAGTTTCAACTCCTTCAGTAAATTCGAATGAGAATAAAGCTCTTTTCTCTAGCCTTCCTATAGTCCAAAAATCTCTTCTTGTCTGCTCTTTTTCTTATTTTACATATTTACAAGACAAAAACGCAATAGCATAAAGGCATTATCATGGAGCGGTTCCGCCATAGGTGTTAACTGCTCTGCTACTGAGACTGAAATGACATGTCTTTGAAGATCTAATCGTAGCGTGAGTGCCCACTTGTACAATTTCAAAGCCCCGCCCACTACAATCTGATTTCTCAATCAAGTCGCTAGTGAATGGGCAGCCTAAGAGCTGCCAGAATATCGTAAGTTGTCACAAACTTCCTGTAGTATCCTGTTGTCCTTGGATATTTGTAACTCATCGCAGATCATCAACTGGATACTTATGTAGATTTTAGCAGAAAGGAGTTTTGAAGATTCATCTTTACGCTTTATCCTTATTCATAATTTATATTTAAACCTATCCCTTTTTTCTATGATTTATTTCAGTTACCTGTTTTTTTTTTTTCCCCAATACGACGTTGATATACCAATATGACGACCAGCCAAAAGGATCCCTCCTTTTTTTCTTTCCTTGGAATAGCTAAGTCTTTATCACCTTGATAATATTTCCGACATCCTGTCCTCATACACTTCATTTATTCACCACCCTTTCATATTGCATACTATATTCCCTTCTTCTCAAACTAACCTCCTTGAATGCTCATGACGTCACACATCTACGACTTGCACAGACTGCCATTATTATTATTACAAGCTGAGTTACAACCCTTGTTGGAAAAGCAAGGGCTCCAATAGGGAAAATAGCCCAGTGAGGAAGGGAAATAAGGAAATAGATAAGCTACAAAGAAAGTAAAAAGTAATTGAAATAAACTATTTTAAGAACAGTAACAACATTAAATTAGATCTTTCATATGTAAACTATAAAAAAATAAAAAATCAAGAGGAAGAGAAATAAGAAGGAATATGTGCCCAAGTGCACCCTCAAGCAAGAGAACTTCACCCCAAGACAGTGGAAGACAATGGTGCAGAGGCTATGGTACTACTCAACACTAGAGAACGATGGTTTGATTTTAGAGTGTCTTCCTACAAGAGCTGATTACCATAGAGAGTTTTCTATCCTTAACAAGAGGAAAGTAACCACAGAACAATTACAGTACAATGGTTAACCCATTGAATGAAGAATTATTTGGTAATCCCAGTGTTGTCAGGTGTATGAGGACAGAGGAGTATGTGGAGAGAATACTGTAGGCCAAACTATTTCGTGTATGTGTAGGCAAAGGAAGAATGAGCCGTAAGTGCAGGATATATAACAGCTCGGGCTGCCTTGAACATAAATAGGAATCGCAAACATGATTTTCCACAACGTCCTAATCTCAAATTTGTATTTAACAACCATATATTTAATAACATCACATTTGGTAACAATACATAATACATTAACAATAATACATATCATAATAGTACAATGAACAACAATAATGCACAATAAACAGCACACAAAAAATTTACACCCACTCAACTGACAATGTGACCGTCCTTTCTTAGCCATGGTAATGAAATGAACTCTCAACTCTGCCCAGGGTTGCCAACTCAAATTTTCAAATGTCGCTAGATATGCTTGCAAAAGTAGCTAAAGTCATATGGAATTTCTCTAAAAAAAAAAAAAAATTAGCTGAAAATAGAATACTGTAAAAAGGGCAATGAATTAGCAGATATTGTCACATTTTTTTATTGATATTTTAACATACCAGTAGTATAATTACTTGAACTTGTTGTGATGAAAACGAAATAAATCTTACTTAGTAATAATGGAAGAATTAATGATAATTATTAATAGAATGAAAATAAACTTGTAAAATAAATATCCAACCTCATGTGATAACTCATTTAGTCATTTCAAAATGTAAAGGTCAAGTTAAAACCAGTTAATAATTTTAACCCAAAAATGGAGTTTATTTCCATAAAGTACAACAGGAATTTTCACCTAACTGACACAGGAAAAAAAACAGCAAAACTTCCTAATTGAAATTTGAATAAAGACCGCATGGCATATGAAAAATGAAAAGTGCCAAGAAAATGGTAAAATTAATTAAAATTAAATCGTAAATCAATAATCCAATGACTAATCAACCAATGAAAGTAAAAATGGTGACTGAAATAATACCAAAATTTCTACTCACTACTTTGAACACATTCCTCTTGGGCAATAAAATTTCAAACTTGATAGAGGGGAACGGGAACACAACTTATGTTAATGGACACGCCACAAATGATTAAACCAGTCAGTTTGAACATGACTTCCTAGCTAAATGTGCACATCGTCAAATAAAGGCTAGAAAAAAAAAGTGGGGTGGGGGACAGTTCCTTGGCCAAGGTTGAGCACCGTTAATTAGTACTCACGCTCTTGAGGGTTGATTGTAGACGTTGAAGTGGAAGCATCTTGTAAACTGTTAACAACATGGTGCATCTTCACTTCTGCACTGACGTGTTTTGTCTTCTTAGGCCTATCTTCTGAATAATGGCACAAAGTAAGGCATACTGTTGGTTAGTAAATGGTTGACCAACAGGTAGTTGAACCGACGGCTATGTTAAAACGATGTCTCAGATGAAGAGGATATGCCTACGTCCGCCTTCCACGCTTCCTGGTTTTTAAGTGTGCCGCTCAGTGTGCTCACACGCTTCTCCCTGCCGCCGCTGAGCTGGTTCAAGCAGGTCGAGTTCTTCTTCTTCAAATATCCATGAGTACGTGGTTTGCTGAAGGGTGCTTTTTATAAATACAAGGATCATTCTTGAAACTCCAGGGGAAAGTAATTATAAAGAAATCCTACTGTCTGGTTTATAAAAATTAATACACACATACAAAAAAAATTAAGTGGCGTTTAGTGATGTTCAATAACACAGGAAACAATCCTAGCTAAACAGACTCATAAATAGGTACTGAGATGTAAATAGTAATAAGCTAAGATCAGTGAGTTACATAAATTAAAGAGTTACTTAAATACAAACCAATAGTGGTTAAACATCCAAAGCTTCAAGAGCATTTGGAACAGAACGCAACCAAGCGCTGTCTTTGAAAATTGTCGACGGTCGGTTGCATCGTCAGAGCAATGTACTGTGAGCTCACGAAATGAGAGAAAATCATCTACAGAGGAATGAGGTCATGAAAGATAAAGCATTACAGGGGAATGATGGACATGTTAGCAGCAATGAATATTTAACCCGGGAATTGCTACAAGCCTCTTGAGCGGCTGTATGTGAGACTGCTATAAGCATTCTCAGAGCGCAATTTTCTATCTCTTCTTGCAAATTCCCTTGTGAACTTATTCGACTTTTATTATTTTTCTTATGATAAAACAATATTTCTGATATAAATGTTAATGTTTATAACTTTATTTTACCTATATAATTATGTATAATATAAAACCTTTCCATATATGGACTTTAACTTTTTTGCAAGGGAAAAAGGCGAATTGTAATTATTTTCAATTAAAACTGGTTTTATATTAACATACTAGAAACATAAATGATGAAAAAAAAAAAACATATAACATTATACATACACATACACACCAACGATATCACATCGTAATATATTGTGTAGGGAGGGAAATAAAACCTGTGGCAACTCTCGAATTCCACGTCAGGACGGCAGTTGCCTAGTTTTATATTAACGACAACAATACCGAATGTTTTTGTTTTGAATATCCGCTAGTGTTTGTTTACAAAGTATAATTTTATTATAAGTAACTGGAGGGTTGTTTACAAGGAGTATGAATTACTATTATTATGTAATGTAATGTGCCTTTATGTCCAACTGACTGCTTTCGTCACTGGCATACACAAAATAAATAGAGAGAGAGAGAGAGAGAGAGAGAGAGAGAGAGAGAGAGAGAGAGAGAGAGAGAGAGAGAGAGAGAGAGAGAGAGAATAATCTTTTTAAGAAATGTTTTATAAAGCCTGTTTTCATTATGTATATCCACAACAGGAATTTTCTATATCTTTTGTATATATCGTATATACTGTATATTTTAATATGCGGTGATGCTTTTGATATACGCATTACTATATAGGCTACAAATGCTTAAAGATGTCATATAAAAACCTATTGTAATTAGTCTGAACACATAGGCCAGGTCATGAGTTTATTAGTTACTATGTTTATCTATACAAGATTCCAATAATAGTATGTTTTCAATATGATATAATTATTGCTCTCTTTATGTACTTTAAATATTATGACTTTTTAGGTTACAACTAATATATATATATATATATATATATATATATATATATATATATATATATATATATATATATATATATATATATATATATATATATATATATATATATATATATATATATATATATATATATATATATATATATATATATATATATATATGGTAAAAGACTATGATATTGCATTACTTTTAATAAATTTGTTCCTTCAAATATTCTAAGTTGGTTTATCAAAATTGTAAGTAAAAATATATATTCTATCTAAACATGATATATTATTTTAAACAGGTTTAAAATAATTGCAATGGTAACAATAGTCACTTTATGAATAGATATAGAAAAAAAACGAAGCAAATAAAGTGTTTGTAAATAGTAAATGTGACTACATCAACTATAATTATCATTATTATTTCAGAAATAGATACAATTCTATATCATAGGATTTGAAAATATAAAGTATTATTTTTTATCACGACACTTTTCAATATATAGTAAAGGCTATTTGTTAAAAATAGCCTAAAACCTTCATTACATAGTACGGAATGTAGTAAATAAAAATCGCTAACCTCTACCGGGCTCAAACAGTCCCGTGATACTGTGGGTGATACCAAACATACTACCCAGCCCCCCACCAATGAAAGACAATCCTGACTCACCCATTGGCCATCACTTAAGATGCCACGTCGCGCTTTAAATTTAACTTTGATTGTTTATAACAAAATAAAAAACAAGATGTAGGATAAAATATTTGGATGATACATGCACGAAGTTATTACAAAAACATTGGTATAGTTATGAGTTAGATTCTGAAACATTGTATTTTTGTCAAGATAGCCGCACCATGGGACTGTAGTTAAATGACATTGCCGCATTTCTCGGGTTAAGGGTATAATAATGAAGGTTACAAAGGAAACAAAAGAAAAAAAGAGATGCGTAAAACCCAGAAAATAACAAACAAAAAATAAAAAATGGAATAACAGGGGTGACTAAAATAAAGCGTGGAAAGAATTTCCACACCCCGCCAAGTAAGAGCGAGAGAGAAGGGGGGGTCCACTAACAAGAGGTGGAGGGTACGGAAGGAAGGGGGCATTCCCCATCCCTTTCAAATTTACAGCACTTTCTGGAATAAGGCACGGGCTTTATCTGCCGCCGCCCTACGAGGTTGCCCTCGAGAGGACACAGGATCAGGTTTGGGAAGAGGGGCGACATCATCAGAAGAATCGTCATTTAGAGGGTCCTCTGAAGGAGGATTTGGTAACTGGGGTGTCATGAGCGAATCAGGACCACCTTGCTCCAGTTCAGTGATATAGGGACCTTCAACATTTATCTCCAATGGGATAAGACGGTTAATGGGACGCACATATATTCCATGAGGGGTGCGCACCTTCACAGATCTAATATGACCATCTTGACCGGGGTATGTTTCAAGAATACGGGCCATGGGATAATCTTCCCAATTTACTTCATCCAAAATTAAAAAACATAAATCTCCAATTTTAGGAGGTACAGGGTGGATACGATTATTTTTTATGTGACGTTCACGAAGGGAATTGACATAATCCTGGGTCCATCGTTTTAAAAACACTTGCAACATGTTCGTGAGTTTCTGATAACTAGCTGGGAGGCTGTTCCCTTCCCTATATGTGGGATCATTGAGGTCGGTCATAAGGAGCAAGTGAGAGGGTCCGACTGTAAAGCAGATGACTCGGAGTCAAGGGGGTATCAGTAACGTCATTGACATCCAAGTAAACTAAAGGTCTATCCTTGATGACGCATTCGGCCTCTTGTACCAAAGTGACAAATTCATTATAGGTAGGATACAAGTGATACATGGCTTTCCTTAAATTAAGTTTGGTGAAGCCTATTAACCTTTCATAAAAACCTCCCTGCCAAGGGGCCCAGGGAGTGATGAATTTCTAGGTCAAGTTATGGGAAGATTTAAACCCATCAATTACAGGGTGATGCATAAGTTCAGTTAGAAGAGTTTGACCAGCTTGGAAAGTGGAAGCATTATCAGAGACGATACAGTGTGGCATACCAAATCGAGCGGCAAATCTGCACACTGCTTGCACAAATTCGATGACCGTTAACAAAGTTGTGACTTCTAGAGCTACGGCTCTGGTTGCTGCGCAGGGGAAAAGCAAGATGTAAACAAAATCTACATGTGAATTGTATACCTTAAAAGCTCCAGTGAAATCTAAGCTAGTTACTCGGAAGGGCACTCTTGAAATGAGGCAATTGGGATGATACTGGGCTAATGGAGGCATTGGGTACGGGGCCGCTTGCACCTTCTGGTAATGGATGCAACGGCGCAAAATTTTCTTGGTTTGCTGCCGCATTTGAGGAACCCAAAACTGTTTACGCAATTCAACAAGGAGTGTTGAAGTATTACAGTGCAGCAAATGTTCATCCCAATGATGTTCCAGCAAAATGGGATCTACATAATCTAATTCCACGGGGGCATTACTGAGACGGGAACTAGCTTTGAGAAGACCTTGGTTATCCAGGTAAGGTTTACGTTGGCCGATGAAAGCTCATTCGTCCGAATTGAGACAAACGTCTTCACCTTGCACCTGGTTCAGAATGTTAGGATGACTTTGGGCCTGGGAACATTTCAACATGACTGTTAAAGGAAGACTTTTAGCAAAGAAAAAAAAATTGGCAAAAATCAGCCTTAAGGGTGGAAGGTTGAATTTATTGGTTAGATTAGGGCAACGTTGTGACAAGGGTTGTATCCATTGGGGAATTAAACGAAGGAGTGCAGTGTAGCACTTGATCGCGTCGTCAAGGGAGCTGTAATGATTAAACAGTCGTACTCCCGGGGGATCGAGCCGAATAGGCATGCACATATCTCCAGGTTAATAGAGAACCTGCTTCGATCGGGGTCCTCTGAAGGGTTACTGAGCCAAGGAGGGCCTTGTAACCAAAATTTATTCTTAAGAATATGCTTGACAGCGACACCACGCGATGCCAGGTCCGCAGGATTGCTATTAGTGGGGACATGCTTCAGGTTAAGATTACAAGCTAATCTAATGTTGATTATCTCCTCCACACGGTCAAGGACGTAAGGGGAGTTACTTTTAGAATTATGGACCCACTGGAGGGCAGTTGAAGCGTCAGACCAAACAGTGACCGAAGCGTATATGCCAGGGCACACTTCTGTCAAGTGTTTGGCTAAACGACAGCCCAGTAAGAGCGTCGTTAACTCAAGTTTGGGAATGGTTAAACTTTCATCCATTTCCAACATGCGTTTAGGGGTGACTCGGGCTTTAGGCGTAAGGAGGCGAGAATTACCTTCCTGCGTGACTATATAAGCAGCTACTCCGAAAGAGAGTTTGGAAGCATCGGCAAAAATGTGCAATGCTGGTTGACTGCCATCATGCGCATTACGAGGGACTTTAATTTGTTCAAGACCTTTGTACCCTTTGATGATATCACTCAGTTCTTGAACTTACTCAGGGTTAATAGGGGTGTCCCAGCCCTTGTCAGTCATCCACAGTTTTTGAATGAAGAGTTTGTCTATAATTGTAATAGGAGAAATAAGACCAATAGTGTCATAAAGGGAAGAGAACAAGGACACGACCTTTCTTTTAGTGTTGTGGGAATGACTTATCTCTAATTCAGGGGGTAACTTAACATTCAAGATATCATTAACAGTATCCCATTCAAGACCGAGGTAATCATGAATGCCTCTTTCTTTGAAATTGCCATTAAGAGGGGCATTAGTCATCCATTTGGCTAACAGCATGTTAGCCTTTAACATAAGTGCCTCAATGAGGGGCCTCTCACTCAGAATGTCTTTAGGGTCGACATAACAGCGTTGAAAGTTATCAATATAGAAACTGGTTTTGAGTGTCGATGCCAATCTACTGGACTGACTGTCCAAATGATGTTGGATAGTTTGATTAAGCAAGTAGGGGCTCGAGGTGGCGCCAAACAGAACGACTTTAAATCGATATGCGACGATCCTTGTCATTTCTGGATCTTCATAGAGAAGAAAGCGACAGAAGTCTCTCTGTTCTGGGACAATCTCCATGCGAAGGAATGCCTTGGAAATATCTGCAGTTAAACCAAAGGGCTTCTCGCGGAACATTAAAATCATCGATTGAATCTTCGATGCAAGATTGGGTCCTGTGTACAGAGAATCGTTTAGAGAAAGTGAATTTGGGTTCGACCTGGATGATGCGTTGAAGACAATACGTATAGGGGTGGTGGCTGAATTCTTAACTATGGGATGATGCGGTAAATAATATACTTTTTCATCAACAGGGGTGCCTAAGGGGACAGGCTCAATAAAGTTCTCTTCAAGATACTCATCCAGAATCTTACGGTAATCAGTAAACAATTGGGGGTTCTTTGATTTTTTGATTGACATGAGTTGGGCAAAGGCTCTAGCATAATTTGAAGCGGGACGCTTATGACTCTTGAAAGGTAGCTGAACAACATACTTTCCGGTTTTGTATTGAGTAATTCTTTTGAAGAGATCAACTGCTTTCTCTTCAAGATGGCTGAAGGGTTCTTTAGTGATACCAATGGTGTCAAGTTTCCAAAGGTTTTCAAGAGGCGGGTTTATAGTCATAGGCCAGTCAACATCAATTCGGTTAATGGTAATTGTGACTGCGCTGGCATCTCTTGGGTCCACGTCAGGACGTGACCAATCAGGCAACTCTCCCCATACCGCGTAACCGGCTGGATGGCTAAACAGGTTTACACCTTGGATATTATGGGTACGCTTGAGGAGCCTGGGAAGATAATCGGCACCGAGAATGATCTCAATACCGGTAGCCTTATCATCGGGACGTTGATATGCGAGACGTATTCCATTAGCTTCTAGCGTACGGTCAGTACGGGTGTAACCTGGCGTATTGATGCCTTTACCTACATTGGCACTAACAATAGCCACAATCTTATGTCTCCGTCTGCCGATTTTCATATTAAATTGTACTAGATCAGAACTCTTAGGGGGTTCGGTACAATTAAATGAGTTAAGCTGGAACACCATCTGTCCAACAGGTTTAAGATTTAATGATACAACAATATTTGGGTGCACAAAAGTCCGTTGTGCACCACAATCTAGAAAAACTCTTGTGGAGTGTTTAAATTTACCGGAGACTAATTCGGCAGTGAAAGTCGGTAATGCGACTGGGGTGAGGTCATTAGGCTCAACACTCACGGTGTTGTTGCGGATACAAGCAATGTGATTGAGATTTACAGCTGGGGTATTGATACTGGGAGGGATAAGGGGTTGCATGTCAAGGGGGTTATCAATGGGAGTTCTAATGGGTTGCATGTTAGGGGGGTTATTAATAGGAGGTCTAATAGGTTGCATGTTAGGGGGGTTATTAATGGGAGGTCTAAGGGGTTGGGAGTTAGGGGTGTTGTTAGCAAACCCACTAATGGGTTGGATGAAGTGGTTGGATACTGCAAGGATATTTTGGCATACAGGCAATTTATGAGCCTGCTGACTGTTCAGGCAAGCAATAGTTGCATTGCAATTACTGGCAAAGTGTTGAGTGGAAAAACATTTTGTGCAACGATTCATTTCTCGCAACCTTCATATCCTACTTCTTGAATCGGGGAAATGGGGACATTTGGATTGCACGTGGTCACTATTGCCACAATACATTTACCTCTAGCAGTCCAGTTACTGGGGCCAGTGATAGGCCATCCATTTGATTGACTAGGAGTCGTTTGTAGATCCATGGACCGGACAGGCCCATTATTAACTTTAAGTTTAGGTATATGATTGTTCACGTTGGAGGAAGGAGGTCTAGGCTGGTTAAGTGATTTACCGTAAGAGCGTGAGTTTTCGTAACGGTAGGCTCGCGCGGGTTTATCATGGGTATTAGGTTTGGGGCCGTCGTCAGGCTGGTCATGAGCTTCATCATTTCCTTCATGCGAGTATGAGCATACAGGGCCCATTTCATTTCGGCCAAGGTTACTTCCTCGCGATTGTAATATCGGTAAACTATATCTAGGTGGAAGGCTCTGAGCTTACTAGTGAAAACATGCCCTAACATTACCTCTGGTAAAGACGACCCAGTTAGTTGTACATATTCAGATTCCGTGTTGTCCCATTCCATGAGGAAACGACGGAGATCAGTGCTATCATCATTAGGGGAGGATGTTTTCTAAAATTTATTTATCACGAGGGGTTTAGTCAGAACGGGGGACTCATACTCTCGCTTAAGACTGTCTATCGATCTTTCATACAGACCCTCTGTCCACACTTGGTTACCGAGAAGTTTACGCGCCGGTCCCTCAAGGGTACACAACAAAATCTTGTATTTTTCTGTGGGAAAGTACTCGGAGTTTTCATGTACCGTCTGGCGAAACAAACTCCACCAGCCGGACCAACAATCTCTACGACCATCGAAGGGAGGGGGATCAGGATCTGCAGCGACTGAGACGCATACAAACTGAGGGTTAGCGTTAGGCGCTTGAGGGGGATTTGAAGGGTTGATTTTCCCCTGTGTTACAGGTTGAAGGTGCATCATTTCTGCGTCAGTTAACAAACTGACAAGATCGGTATAACTAGACAGGACAGTGGGGTTGTTCCAATGAGGTTTCCACAAAGTTTTAAAGTCCCTAAGTTCCGTAAGAACTCTACCTACTTTGTTTTTACAGTGCTCTAAGCCCTCAGGGGTTGCACAGGCAAAATCTATTGAGGAAACAGCTTTGAAAGTTATGTTTGCCTCTTCGTAAAGGAATTTGAACTCCTGCGTTTTGTTTTTCAAGACAAGCATTGAGGTCTAAAGTAGCCGGCATCTCCCCAGCCTGCTATGGGAGTTTAATGTGACTGTCTTTGGCCGCCATCTTGGGAAGACCACGTGTACGATGGTACAGAAGGTCCACAAAAAAAAAAAAAAAAGATTATGCAGACAAACAAAGTCAAACTTGAATAATACACGGCACAGAAAATGTTACAGACAAACGGTCACCGAGAGGGGTACAAAGGACAAGGATAGATATTGCCTACCTATAACGGGGAACACTAAACCAAAGCGTGAAAATAAATTAATGGTTAAGGGGAAAAATGAACAGATCAAAATAGCAGCTACAAAGCTCACAGTACATATGAAAAACATGCAACATATACCGATGATCCGAACAAAATAAAATAAAACCTGAGTTCTCCTTCAGGGTAGAACTTTCTGGCTAAAACGCTTGGTTACACAGGTGCCTTTATTCGTCAAAGGTTACTATAAATTACGTCCTAAAACACTGTACATCTCGTTACCTATCAAAGTCTGGGCTTAATCATTCTACAAATTGGCCAGTGTGTGAGGTTTTGAGGTACGACTTAAATGGGTGATGTTTATGTAGCGAAAACGCTACAAATGAAAATGAAAATGTTACAGACAAACGGTCACCGAGAGGGGTACAAAGGACAAGGATAGATATTGCCTACCTATAACGGGGAACACTAAACCAAAGCGTGAAAATAAATTAATGGTTAAGGGGAAAAATGAACAGATCAAAATAGCAGCTACAAAGCTCACAGTACATATGAAAAACATGCAACATATACCGATGATCCGAACAAAATAAAATAAAACCTGAGTTCTCCTTCAGGGTAGAACTTTCTGGCTAAAACGCTTGGTTACACAGGTGCCTTTATTCGTCAAAGGTTACTATAAATTACGTCCTAAAACACTGTACATCTCGTTACCTATCAAAGTCTGGGCTTAATCATTCTACAAATTGGCCAGTGTGTGAGGTTTTGAGGTACGACTTAAATGGGTGATGTTTATGTAGCGAAAACGCTACAAATGAATTTATAATGTTTAAAATTTCATTATTCCACAAATCAATGGTGTCAGATCCGGTTCGAAGGACCAGTGTTATTTATTTAAGTGTGTGTAATAATTCCGGGAAAGGCCTCCCCATTTCTGATTTCCGGACCTGAGCCTGAAGGATAGAGCGCCAACACTCTCACACTTGACAAACTAGAGAACCGCAACGAGGACGGTTAAGTCCAAAGAACAGATTTTGGGCGAAGCGAAAAATCTATTTTTGGGTGAGATAGCCATGTCGTCCTGATGGAAGGTTCCTTCAGTAGCTTCCTAGGGTATATTTAACTACAGTGGATATTCCCAGAGAATTAAACTAAAGGTTATCACAGAATTCTAACTTCTGGTGCGAGTACCCTAAAGGTTTCCCTCTAGGATATCGTATATCAACAGGGGACGCATGTATGAACACGCCACATAGCTATCTGCACCCCATATAGAGTTAACACTTCGATATGGAAAGGTGGCTGAGTAACTGAGGAGCCGTTCCAAAGTTACTCTCATCCGTGGCTACTTTTGGTACTCGAGACGTAAACAAACGGGCGTCATTGCTAAATGACGTCACGTCCATCTTCATCCTGAGCTCAGCTCCTACCAATCTCCGCGATACAGTAGGTCAGGGAGGGGCCTGAAAGGCTGAACTAAAATAGACGGGAGGGTCCATCAGGATGACATGGCTATCTCACCCAAAAATAGATTTTTTGCTTCGCTCAAAATCCGTTTTTTGGGCTCAAGCCATGTCGTCCTGATGGAAAAGAATTAATGTATCAGACAATTAATGTATCATGGATTTTTTCCCCTTTAATCCAAGTGCCAAGGGCTTCGAGCAATATTTTAGTAAATGTCCTTACCAGAGATTCTATGATGAACTGGTTTCCTGCCCTCCTGGCAGGAAAATCCTGGTGGACAATAGGAATATCTCGAAGCGATCATTGAAGAACTACTCACCTGGTGGAGAGATCATGCTGGTCTCGGAGACAGGACAAAGGTTAATATTCGAGTAGGAATATTATCAAGGCATAAGTGAGTATATAACATAAATACTTATATTATTCTTTAGATCATACATTAAAGAGATAAATGAAACTATAACAATCGTATATTCCTTAATAAGGAATAGGAGCGAAAGGAGACGCAAATGGTAATAAAATAGACATTTTATTTTTCAGATTGCAGGTCATTATAGAAGTAATTACAATAATGATTATAGAATTTATTTACAGTAATAATGAATAATGTACATAGAAATGAAAGACGGTGATCTTGAGTCTGAAAAGAAAAGTTTGCTTTTTAGAAACACAAGTTCCCAGAGGAACATCAGTCTTTTAAAGTTCAAAAAACACTCCATGCTCTAGAGCATGTGGCACGCATGTAAAATTTCTATGACATTTCACCTTGGTAAAGAACAGTCTATTAGAAACACTAAGTGTCCATTAAATCACTATGTATCACGATAGGGTCAACACAGGCACCCGTGGGGTTAGAGTCCCAAGTAACTCACTGTTTTATACAGATTTACGCAGCAGGTTTCATAACACTACCTGCAGCTACCACGAAATGCTTCACTTCGTGCACCTGTTTTGCGTAGTGCTTGAAGAATACGCACGGTGATTTCCAGCCTGTAAAGCTCTTGAGGCTTTCGAAATCCATACTCTGGAAGAAATTCAGAGAAGAAGCGACTTTACTAGGATCGTGACCTGCGGGTGTACTGTCAGGTTCCGCTCTGCGAATGAAGTAGGTGATTTTCGCTCTTAGTTGTTTCAGTGACAGATCGCTACCCGATGTTTCTCCTTTGAAGACTTGTCCTCCACCGAAGTCTGAAGTCCTTCGAAGATAGACCTTAAGACTCTCCACTGGGCATAGAGAGACATCTTCCTTCAGGGGGCAGATTGTCCAAGGGCCCCATCTCTTGGTGGGTAGTTCATTCTTGGCGAGAAACGTCGGATCGGGGAAGAGGGTAAGATCTCCTGTCTCGACAAATAGGATATGACCCTCTTCTCTTGATAATGCCACTATTTCACTGACTCGGGCTCCCGAGGCGAGAGCAAAAAGGAAAATAACTTTTTGAGTCAGGTCTTTCAGAGGGCATGAATCGTTGTCCAGGCTAGAAGCAAAATGGAGCACCTTGTCCAGGTACCAGGAGATAGGTTTTGGTGGAGGTGCTGGGCATAGTCTAGCGCATGCCTTCGGCAGTTTATTGAAGATGTCACTGGACAGATCAATCTGGAAGGCTTATAGGAGTGGTCTAGTCAAGGCCAATTTACAGGTGGAAATCGTGTTGGCCGCTAAGCCTTGTTCATGAAGGTGAATGAAGAAGGACATGCAAAAATCAATGGTGATCTCCGTAGGATTTTTTGCCTTGACGAAGGAGACCAACTTTTTCCAGGAAGATTCGTACTGCCTTCTGGTAGACTCTGTCTTGTACTCCTCGAGGAAGTCTAAACTTTTCTTCGAGATCCCAAACCTTTTCTTTACGGCTAAGGATAGAAAATTATGAGATGAAGGTCCCTGACTTTCAGTGATGAAGCGAAGACAATCAACTTCTGTACTTGTTGAGAGAGGACTGGGCCCGGTAGGGGAATCAGGGTGGGCCGCAGCTCCAGGACCAGGGGATACCAATTGTTCCGGGGCCACTTGGGAGCCACTAGGGCCGCTATCCCTTTGAAGGTTCTAAGTTTGGATAGGACCTTCAGCAAAAGGTTGGGTGGAGGGAACCATCTTTTCCAATCCAGAGACATGGCGTCCACCGCTTCTGCCTTGGGGTCCTCGTACGGGGCCACAGATCGAGGAAGTTGATTGCTGTCGCTTGTCGCAAAGAGATCGATCTGAAGTTCCGGGACTTGGTGAGAGATAAAGGAGAATGATCTTGCGTCTAGAGACCATTCCAACTCTATTGGGCTTGTCCTTGATAGAGCGTCTGCTGTCACGTTGCGGAATACTTGTAGGGGAACTGCAGACAGGTGCCATTTCTTCCTATCTGCCAAACGAAATATAGGGAGAAACACCTGATTTATCTGGGGCGATCTCGAGCCCTGACGATTGAGACATCTGACTACCACCGAGTTGTCCAGAGTCAGACGGATGTGGATCGAGGGAGGCGGGGAGAGTTACTTCAGGGTGAGAAGAACCGCCATGGCCTCCAAGATGTTGATGTGAAACGTCTTACCTCCCCAACCCTCCAGTGAAGCGTCCGTGTGGATGTTGATCGATGGAGGCGGGTGTTGAAGAGGGATGGACCTTTTCAGGGCCTTTGCTTCTGACCACGGCTTTAAAAGTAAGTGAAGTCTGTTCGGAAGCCGTCTCTTGAGGTCTCTTCGAGCGATGGATGCAGAACGTCTCCAGACTCCCGCGGCATCCGTTAGCTGTGCGCTAAGCACTGGGTTTGTCACAGAGGCGAACTGTAGAGAGCCGAGAACTTGTTCCTGTTGGCGTCTTGAGATCCATTTGGATTTTAAAAGCCTTCTGACAGACCCTGCTATTTCCTTCCTTTTCTTTGGTGGAATGAAAAGGCGGTGTGACTGAAGGTCCCAATGGATTCCCAACCATTGGAACTTCTGAGCTGCAGAGAGGCGAGATTTCTCTGCGTTTATCTTGAAACCCAGATGCTCTAGGAACTGGGTGACCTTGTTGCAGGCTCTCAGACAATCTTCGGGCGATGTCGACCAGACTAGCCAGTCGTCTAGGTAGGCCATCACTTGGACGCCTTGAAGACGTAGCTGTTGGACGATTGCGTCTACCAGCTTGGTGAAGATTCGTGGAGCCACGTTGAGCCTGAAGGGCATGGCCCTGAAGGCGTAACTTTTCCTTTGGAGTCGAAATCCTAGGTAGGAGGAAGCGTAGTGATTCATTGGAATGTGCCAGTAGGCATCCGCCAGGTCTATGGAGACCGTGTAGGCCCTGTGAGGCAGAAGGGTCCTTATCTGTACCATAGTCAGCATCTTGAATTTGTTGTTTGCAATGAACTTGTTGAGAGGGGACAAGTCTAGAATGACTCTGAGTTTGTCTGAGTCTTTCTTGGGAACACAAAAGAGTCTCCCTTGGAACCTGGTTGACTTTACCCTCCTGATCACCTTCTTGTTCAAGAGTTCCAGGACATATTATTCCAGGGGGGGGGTTCACTGTTGGAAGAATTGCTGGAAGGATGGGGGTGGTTGAGTCCAGCTCCAGCCCAGTCCTTTCTTGACGATGCTGTGTGCCCAGGGATCGAAGGTCCAACGATCCTGGAATTGGCAGAGTCTTCCTCCCACCGGAAGCACTTCATTGCTTCTGGTGTCCCGAGGGTTTGCCACCTCGGCCGCTAGCTCCCCTTCCTCCTCTGCCTCTGGAGGGACGGCGAGAAGAATCTCTGCCGGAGCCTCTGCCTGAGCCCCTACCTCTGGGACGAAAGGTACTAGAATGTTGCTCATAGGCAGGGGTGAAGACCGGTGACTGCGACACCACCGGCTGGGGGACCAGTTGAAAGGTCTGCTGTGGCTGTGCAGCCACTTGGGGAGTAACGGAACCCGGAAACTGACATCTTGGTTGACGTTGCTGGGGCCTAGGCTTTGAGGATTTCCTCTTAGGCTGAGGGCCATCGTCCTGAGAGGACTTCCTCTTTCGGGACATGCCCCACTTGTGGAGAAGGTTCCGGTTCTCTGTGGCAGCTTTGTCCACTATCTCTTTCACCAAGGCGGACGGGAAGAGATGTTTGCCCCAGATGTTGGAGGAAATCAGTCTCCAGGGTTCGTTTTTCACCGTTTCAATGGCAAACACGAATTCTCTACAGGCTCTGCGAGCCCTAGCGAAGCTTTACAAATCCTTGGTCACAGTCGCCAAGTGTGACTTTGCAAGGACCATGTAAAAGTCTGGGACTCTGGTGTCCCCGGCCATGAGTTCTAGCTGTACCTGATGTGACAGCGAAGCGGTGAGTCTCTCCTTGGTATCCTGTTCCCTACGAAGGAGATGATCATTCAGCCGTGGGAGGTCCTCGTTGAACTGACGACCGGCCACATCAGGTTCTAGTTTCCCTACCGTGAAAGTAAGCTGGATGTCTTTCCAGTACCAGTCATCGGGGGGAAGAGTGAGGGAGAAGGGTCTGCACTCCTCCAGTGCAGGGCAAGGTTTCCCTTCATCCACAGCCTTCATGACCGCTTGGAAGGCCTTTTCAACGAATGGGAAGGTCGCAGTAGCTGGAGCAACAAAGGTTGGATGCTTTTTGCTCAATGCCGGCATCTTGGAGTTAGTGAAACCTCGACTCTTCACTGCTTGAGCCAGCATAGCTTGGGCCTTTGCGAGTGTCAGGCAGTAACGTAATTTTAAAGTAAAATCTTATTGTTTTGCCTTTTCGCACTGATGGCTTTCCTTTTTATTTTGTTTACAATTTTGTAAATCTAAGTTAAGTATTTTGCTGTTGGCTTTACATTAGTACATATATTTTGCTTAAATGTAGTGTTTAATTTGCTTTGGTTGAAAAAGCTTAAATTTTTGTGGCGCCATCTATTGAGTGCAATTTGAAGTGCGGCCTTCCTAAGTAATTTTACTTCCTTCTCAAATTTGTAACTGTTTATTTTTCTTTATGGTGACTGGGAGTGTTGTAAGGAGAAGTGACTTGTGACTCTCCTAAAGTATTCTTGGGAGTCTAGTTCAAGGCCGTTGAAGACTCTGGAGCTGCTGATCTGTCTATTGTGGGTTATATATACAATCTCCTGTCATTGAGCTGCTTCTTAGAGTGGAATGCAGTTTACATGTGAAGCTACATGTGAGAATACGACATGCAACTGTGGTTCAAGTGATCTACTGGCTTAATCTGGACATTGGCAGTTTGGTGTAGAGCAGGGTTCGAGAGCCTTTTTCATCTTTGATGAATATATCTACTGTATCAGCACCATAGTGGTCTTGTTGGAGCAAGTAGGGAGGCTTCTCTCAGGTAAGAGGAACATCCCCTGTATTTTGGCGAGCCGTAGACTAAAAGTGCATATCCACCAACGGTTGTGAAGTGCAGTTCTACTGATGAGAGTGACGACCTGTGACCACATTTTTGAGCAGCAAATGGACTCATCTATATTAGTACCGGTCTGTGTCATGGGACCAATATAATTTTGTATTTAATTATTGTCAAAGCTGTTGATGGTTTAATATGAGAGTGTCATAAGATTGTGTACTTTGATATTAAGGTTTAGATTATTGTGTCATAGATAGGATTATTGTTTCTTTTTGTATGTTCTTCCACTTCTTTCCTTTCTATTTAGTAATAGGTTAGCGTGGTGGGTAAAGGCTTTTGGGTCCCTTAACGTTAAAGATTTGATTTCCTCACTATGAGTAGGGTTTAGTTTTAGCTTTAGGTTAATCGATGGCATATTGTACTTGATCAACTTGTTACTTTCTGTGAGCCATCAGTGTTAATACATTTATTGTTGTAATAAATATTGTGAAATTTTTGCCCTTGTGTCTTTCTGGTTTTCCTTGCTCCTACTGATTTGTGTTTTTGTCACTGGATTTGAGAATAAGATAAAAGAACCAGTTATGGCTTCCTCCTAGAGGAAGTTCATAACAGCGAGATCGAACACTATCACTTCCTTAGGTTCGGTCTCTTCTTTTGAGGCTGGTTCGGACCTGAGTCGGACGTAACAGTCCGGATAAGCCTCGAAGTTCGGGAAGAACTCCACTTCTTCCAGAAGAATAGAGCCAACCCTTTCAATGATAAAGATTTTGCCAGTAATGATTGGCATGTGCTTGGCGTATCTCCAAGGGTTAGCTTCCGAGCAGGTGGGGAGGTCCTTAACCGAAATCTTTTTCGGTTGTTTGAAGCCGACGATAGTCGTCCGGAATTGTTCCTGGGTCTCTCTCTCAGATTCTTGTCCATGAGGGCTTCTAGCATCCTGAAGACCTCTTGAGTGGCCGATGGAAGAGGATCCGGGGTGGCGGAAGTTGAAGGAACAGGTTCCTCGGATGTCACTGGAGTTGCGGGGGGAGCTGGAGCGACCTCGTTCTCCAAATCAGGATATTTCACCTGATCTTCCTCATAGTCGAGCTCTTCGCCCATGAGGTTCTTCTCCGTTTCTTCTGACACCTCCGACATACGTTCCACGTCGTCAGAATCGATATGGCACGAACGCATGGCCTGTGCCATGACGATGTCGGGTTCGACCACTATTTGGACGGTGGGAATTTGTTCTCGAGGGATCACTGAGTCCTTCGATGCTTTCGGAAAAAGCAAGACCCTCAAATCTTCATTTGGAAGATAAGGTCCAGAGGCGTTCTTTTGGAAGCCTCGCACCCATTTGCACAGCTTCTCTCTAGCGATGTCCCTTACCTCCGTGGTAGGAGGATTGTTAAACGCTTCGTCAAGAAGACTCTTGCAGACTGAACAGTTCTGCGGATCCCAGAATTTAAGGTCGCCTCTCTTGGCGGCGCAGGGGGCGTGGGTCCGGCACACCTTGTGCCCATAGAAGTCCGGGCATTTAACTCCACAGAAGTTACTCTCACACTTCACATACTCCTCCTGTAAAAGAAAGAGATCATGAGTACATGGAAGGCATAAGAATGACTTACATTACTCTAGATTTAAGAATAACTTGATCTATACAGTGAACCCTCGTTTATCGCGGTAGATAGGTTCCAGACCCGACCGCGATAGGTGAAAATCCGCGAAGTAGTGACACCATATTTACGTATTTATTTAACATGTGTATTCAGACTTTTAAAACCTTCCCTTGTACGTAGTACTGTTAACAAACTACCCTTTAATGTACAGAACACTTAATGCATGTACTACAGTACCCTAAACTAAAACAGGCACAAATATTAAAGGCGATTTTATATCATACATTTCCTAAACACGCCAAAAAGCACATAAAAAATGGCAACCAATGTTTTGTTTACGTTTATCTCTGATCATGATGAAGAAACAAACGCATTTACACATCTGTGTATAGGTTAGTTTTTGCATCGATTATATTGATTATTCAGTACAGTATGTTGATTTTGTTATTACCAATGTTTTACTTAATTTTTCTTAGGACTTCCAAATGAAATGTTTTTCTTTATGACGCCGCCTGAAACGACGGCGTCATAAAGTACGCTCAGTAAACAAACGAAGGCATTTAACGCACATGATGAAAGTGATAAATAATGATATTACAGTAAAAGCTTTTAGAAAATATGTTATTACAAATATTATTTACCGTATCTATATAAAATCATACATACGTAGCAAAGCAGGAAAACAATTTACGAGAGAGAGAGAGAGAGAGAGAGAGAGAGAGAGAGAGAGAGAGAGAGAGAGAGAGAGAGAGAGAGAGTTGTTTTACATACGTAAATGTAAATTTTAAACAAAATAAATAGCCCCATTTCATATAAAATAGGTTACAGTATTACAAATATTTTACTTTATCAAATTACAGTAGTCTGTATAAAACTGTAAAGTTCAGTACAGTATGTTGTTGTTATAGTCGTGGCGATGAAATTCTCACGAAACAAAAACACGGCATTCAATTACAACAGCTGATTCATTCTCTCTCTCTCTCTCTCTCTCTCTCTCTCTCTCTCTCTCTCTCTCTCTCTCGTGTTATACAATACTTACATATAGATGAAGAAACTAAAATTAGTTTTCTTAGTGTCAATTAAATACGAAACGAAAAAATTATGCCGAGTTTACATCCATTTCAATCGTTGCTAAAAATACGGCATCCAATTTCATCAGCAAACCACTATTTTTTGGGAAATATCATTTTATTCTAGAAAATTGCTACTCTTTAAATAGTTAATTGCACATTAAGAAAGCGTGTACTTTTGTTTTTAAATTTCGGGTGTGTTTTAAAAATCGAGTATTGTTGACTTCTTTTTGTTTTACTTTTGGCTGTGATTAGATCAGCTGACGTCTAGCTGCCGCTCTTGAGAGTGTACGAATACACTAACAAAGTATCGTTTATGCCATTTCTTAACTTATTCAAACCGTCTACAGTATACAGTTGATATTACATAACCACCAATGTGTTATAACCTATCAAATTTTTTTGTTTATTACATTTAAAACAACACACACACACACAAACACACTCTCTCTCTCTCTCTCTCTCTCTCTCTCTCTCTCTCTCTCTCTCTCTCTCTCTCTCTCTCTCTCTCTCTCTCTCTCTCTGGGCTACTTTTTTCCATGAGTACGTGGTTTGCTGAAGGGTGCTTTTTATAAATACAAGGATCATTCTTGAAACTCCAAGGGAAAGTAATTATAAAGAAATCCTACTGTCTGGCTTATGACAATTAATATACATACAAAAAAATTAAGTGGTGTTTAGTGATGTTCAATAACACAGGAAACAATCCTAGCTAAACAGACTCATAAATAGGTACTGAGATGTAAATAGCAATAAGCTAAGATCAGTGAGTTACATAAATTAAAGAGTTACTTAAATACAAACCAATAGTGGTTAAACATCCAAAGCTTCAAGAGCATTTGGAACAGAACGCAACCAAGCGCTGTCTTTGAAAATTGTCGACGGTCGGTTGCATCGTCAGAGCAATGTACTGTGAGCTCACGAAATGAGAGAAAATCATCTACAGAGGAATGAGGTCATGAAAGATAAAGCATTACAGGGGAATGATGGACATGTTAGCAGCAATGAATATTTAAGGGTATAATAATGAAGGTTACAAAGGAAACAAAAGAAAAACGAGATGCGTAAAATCCAGAAAACAACAGTCATTATTGATTTACGATTTAATTACTTTACCATTTTCTTGGCATTTTGTATTTTTCATATGCCATGCGGTCTTTATTCAAATTTCAATTAGGTAGTTTTGCTGTTTTTTCCCATGTCAGTTAGGTGAAAATTCCTGTTGTACTTTATGGAAATAAACACCATTTTTAGGTTAAAATTATTAACTGTTTTTAACTTGACCTTTACATTTTGAAATGACTAAATGATTTATCACATGAGGTGAGATATGACTTAAGGGTAAGTTTATATTTACGTCAATCTAAAGCTATCGGTGTCAATCCTTTATTGTAATGTTCTACGGTATTACCTCCCGGTGGTCCTTAGGACGTTTTGACTTTTACAGTACTGCTCCCCCTAACTCTTTGTGAAACTGTCGTTAACGTAACTGATTCAGTCGAACCACACTTGATTGGGATTTACTATTCTGCGCCCTGGAGTAGCGTCTGAACATCAAGGTGATATCGGTGCCAACAGTCCCGGTATAGAATAATCTTTGGACTTAAACGTGTGTAGGGAAAGCGAAACCGTCTTCCTTGCGGTTCTCTAGTTTGTAAAGTGTGAGAGTGTTGGCGCTCTATCCTTCAGGCTCGAGTCCGGAAATCAGAAACAGGGAGGCCTTTCCCGGAATTATTTCCCACATATATATGTGTGTGTGTGTGAAATATTTGTGTATGCCGTGTCATGCAAGAGCTCCTCTCTTTATCAAAAACTTCTAAGAATAAGTTGATTATATCACTAAATAACAGATAATCTTACACAGCGGCAATTATAAAAACACTATTAATCCTGAAGTTCCGAACGTGAGTCATGACTACGTGATACTGAGCACTAGTAAGTAGGCTGGGCATTGGTACGAATCCATACGAAAATATTTAGAAGCAATATTGAACATGTACCCTACGAGATCGCTACCGTGCTACGGGACTTACACGTCTATGGTAGGGAGAAGGTGACATCACACTTGTGTACTCTTGTATTCATGTTTATTTTGGGAATATAGACGGTCTTAATTTAGGCACGTTCCACTGTTGTATTTATTTTTTTTTCTTTGAATAATAAAAATAACACAAAATATTGTAAGTAGTTCAAAATTACTAGAATTCTCCAGATTTGTCGCTAGATTTTAACGGAAATCTCAAGATTTGCTCCTTGTAGCTAGTGGCCAATAAATGTTGCTAGATGACATCCCAATTCTCTAGATCTAGTGACAGAATCACTAAATTGGCAACTCTGACTCTGCCACCGGGCACCGACACTTCAGGTTCAGGTTCTGGGGTGAGGCATAGCCTTTACAACGGCGCCAATTTGTCAGTCATAACATAGTCCTGCACTGCTCCCCCACACTAGCATAAGGAGTTGCTTGAAGGATTCTCGGTATTAGACAATTATAATTGGTCTTGCCTGCATTCTCATTATGTCCACGAATACAATTAAAATACTAACACTAATATAATGTTTACTAAATACAATTTCATAAAATTTACAGCACTGTACATCTTTTTAATATCACCAACCATGCCTATCTTTTCTTCCCTGAATCATAATTTTATTCCCAATAGGTTATTCATTACATCAGGTCCCTTTGCAAGTAGGTCATTCAGAGATATTCCTTGATATGATGCTGCAGCATTAAATACTATTCTCACTGGGGTTGATGAGGAATATGACTTATAAACTCCATTGTGGGGTAAGTAGAAGATTGGACCTTCGTAATCCAGCTCTGACTTCAATAATTTTTCTGCTACCCCTCGATCCAACATATCTTGATTTTTTTTCCTTGATATTCTGTGCATTGTGTTGCTCCAAGCCTTTTCAGTCTCTTTTTTGGTAGCCTTCAATCTAGCTAAAGCCACAGAAAAATTATATGGCAGTTTAGAACGGTTAAAAATCCAAGGATACTTAGCTATCCAGCATGAATTTTCTTCATCATAAGTTAATCCATCTTCAATGAGTTTGAGCTTTCTTTCTTCCTGAATAGTTAAATTTCCCTTCATTGAACATTCTCAACGTTTGCAACCTCCACATTTTGGGATAGGTCTACACTGCATTCCCAAACTTTCATCTAAGAAATAATTTTCCACTAATTTACTCACGTTTGGTTTAGCCCTGAAATGCCAATCAGTAGTGTCATTGGGACTTACATGATTAATTTGAACATAATACTTCTATTCACCTTCCTTCTCAACTAATCTACCCCTAATGTAGAGTCCAAAATCATTGAACAATAATTGAATATATCTACAGTTTTTATAACTTGAGGCAATTAAGTACAGTGATCTGATCCTATTAACAGCTCTACAGTATATGTCCCTCCAGCTTTTGAATGTGTTGTTCCTCCTGCACTCCCAGTAGTCTTGCTATTTCTCCCAAATCCATATGATGATGAGCAACAGTTATTTCAAACACACCACAAACTTCCATAAGTTTTTCCATTCCTACTTGATCCCTCAATGATATTTCATAAACATAGCTATCCAACTCCTCTGTGTGATCACCAACCATAGTCATAGATAATTGTATAGAGATACCTTTGAGTCCCAATTTCTTTGCCGTTCTAAATGTAATTAAACTAATGTTACTTCCTGCATCATACAACGTGGGGATAGACTTCCCTTCACTATTAACAAATCCAGTCATCAGAATTGCACATTTCTTACTCAAGTAGTTACTTGTGGAATCAATTGTTGAATAACTTGGATTGTTAAATAGAGGATGTAAAATTTAATGATGATGTTTACCACACACCTCTCTATTCACCTTTATCCTACATGGAAATCTTATCTCACAATCCCTGGAGAAATGTCCCATTTCTAGACAGGCGTAGCAAAATCTTGTTTGTCTTAAAAAGTTCATCTGATGTTTAACTGACCATTGCTTAAATGTCATACAATCCTTCAATTCATGAGTTTCACTATCATGGACAGGGCAATATTTTCTTTTCTGATCACTATTATACCTTATTTTATTAATTCTACCTGTATTTTTTTCCTTTGCTAATGTTAAATAGGAATTCCAAACATGATTTTCCACCACAGCCTAAACCCAAATCTGCATTTAACAACCATACATTTAATAATATCACATTTGATAACAATACATCTTACATTAACAATAATACATATAGTAATAGAACAATAAATAACAATAATGCACAATGAACAGCACACAAAAAAATGTATACCCACTCAACTTACAATGTGACCGCCCATTCTTAGCCATGATAATGAAATGAATACACCATCTCTCTATACACTGCCACCGACACTTGTCAGTCATAACACCATCCTGCACTGCTCCCCCACACTAGCATAAAGAAGTTGCTTGAAGGTCTCTCGGTATTAGACTATTATAATTAGTCTTGCCTGCATTCTCATTATGCCCACGAATACAATTGAAATACTAACACTAATGTAATGTTTACTAAATGAAATTTCATAAAAAATTCCAAAAATACTAATTATAATTTACACCACAAAATAACACTGAATCTTAGAACATGAACAATATAAGTCAATCACAAATGGCAACTACACTACAATAATCATGACAATGCCACCTGAGGCAGTGACAAGTACAACTAAGAAAATCCCAAGGATGGGAGATTCTCTTCTCCTTGGAGTAATCTGACAGTCAATGCGATCGCTGCTTCTACCAGAGCAACAAGATGTTTAGTAATTCCACATTGCCCAACAGTTGCCATTTTACCACATAGCCTACCTACTCCCCAGTATTTATCCACTTAATACATGTGCGTGAATTTCATTAATTGGGACATTACGACCAACACATATATACAAACTATTATGATGATGATAGCCAGTCAAAAGACCCAATAACTCCCTATAGATCCACCAACTTTAAACTAAGGTTCTGGTGGAGTCGATGTGGGAATTAAACCTTCATGCGTTGTGCTATGTTCCAACAAACACTACTTGATCATTGAGTCACGGAGGCGCCAAATTTGTATGTGTGCGTTGTCGGCCATGAAATATGTGTGTGTGTTCATGACATGCTGTTATAAAGTACATAATGTGAGGGAGATTAATTTACATCATGATCATCGATAATAATTTTCATTGCTCTCTCTCTCTCTCTCTCTCTCTCTCTCTCTCTCTCTCTCTCTCTCTCTCTCTCTCTCTCTCTGTGGTGGTTATGATCTTTACATTACCTGCTCCTGCCTCTTCTGCTGAAAATACTGGTTTACGTTGAAGGCTCTTTCTTTGGCTTGACTGTAGATGCGAGCGAGTTGGTGAGCTACCATTATGTCTGTGTCAACACATACAGTGAACAGTATACTGGCAGGCTGTCATTAGTACCAGAAAATAAAAAGAAAAACTTCTGCCGGCTTATAATTCTACCAAGCTGGGTGCCTTGTCTGATTTTAAACCTCAAACTTACTTATTAGCTCTCAAATGATCCATAATTAAACAGGCTCATGTATACAGCATATACATTCCATTGAATCGTATAGCTTGTCTGATCATAAATCTTAAACTTACTTATTAGATCCCATCAAAATGACTCTTCATTACACACGGCTCATACATACAACTGCGTTGAACACATGTTCCACGGGCAATCCTAACAGAACAGAACTGCAACTCAGTGAAATATGTATGCCAAATTTCTTTATTCTTGTACTAGTCTCTTATGTATTAAAAGTTTATTTTCCTTTAATATGCTAAAATGTTGGCTTTTATATTGTATCAGTAGGCTATGTGTTTATCTATCGATAATGTCTTTGACCTAAATCAGATAGTAAGTGCGTCACTTGTTCAGAAAGGAAGGCAACGGTATACATCGCCAATTTCCTGCCTTGATTCCCCCAGAACCTTAGTTTTAGATTGGTGGGACTATAGTGGTAGTATTTCCTATTCCCTTGAGCATTGCATACCAGCATAAATCATTCTCAAATCCTAAACGTAAAATGTACTATTGCGGCCAATAATGTCTGTCCACTCCGGATGAAAGGTCCACATAACTACCGCTACCTTTCTGGAGGACAGGTTAATGCTGGCACCCAGCCTAGCGGTACAACAACTACATCGTGTAAACTATCATGAGGGCAGTGGAAGCATTTTTGGGCTCAGGCTATGTCGTGCTGATGGAAGGGTTCCTAAAGGTAGCCTTCTAAGGGATATTTGCTACAGTGATACTCCCATAGAATTAAAACCAAAGATCTCCAGGATTCCAACTCCTGGCACAAGTATCCAATAAAGGATATCGTATAAAATCAGGGGACGTATTATTAGATACGACACATGGCAATCTTCACCTCAAATAGAATTAACACTTCGATGTAAGGGGGAAGAGTGGCAAAAAGGAGGAAAGGAAGAGGTGCCGTTCTAGGTACCCGGTGGATTCCCTTCCCTACTACTACTCTGACTCTATTCCTATTCTTGTAGCCTGCTAAGAGTGTGTGTGCTCTCCCTTAGCCCGGTGTTTTTTTTTTTTTTTTTCAAGATTTGGATTTTATTTCATCATGCAATCATCAGCAACTTCATCATCTGGAAAGTTGAGTATTCAATCTTTCCTTGGTGTAATTTTGGTCTCACTTTTCACGGTTAAATTCATTAATTTAAGTGTGTTTTGGTGAGCATTGCCGATGCCGGAGGCAGCCATTTCATGACTGCTGTCGCCCCATTATATTATCGTATCTTATTTAGATAGTCTGGCGACCCTTTCCCAGCTATACGCTTTCATGTTAGCTATTTAGGCAATTTATATGAGATGTGATATTACATGCATGAATTTTAACTTTTTAAGTTATCATTTGACTTTACATTAACGTTTGTTTGTTGATGGAGTGGTGAGAGAAGTGAATGCTCGAGTGCTTGGACGAGGATTAAAACTGGTAGACGAGAATGACCATGAATGGGAGGTAAATCAGTTGTTGTTTGCGGATGATACTGTACTGGTTGCAGACACAGAAGAGAAGCTTGGCCGATTAGTGACAGAATTTGGAAGAGTGTGTGAGAGAAGGAAGTTGAGTGTTAATGTGGGTAAGAGTAAGGTTATGAGATGTACGAGAAGGGAAGGTGGTGTAAGGTTGAATGTCATGTTGAATGGAGAGTTACTTGAGGAAGTGGATCAGTTTAAGTACTTGGGGTCTGTTGCTGCAGCAAATGGTAGAGTGGAAGCAGATGTACGTCAGAGAGTGAATGAAGGATGCAAAGTGTTGGGGGTAGTTAAGGGAGTAGTAAAAAATAGAGGGTTGGGCATGAATGTAAAAAGAGTTCTATATGAGAAAGTGATTGTACCAACTGTGATGTATGGATCGGAGTTGTGGGGAATGAAAGTGACGGAGAGACAGAAATTGAATGTGTTTGAGATGAAGTGTCTAAGGAGTATGGCTGGTGTATCTCGAGTAGATAGGGTTAGGAACGAAGTGGTGAGAGTGAGAACGGGTGTAAGAAATGAGTTAGCAGTTAGAGTGGATATGAATGTGTTGAGGTAGTTTGGCCATGTTGAGAGAATGGAAAATGGCTGTCTGCTAAAGAAGGTGATGAATGCAAGAGTTGATGGGAGAAGTACAAGAGGAAGACCAAGGTTTGGGTGGATGGATGGAGTGAAGAAAGCTCTGGGTGATAGGAGGATAGATGTGAGAGAGGCAAGAGAGCGTGCTAGAAATAGGAATGAATGGCGAGCGATTGTGACGCAGTTCCGGTAGGCCCTGCTGCTGCCTCTGATGCCTTAGATGACTGCGGAGGTAGCAGCAGTAGGGGATTCAGCATTATGAAGCTTCATCTGTGGTGGATAATGTGGGAGGCTGGGCTGTGGCACCCTAGCAGTACCAGCTGAACTCGGTTGAGTCCCTTGTTAGGCTGGAGGAACGTAGAGAGTAGAGGTCCCCTTTTTTGTTTTGTTTCATTTGTTGATGTCGGCTACCCCCCAAAATTGGGGGAAGTGCCTTGGTATATGTATGTATGTATGTACATTAACGTATTCGTGCCGGAGCCCCGGTGGTACTTGATCACCTCTGGAAGGAGCCCCTCCTTCTGGAGCAGAGTGACCTTTGCTCGTATTATGCGTTTGTAAAGTGTTTTCCCCTGTTTAGCCTCTATCTTATCATTTCTATTCGATTCTGATGAGTTTATATATTCTCTCGAATCTATGGAGTATTCCAGATAGTTGTGATAATGGTCCTCTCTCTGAGAGAAGAGGCTAATCTCTTCCTTCCCTCCCTGAGTTGTGCCACCGGCTTAGGTGGCCGTCGCTGTCTGTCCTCGTTGCTGTCAAGTAGAACGATGTTCTTCCTGCCTCCGGCTTTGAGACAGACAGTAACATACTCAGGGTGCACTTGTCTTGCCGACGGCAGCGTCATCAGCACGAGTAGTCCTACTTCCCAGCTCATTGTTTTGAGGAGGGTGACATGGCCTACCACCGCCTCTTACAACAATGAACTCTGACGTCTTGTGACGGCGTGTCGTCACAAGATTCTTTCGGTGGTACTCTGACAATCACCCCGGTTGCGGTACCGGGAGGCGTTCTGTCGGCAGTAGTTAGATCCTTCGTCTCACTGCTGCCTTCTCCCTGACTTTCCTTCCTTGATAGAAAGTTGATGAGAATGAGGGAGGGCTGAGACGTCTTCTGACGGCCGTCGGCATGAAACCTGATATACTTTGAAAGTCCTCAGCTCTCTCTTGAGTTGCCATTTGCATTCTTTAGCCGCCGGCTCTATTGCCGGCGGCAGGCTAGTATGCAGATGGATGGCAGCCAGAATCTGCCAGATTCTTCCCCCTTCCATTGGAACTTTCACTCTAGAAGGTAGATTGTAATTGGACATATAGTTTTCTGATACTTCCCACTATTATGTTCATTCATAATAGTGGGAAACCCTCCTTCTTTAATCTTTCTCTCTTTCTTTTGGTTAGCACTGTCAGGTACTAACCTACTGCCGGCAGTCTACTGAGTATAATTATACGGTGGTATATATGTTTTCCAACATATCCTGTGTTTCCTATCGTAGACGATTGTAGAGATAACACTCTTTTATTGAGGTTGAGTAATCCCTCAACATCCAGATGGTTTTCTTTGATCATCTGGGATTTACAATACCCGATCTGTATTAATACAATACTACAGGTGGTTGATGTTGGTATAAATTACTTACTAACACCAATTCTAGTTTCTAGAGTTACTCTCCCTTGTAACCTTCCCTATAAGGGAAACTTAGTATTAATACAGACGGAGGTCTCAGCAATAGTCTGGGAAGAGAATACACTGGGATATGTGTATTTTATTATTTCCCTTCAAGCTTACTATCCTAAGTTACCATATACAATAGTGATTACTATTGTTATTATATAATGCTTGCTTTATATATCCCTGAGATACAAGATGTTATACTCATTGAAGTCTTCTCCTTCTTTACAGGATGATCCTAGGGAGAAATGTGGAGCGGTGTTCTGCAACCACAAGGGGAGGGACTTCAGTGGCCACACGAAGTGTAGGTCTCATGCCCCCTGCTGCACCATCACAGGAGTCCTGAAGTATTGGAACCTGAAACGCTGCACCATCTGCTTGACTCTTTTAACCAACAGCTTCGGCGAAGCCCCTTTAGTTACCCTAGAGACTAGGGACACGGTGAGGGATACCCTTCGCAAGTGGGTAAGGGGGTTCCAGAAAAACTTCCCGGGACCATACCTACCGAACGACTCCCTGAGGCGTATATTGTTCCCCAAGGCTCTTCCTAGCGCGGTGGTGTCCCATGAACAGCTTAAATCTCCCTTCATCCAGCTGAAGGTTGACTCTGACGCCAATAGGACCATAGAGGACATGGACATCCAGCAAGAGAGGATGTCAGAAGTGTCCTCTGACACAGAACAAGACCTGCTGCACGGCATCCCTGAAGAGGACAAGGATCTTCCCCTCATGGAGGAAGAGGAATCCCTTTCGGCAGCGACAGAAGACCCCCAGTTTGCTTTGGCCGCATACCAGTCGTTACCATCGACATCCTTTGCACCGACTCCACAACCTGTTGCTCAGGCCAGTGCGAGTGATGAGATTTTGGCGTCTCCTAAACTCATGATGGAGTCATTCCAACAGGAGCAGAAGGCCATGCAGGAGTCGTTCAGAAAGTAGCAAAGGACCATGTAGGAGAAGATTAACTGTCTTCGGACCACCAAGGGCACATCTAAGAAGCCTCTTAGAGTGTCCGATCTTCCTCATTGCGCCAAAACCAATCCCTGGAGGTATGCGGAGCACATGCCCATGATGGATGGGAAACTGTTCGTCTTTGAGAAGCTGGGATCCAGACCTATTGAAGACCTTGAGTTCTGGCCTAGATTCTCTGCTTATCCCAAGTGCTATGTGAGACTGTGGGACGAGAGTGCAACCCGAGAAGAAACGGTCCTTAAGGAGGTCATCGTGTTTGAACACAATAAGGCGCAGACCATCCTTCTGAAGACCCTGAAGGGATTGGGCTATACCAATACAAAAGTTTCAGCACTGAGCAAGAAGCACGCTACTTTTCTTGCCCCTTCCTCGATCTCTTTTTCATTTACAGAGAAAGCGTTCGACTCTGTCGTCAAGGCTGCCGACAAGGGAAAACCCTGCCCGACTTTGGAAGAATGCAAACCATTCTCCCTCGCACTGCCTACTAGTGAAGGAAAGTGGAAGGATGTCCACCTAACCTTCTCCATCTCCAAATTAGACACAGAGATTGCTGGACGGCAGTTCAATAAAAACCTTCCTAAGTGGCCAGACCTTCTTCTGAAGAAGGAACAGGAGTCGAAGGAGAGACTTGCAGCCTCTCTCTCTCATCAGAACTGCTTAGAACTAAGTGTGAGCAAGCATTATGCCCCAGAAATCTTCCTTTTCCTGGCCAAGTCTCACATAGGTACACTTGTGAAGGACTTTTATGCTTTCCTCAGGGCGAGGAGAGCTTGCAGAGAGTTCGTCCAGGCTGCAGCGACTATTCAGCACGAACCACGGAAATTGATTACCTCGAGCATCTGGGGTAAAGACCTCTTTCAACAAGATCTGGTCCAAGAGGTCATTGCGAGGGTAGCGATGGAGATCAGGAACCTTCTCCAAAAATGGGCTATGCCCTCGAAGAGGAAATCTTCTATGGAGGGAGGTCCCCAACCCAAGAACAAGAGGGCAAGGAGACCTCGAAGACCTGCGAAAGTTCCCACCATAACCATGACCATAGTGCCTCAGACCACCTTCCAGATGGTCCCTCGGCACCTGGTAACTCAGTCACCTGTTTTCAACCATATCTTTGAAAAGCAGTCGACTTCCTTTTGTCCCAGCCAGAAAGGAAGAGGTTCCAGGAGAGGTTCTCCAAGAGGTAATTTCTCTCAGGGCCAAGGAGGACATGGTCACGGAGGTAAGCCTGCAGGATCCCCCAAGCAATGAGGGGTTTCTGGTAGGGGGCAGACTCCATCATTTTCGGGATCGCTGGACTTTCGATCCCTGGGCCCACAGCCTAATTATGAATGGACTTGGGTAGAAATGGAGCAAAACTCCGCCGTGTTTTCCAGAATTCTTCCAACACTCCACCACCTTGTTAGAAGAATATATCTCGGAACTCTTGACTAAGGAGGTGATAAGGAAAGTGAAGTCCATCAAGTTCCAGGGAAGGCTGTTTTGTGTTCCAAAGAAAGACTCAGACAAACTCAGAGTCATTCTAAACTTGTCTCCACTCAATAAGTTCATCGAGAGCAACAAGTTCCGGATGCTTACTCTGCAACACATAAGGACCCTTCTGCCAAAAGGGACGTTCACGGTCTCAATAGTCCTGGCAGATGCTTACTGGCATCTCCCGATGAGTCGCCTCTTCTCGCCCTACCTAAGATTCAGACTACAGAAGAAGTTTGTCTTCAGAGCAATGCCCTTTGGACTGAATATAGTCCCAATTATATTCACCAAGCTAGCAGACACAGTCGTTCAATAGCTACGCACCGAAGGTATTCAAGTGGTAGCTTACTTTAACGATTGGTTGGTATGGGCAGCATCCAAGCTTATTTGTCTGCAGGCAGCTCAAAAAGTGATCCAGTTTCTAGAACACTTAGGCTTCAAGATCAACCACAAGAAGTCTTGTCTCACTTCAGCTGAACAGTTCCAGTGGTTGGGAAGCCAATGGAACTTAAAGTCACACCACCTCTCCATTCCATCCAAGAAGAGGAGAGAGATAGCGGGGCCTGTCAGGAGACTAATCTGTTACAAGAGGATTTCAAGATGCCAACAGGAGAGAGTCTTGGGCTCTCTACAGTTCGCAGCAGTGACAGACCCAGTGCTAAAGGCATGTTTAAAAGATGCGTCAGGAGTCTGGAGGAAATACGCATCGAAAGCTTGAAGAGATCAACTAAGGTTGACTCCGGCCTTGTTGTGCAGACACTTAAAGCTGTGGTCCACAGTCAAGAGTCTTGCACGGATAGTTCCCCTGCAACCACCACAACCATCGGTAGTGATCCATACGGATGCCTCCTTGGAAGGATGGGGAGGTCATTCTCACGACAGGAAGGTGCAAGGGACTTGGTCGTGCCAGTTCAGAAAATTTCATATCAACATTTTGGAAGCTATGGTAGTGTTCCTGATGTTGAAGAGACTATCTCTTCACAGATCAACCCACATCAGGTTGGTCCTGGACAACGAGGTGATAGTAAAGTGTCTAAATCGACAAGGCTCGAGATCACCTCACATCAACCATGTGATGTTAGTCATCTTCTACCTGGCAAGTAAGAAGAGATGGCACTTATCAGTAGTTCATCTACAAGGGATCTACAATGTGACGGCGGACGCTCTATCCAGGCGAAAGCTCATAGAGACAGAATGGTCCCTGGATGCAGACTCATTCTCCTTCATCTTGGGAAAAGTCCTAGAACTGCAGACCGACCTCTTCGTAACGAGCGACAACAAGAAACTATCTTTTTATGTAGCCCCTTACCTGGACCCTCAAGCAGAAGCGATGGATGCCATGTCTCTAGACTGGAACAGGTCGAATTACATTCACCTGTTTCCACCAACCAATTTCCTGCTAAAAGTCCTCGACAAGCTAAGAACCTTCAGAGGGACGGCAGGGGTGGTAGCCCCCAAGTGGCCCAAGAGCAATTGGTTTCCTCTATTCCTAGAGTTGAATCTGAAGTTGCTCCCACTGCCGAATCCAGTGCTGTCCCAACTGGTCCAGAAGTCGACTGTCTACGCTTCATCCTCGAGAACCAGCAACCTGCATCTCATGATTTTCTCGCCTTAGCGGCGAGCAAAATGTTTGGAATCTCAAGGGATAGTGTTGACTTCATCGAAGAGTACAAGTCATGTTCTACTAGGAGACAGTACGAATCGTCATGGAAGAAATGGGTGACCTTTGTGAAAGAAAGGAAACCGACAGAAATATCGATAGACTTGACTTCGGTCTTGCATTCTTCATACACCTCCATGAGCAAGGCCTGGCCTCTACTACAATTACTTCTTGTAAGTCAGTCCTGGCTAGACCACTTCTGTATGCTTTCGAGGTGGACCTCTCAGGTGAAATCTTTAATAAGATTCCGAAAGCATGTGCTAGACTCAAAGCCTACAGCCCCACCAAACCCCATCACGTGGTCTTTGGACAAAGTCTTGCACTATGCTTCGAACCTGGATAATGAGAATTGTATTCTAAAGGATTTGACGCAGAAAGTTATCTTTCTGTTTGCAATAACCTGAGGGGCTAGAGTTAGTGAAATAGTGGCCTTATCTAGAGATGAAGGCCATATCCAGTTTCTGGACTCAGGAGAACTGAATTTGTTTCCCGATCCTGCCTTTGTAGCTAAGAATGAGCTACCCACCAAGAGGTGGGGTCCTTGGAGAATCTGCCCATTGAAGGAAGATGCCTCTCTGTGTCCAGTAGAGTGTCTTAAGGTCTATCTTCAAAGAACTTTAAACTTCAAGGGAGGACAGCTCTTCAGAGGCGAAACCTCATGATCGAACCTATCTTTAAAACAACAGAGAGCGAAGTTCACCTACTATATTCGCAAGGCGGATCCTGACAGTACACCCGCGGGTCACGATCCGAGGAAAGTTGCTTCTTCGCTGAACTTCTTTCAGCATATGGACTTTGAGAGACTCCACTTGTACACTGGGTGGAAGTCATCCAGGGTCTTCTATAAACATTACATGAAGCAAGTACAAGAGATAAAACCTTTTTTTGGTGGCAGCTGGTAGTGTGATTAAACCTTTACAGTGCTTCGGGTGTGTGGGTATACATACCCACTTGTGCAGATCATAACTACTATTGACGCACTGTTCTGAGTAGGTGCATATCTGATCGATACACCAGTGCCGAGTGGACGTTTGTGTTACGGTGTTTTATGCATTTCCGAACATCTGACTATGTCAGATATATTTGGTTTTCATATCTCCATTGAGTGGCATTATTTTGATAATTTATTTATGTATATTTTTTCTATATGAGAAAATATGTGTTTTATGTATTGTATGCTGGATTAGATACATACTTTGTTGTAATTACATTTTGATCATCTAGTTGCCTAATAAAATACTTAAACTGTATTTGCGTCTTATTACTGCTACCTCAGTTATAAGCTAATAAAGTATGTTAGAGTTTTACCAAAACCTTTTATGGTGTTTAGGTTCTTGAAGTCACAATATTATTTTCCTAAATGAATAATCATGACCTTAGGTCCTTAAGGTAAGTTAACAGGGTACGTTTCAAACTCTACCATTTTTGTTCCAATGGGAAATACAAACCTTGAATCCTTATTGTCGACATCAACATTTCTCTGCTGGGGGCCAGGATGCACTAAGCTGGCTTCAGGTTTGGTATGCGTGAGAGATCATTGGATTTCCACAAATAGGTCTAGTAGACCAGATAAGGAGAATCTATTCATGGTAGAAGGCACATACACAAACCCACAACTAATAGTAATTTCAAGACATTTCTCTAGCATACTTCCATCAGCATGACATGGCCTGAGCCCGAAAAACGGATTTTGATCAAAGTGAAAAATCTGTTTTTGGGTGAGATGGCCATGTTGTCCTGATGGAACCCCCCCCCCCCCCCCCACTTTTTTTTTTTGCTGTTCCCTCCCAAAATTACTTTATCTGTGGCTATTTCTGCTTAACGGCAAGAATAGGAATGGAGTCACAGTAATAGTAAGGAAGGGGATCCACCGGGTACTTAGAACGGCACTCCTTCCTTTTTGCTACTCTTCCGCCTTACATCAAAATGTTAAATCTATTCGGGGTGAAGATTGCCATGTGTCGTATCTAAAAATACATCCCCTGATTTTATATGATATCCTTTATTGGATACTCGTGCCTGGAGTTGGAATCCTGGAGACCTTTGGTTTTAATTTTATGGGAGTATCACAGTAGCAAATATCCCTTAGAAGGCTACCTTCAGGAACCCTTCCATCAGGACGACATGGCCATCTCACCCAAAACTAGATTTTTCACTTTGATTAAAATCCGTTCTCTCTCTCTCTCTCTCTCTCTCTCTCTCTCTCTCTCTCTCTCTCTCTCTCTCTCTCTCTCTCGATTGGCAGTACCCGCTACAGGGCAAAGTAGCGTAGGGTTGCCGGACTGCAATTTTTTTTTTTTACAGGAGTGCAGTGAGAGGACTGGGATTGGCTGGGGTAGGTGATCAAGGGCTGATGCTTGACAAAAAGTGATATAATCATTAAAATATAAAGAATAAAATTCTGAACATATTGGAGAGAGAGAGAGAGAGAGAGAGAGAGAGAGAGAGAGAGAGAGAGAGAGAGAGAGAGAGAGAGAGAGAGAGAGAGAGAGAGAGAGAGAGTTTAGAGGCAAAAGAAGTATAGAGGTGATGATTCATAATCTTTAGGAGTCTGGGAAATAATTCCAGGAGAGCCTCCCTATTCTGATTTCCAGACCCAGTTTGGAGGAATACAGTACGAACACTCTTGCACTCAACAAACCATAGAACCGCAATGAACACGGTTTGCTAACCATACACACGTTTAATTCCAAAGATATATCGGGACTGTCAACCTTGATATCTCCTTGATATTGAGACACTGCTCAGGGCATAAAGTAGTGAATCCCAATCAAGTAGGTTTGGACAAATTACGTTAATAAGAGACAGTGACACAAAATACGTTAGGGGGAGCAGCACTGTAAAAGTTGGGTATTCTAAAGGCTACTGAGAGGCAATATTATAGAACAATACAATAGGAATTGGCACCGATAACTTTACTTCAGACAAACATAAAACTGACCTTAGTCATATCTTATTTAGAAAGACAAGGTCAGGAACTTCATCTTATATTCATGATTGACCTCACACAATTAAAGCAAAGGGACTCATTGTCTCGTATGATAATAATAAAATTTGCCTGCAAGCACTTAAGCTTACATTACTTAACTTCAGACTTATGCTACACGAGGTGCAAGTTAAAAGCAGTACATAACTTTAACCCAAGAATGGTATTTATTTACACAAAGCAGCACAGGAATTTTCACCTAACTGACACGGAAATTTGAATTAGTAGTGAACAAAATGACATAGGAAACAAAATGCTTTAATAAAACGTTAATAGCAAAAAGGAGTTAATTCCAAAGTTAACTGGTCTAACCAACCTTGCAATCAAAGTAAAAATCCTGAAAATCATAACTCGAAGTACAATTGAGCATATTCAATACATAGGCTACTCCTGAAACAAAAATCAAAATCAAACAGAATGAGCAAAAACATCTTAGAGTGCTATTTGTAGAATACTGTACCGGACACACCAATTAAATTAAGCCAGAAAACTACAGACATTACATTTTAACTAATGTCCACAAATCATATAATTGCATAAAACAGTTAGTATTTCTGGCCAGATTAAGCACCAACGAGTACTCACTCTTGAGACTTGATCCGTCGTCTTTTTGGGTCCGTTATGGAGGACCAGGGTGATTTTTCTTTAAGAACATCAAGTCTTGAAAGAAGGCCCGTTTCGTTTCCCATTAACACATGAAAGCAGATACTGGCTGGGGCTGTTGAACCTGACCAGATTTAGGACCCTAAACTTTTGGCCATTAAAATGAGACGGTCTTTGAAACTTATTGGTTTCAAAGTGTGGCGGGTTACTCCGCAAAATAAAATAAACGACCTGTTCCAACCAGGTCATCTCTTCAAGTGGGCTGGTTAAAAGTTCCTGCTGTGGCCACTTGGGTTATATCAACTTAGTAAATGGTTCTCTTCCATTTTTCCCCCTTGTAGGTGCTGAATGGTGTTTTTATAGGTACAAGGACAATTCTTGCAGCTCCAGGGGGAAGTAATTACGAGAAAAAAAAAACCTACAGTCTGGCATAAAAATTATAATACATACAAAAGAAGTAAGAGGCATTCATCGGCTGTTACATTTAACAATCCTAACTAAACAGACTTATAAATAGATGCAGAGATGTAAATAATTACAAGCTAAAACTAATGGGTTTTGCAAATTAACGTGTTTTGTAAACATAAAGCAATCATTTTAAACCTCCTATGTCTGTTCATGAGCATAGCAAGTACAAAGTTAATGTTAATGTAGTCTTATCAAATGAATTTCCAGTGAACAGCTGAGTGCTCCAAGGGAATGTTGTCACCTTTATTGTTCATCCTCCTCATGGATATTGTAATGCATAGACCAGTCAGATATGGTGGAGAAGGATTGGACTGGATTGGTGATAGAAATTTAGCAGACCTAGAATATGCTGATGATGCTGTCTTTGTTAGTAGAACACCACAGGGTTTGCAATGCTTGCTTACCAGAATGCATGAAATATCACTCGAGGTTGGGCTGAAGATAAATAGAAGAAAGCCAGAGATGATGAGAACAGAGTATGCAATGGAAGATGAAATATCATTGGAAGGAGAAAGGATTAATGAGGTAGAATTATTTAAGTATTTAGGAACTACGATCTCCAATACAGGGTCTTTAGAATTAGAGTTTAGTGAAAGATTGAAAAAAGCAAATCAGACAATGGCTAGGTTAAGAAAAATTTGGAAATCAAATCGCCTGAAATTACATATAAAAATCAGACTACATATCAGTTTAGTGAGATTGGTGTTACTCTATGGACATGAGTCATGGTATGACAGTGAAACAATCTCCAATAGATTTAGTAGATTTTGAGGACAAAGTCCTCAGAAGAATATTGGGAGTTGACAGCAAGACAGGATTAGATATGAGACTACAAGGGAGATTACTTAAGTGCCATATGTGGATGAGATCATGATGAGGGGCAGATGAAGATGGTTTGGGCACGCTCTTAGCACTTCCCAAGGGAGATTAGTTCACCAAACGTTCAGCTCAGCTCCTTAACCCTGGATAGGTACGCTCCTCGGACACCCCTTTAAGGGTATACTCGGTCACGCGCGACCCCGACGCAAAAAAAAAATTCTTGAAAAATCTGTTTTTGCAGTAACCTCCTTTTTTTTTGGCCAAAAAAAAATTCAATTAAAGCCTAAAACTACTGTAAAGATAAATACTACTCATCTGCAGAAAAACTATTTATTATAAATATTTTAAAAAATAAAGTAGAAAAAAAAGACCTTACATAAAAATTCATAAAAAAAAAATTATACATATATACACAAATCCTTTTAGGAATTGATTCTTGAATGTTTAGGACACATCTTGATGTATTTTGGATGAAGTCGGACCCATGGAGGTGAAGATCTGAAATGAGAAAAAAAGGGTAACCTTTTTTGGCCAAAAATATGTGTCCAAATTTCATGAATTTTTTTGGGTACCCAAATGAAATAGGAAGTGGCTAAATTTTTTTAGGGAATAAATATATTTTATCCTAATATAGAATTATGTAAAAAAATCTTCATTATTTTGTAAATTACATTTATATCAGGGGCCATATCTAAAGGTCCTTTTTTGAGTACTTAGAAATTTCCTAAAAAAATACATATATTTAATATATAATATGATATTTATGCAGGTAAAAATATACCAAAATATCACTAATTCTATAGGGAACAAGAATGTATATAGATAGGGCAATTACGCTTCGGATATGTCCACAAAATGGCCGCCAACCACACTGACTCAGACTCCCTAATCCGCCACCTGAAATGTAGGAAGGGTATGTCAATTTCAAGGTGTTATTTACTAATCTAATTATTATATGGTGGGTTGCTGGATGATCGTCGATTATTTTACGACTATAAAATTAGAATTCTGACCCAAAAAAAAATTTTGAAGGGAAATAAAATCGAAAAAAAAAATTGTAAAACAATATAATATTTTAGCTAAAAAAATTTGATGATATTCAATCAAAAAAGAAGTAAACCAAATTTTCCGACAAATAAACATCTAAATAAATCATTACTCTGTGATAGTTCCTTAGTACGTAGTAATTTTGAAAGAAATGAGAAAAAACGAAAAAGTGACAATCGCAGGAAAATCGAACACATACCTATATATACGCCATATCTGGCTAAAAATAAAGATGGGCATGGGTAGCCAGTTCATCTAAAAACACTTTCCAACACTATAAAAATATAAGTTTTGCGACACTACTTGCCAATTCCTTACGGTAACATGACTAAGCAAAAAAATGCAAAACAAATAAAAAGGGGCACTCGATGAAAAATGGCAATGAGCTAATGGTGGGCATTTCAGAAAAAAAAAAATTTCAGCCACGTGCTAGCCAAACCATCAAGGCACATTTTCCGACAAATAAACATCTAAATCAATCATTACTCTGTGATAGTTCCTTAGTACGTAGTAATTTTGAAAGAAATGGGAAAAAACGAAAAAATGGCAATCACAGGAAAATCGAACACATACCTATATATACGCCATATCTGGCTAAAAAAAAAAGATAGGCATGGGTAGCCAGATCATCTAGAAACATTTTCCAACACTATAAAAATATAAATTTTGCGACACTACTTGCCAATTCCTTGCGGTAACATGACTAAGCAAAAAAATGCAAAAGAAATAAAAAGGGGCACTCGCGGAAAAATGGCCAACATTCTAATATACGGCATCTCAGATAAAAAAAAAAAGACATGCACGTAGTAGCCCAGCCACCAAGACACACTTTCCAACAAATAAACATGAAAAAAATCAATACTATACGGCAATTCCTTACTACGTAGTAAATTTTTACAAATATTGAAAAAAAAAAACAGAAATTGGCAACCGCAGGAAAATACACCATATAGGCTACCAATATCTACGGCGTATCTGGCAAAATCAAAGTCATGCATGGGTAGCCAGATCATCTATACACACTTTCTAATGCTATAAAAATAAAAGTTTTGCGATACTATTTGCCAATTTCTCACGGAAAAATGACCTAGCCAAGAAATGAAAAAAACTGAAAAAGGAGCACTCGCGGAAAAATGGCAAACATTCTAATATACGGCATCTCAGATAAAAAAAAGACATGCACGTGTTAGCCCAACCATCAAGGCACACTTTCTAACAAATAAACATGAAAAAAAAATCAATAATATATGGCAATTCCTTAATATGTAGTAAATTTTTACAAATATTGAAAAAAAACAGAAATTGGCAACCGCAGGAAAATACCCCACATACCAATATCTACGGCGTATCTGACAAAAACAAAGTCACGCATGGGTAGCCAGATCATCTAGACACACTTTCCAACACTAAATAAGCAAAAGTTTTGCGACACTATTTGGCAATTTCTTACGGAAAAATGACTTGGCCAAAAAATGAAAAAAAAATGAAAAAGGGGCACTCGCGGTAAAATGGTCCTCGTGGTGATGAACGACATTTCAACTAAAAAAAAAATTATGCACATGGTAGCCAAACCATCCACCAAGACTTTTCACAACTGATAACCTATACAAGTTGCACCATTCTACGACAATTTCATAATACGTAATAACTTTGATAATTATGCAACTTACCTTAGAAGGGTAAAGTCGGTTGCGCTCGACCCCGACGCGTCTCAGTAATCAGGGAAGGAGTACAGCTACAGCGAGGCACATCTGGACACTACTAGAGCGTGTAGGCGAGACACCGACTGCAGGTCGATCACCCACAAATTCAGTCACGGGGGTGAGTCACGTGAGAAAAACATCTTTTGTTTTGACGCTCGGGGTCGCGGACGACCAACCGTACCGTTCCAGTGTTAAGGCACTAAAAGAATTGGAAGACCCAGGCATATACGGGTGAGAACTATGAAGCGTGAAGTAGATGATGAATGGAGAAGTTTTGAATTAAAAGCTGAAGATAGAGACGACTGGCGAAGTCGAACCGAGGACCTTTGCGTCAATAGGCGTAGGAGATGATGTTACATGAGCATTAGTGAAGAGAACGCACTCCAAGCCTTTCTATTGCTAATATGCACATACCGGAGCTCAGAAATCTGAAACAATATTATCTAAATATGAGGGAGGGGATGAACGGTATAACAGTACAGGGTAATGATGAACATGTTAGATGAAATGAATATTAAAGGTATGACGAATGAAAAATAAAGATATAAAAAATGAAGGTTACAAAGGAAACAAATGAAAACTGGTGCACAAACTCAGGGAATACCGGGAATATCTAAAATAGACCGTGGAGAGAATTTCCACAAGTAGGCCTACTGAAATGGATAAGAAAAAGGGTCTTTTAGGACAAGTAAAGAAACAATTCATAGAACTTTCATCCATTAGTGAAGAAATGGAGATATTGCTAAATAAACTATAAAAAAATGAACTTAGATATGGTGAAATGAATATCATGATTGACACTACTCATTCTGTAACCACATCGAAGTCTTTTGAAAAGATTTGAATATTTCGCAACAGTTTTCCTTTAATATATTATCTAGGAATATCTTGAAAGGAAAGATGTCCTTGTCATTATGAATAGTGATTTTAGCTTAGTTTTCTAAAAAAAAAAAAAAAAAAAAAAAAATAATAATAATTAGGTTGTCTGGAGAATACAAAAAAAGACATAAAGGTTTAGATGAGGGAGATGAAATAAATCCTAAAGTTGTTACTACATGGAAGAGGTGCAAAGTTATGTGGTTTGTATCTTTATAACCTTAGGAGAAGTATCAACTCGCAAATGCATTTCCCAAAATTGGTATTGCATACCGGTATGAAGTTGCAATATTAGTAACACATGTTGATTCTGAGCGCTAGTTTTTATGTTAAGAATCGCATACAAACATCTCTTGGTGCTGAGAATATAAAGGCAGTAATGATAATTTGTATTGAAAAGGATGTAGGCAACTTGAATGAATGAACTATGAAACTAATTTTCGGGAATTTCGAACTGATCATTCGAAAGTCCCGCCATTTAACTCCACAAACGTTACGTTAAATTGAGGGAAGGATGGAAGATCTCGCGGGCGTTGAGTCGAATGACTGTGGTCTAATACGCGACGGTATTGGGGGCCTAAAACTTAACCACCTGGTAGGGAAGGAGCGGGTGTTAAAGAAATTGAGTATTTGTAATCTATGAATCACGAATGTAACGTCATTTTACTATACCACGATGAAAATGTCTTATGTATATGTTTAGAGCCAAGGACTCCCTAAGCTAGTGGATTACGGCAAATTATGGCCTTCAGCCGAATCATTGAACCCCCACTTGTATTTAAAATAAGACTTTAACAGTTTCTCAGTCTTGTGGCAAATAAAGAAGCTTTAACCAACCCCTTATAAATTAATAAGGTAAGAATTCCCTTCCCCCTGCCAAGGACACTTTAGTCAGCGCAGGAAATCGGAGTTTTCGTCGGAGCTGCAGAGCTCCGATCGTCCTCTCTTGCCTAATATCCCCAGAACAAGTAAGTTGTCTATATTGTTACGTCTCTGCTCCTTGTATAACCAGGTCGGTTTTCCCATAGTTTGTAAGTGTGATGTGAGATTTGTATCTGTAGCCTATATATTTCGGTGATCCTTGTGATTGGGGATCAGAGTCATTCACTAAATTACGATAGAAAGCCTTGTTATGTGGTCTACCAAGGTATTTTGTTGAAATTGGGTGCATTTTGTTCTTCTTTTAAGTCCGATGTGGTCTTAGTGTTTTGCGAGCACGTGTAATTGTTTCAAGTCAGATATTTCATTTATTAAGCAATGTAAATGTTTTGATATGTTATTCCCTTTTCGAACAACTATTTTTGTAATAAAATTGTAAAGTGTAGCCGTATTTTGTTTGATTCCTGAACGGTTTTTGGGAGTCTTACCTCTTCAAGGTCTTGCTATCCACCCTTAACATCGGGCTTAGAACTAATCATATAATTGTCGAAGTGAAAATCACGACAACTGGTCCTTCAAACCAGATAGCAAGTGCCTCCCAGAGCTAGAAAGGAATTCAGTAAAATATGAGCTTTAGAGTAGCCCTAATAGGACATAGTCAACTCCCCCCGAATCTGCTGCAATGTTCGGATAACGAAGTAGAAATTTACCGTAGGCCAGGGGGCCTGGTCAATCAATTCTTGAACGACGACTTACAATATTAGAATAAAAGATATGATCTGATTGTCTTATACCTGGGAGGGAACGACCTGGCAAACGACCACCCCAAAACTGTCTGGGATAACTTAAGGGTCCTGGTCGAACGATTGAGGAACGTTACTGAGGTCGTTGCTATTTGTGACGCTAAAGTTAGGGAGTACCTGCCCGACAACAGGTTTGCGGTCAATCCATCAGAGTACGTTGGTAAAGTAAAGAATCTTAACGCACGGGTCTCAAAATATTGTTCAAAGAGGCATCAGTACGGTGTGAGACACCTGCCGATGAATTCCAGAGCCTACCGCGAGGGCAGGTTAAGGAACGGAGTCCACTTTGATCAGTCAATCCGTAATGCTTTCCTCAACCGTTTGATGAGGCTGATCAGGAGAGAGAGAGAGACGTAGCAATTAAGGTCCTCAACGTCCCGATGTGCGATCGACCACGTATGTCAGTTTTTTCTTGAGTCCCTTCTTCTTAACGTAGATATAATTTCTCTTTTCTTCTTGTTTTGCCAAACTCTCCCGAAATTAAAGTGAAGTTAGTCAAAATGGCGGTGGCCACGATCGTGCACATCGAGGCGTCAATGGGCCTCATAGTAGACTTGCTAAGCCAAACGCAACGCGCGCTGATAGAGACATACTCTGAGTCCGTCAATCGGAATCTGGTAACGGAACTGCAGGAAGAGGTCAGACAGCTGAGAGAGCTGTACAAAAATCAGTATGTCAAACTAGAACCTAGTTTGGAAGCCCGAATCAGGCACACGCTGGGTGAAGCTACGCGAGCTTCTACCCTTCTATACAATCATATAGACAAAGTGAAAAACACTTCAACGGGGAATGTTGCTCTCCCCAAGTTGAAACCGCTACCTCTCCCCACGTTTGAAGGGGAAGTGCAGGAATACGTTTCGTACCGTGAGCTCTTTACGATACATGTAGATAGAAGAGCCCATTTAGATGATGTATCTAAATTTACCTATTTGTTGGGGACATTAGGCAAAGAGCCGCGTAGAATAGTGAAATCTCTAAGTGTAACCGCCGCGAACTATAGAATAGCGTTAGATCTTCTAGATAAACAATATGGCAATGTACACCAGACGCTCGTGATTTTGCACCGAAAACTAGCTAACATAATTGTGCCGTCACTAGACCCCGTAGAGCTCAAAAGGTTCCATTTCGAGTTAACAATCATAATTGAACAAATTAAAAGGTTGAGTAAAGATGATATAGGCCAGGGCATGGTCATGAGCCTCATAAATCAAAAATTATCAGAGGGAAAGCTCTACAGAAAAGTGGTCGAGCATTTAAGAAAATGTGATTACACGTTAGAAGAGTTCTTTGAAGCAATAGACTTTATTATAAGAATGCACGAAGACGATGCATTGCAAAGAGGCGACAGACTTGAGCATGATAAAAGACCAGACAACAGTGTGAGACCGAAATTCAAACCTGTCCACAATAATTCTTGCCCATTTTGTAGCGAACGGCACCCGCCTCACGGATGTCGCCAAGTAACTGACGTAGCTGCCAGACGTCGCATTTTACTTAAAAAGGGGCCTCTGCTTCAATTGTACAAAACAGGTCATCACAGTGATAAATGTCCCGTCCCAAATTCTTGCAAAAATTGTAATGCCAACCACCACACAGCAATTTGCGATGATTACAATGCGGGAAGACGACCGCAATCGATCCCAAATAGTAGCAATAGTCAATCAACAACGTCCCGCCCCGTAGTGAATGCGACGCCTATACAGCACGAAACTGCCCCCCGTCATTCAAAGGCTAAAGTGGAATCTAAGCCATGCAAGAGCGCAAAGATCGCACAGAAGTCTGACGTAGACCTCCCATGCACCCTCTTGCCAATGGCTATGGCAGAAATCCATCAGAAACAAGGTAGCAAGCGAGTCCACCTATTCCTCGACTCAGGAAGCCAAAGGAGCTTCATATCGGTGAAAATCGAGAGTCAATTATGCCTACCGGTGGTAGGACGAGTATCATTGAATATAGCTCCATTTGGCTCCGCAGAAATAAGTGGACAATACAATGTAGTGAGTTGTAGGGTTGAGATGGGAAAAAGAACCGTGCGAATGAAGCTAGTGGCACACAAAAACGTACACGTTCTAATACATAACGCTGGTTATGTAAAGGTCAGACAGCATCTGTTGAGCAAGGGAGTCACTTTAGCCGATCCAGCAAACAAGTCCGATATACTGAAAAATGTCCACATATTAGTAAGGGCTGATTATTTTAGCTACTTTATTATAGGCATAGAGAAGTGGATGGGATCAATCTTTTCCTGACCCATAATGGTATGTCCCCATATGGGAAGGTGCCGCAGTGGCTATTGCAGGGGGAAAGGATTGAACAGGTAAAAACGCTTAGAGTGTGCAAAATCATGAACGAACCATATCAGTTTGACGTAGATGAATGGTGGCGTTTGGACCGTGTTGGCATCGCCCCATCTGAGCAATACACTGTTCGCGAGGCGGAAGCCATGCGAAAGGTGTCGCAAAGTGTTGTGAAAAAGCCTTAGGGATATCAGGTTAGCCTACCATTCGGGTCGGATGCTAAGCCAGATACGAACTATCGAAACGCTGTAGCGCAGTTAGAGTCGTTGCAAACTAAATTCAGGAAGGATAGGGAATATTTTGATCAATACCAGGGAGTGATAGATAAATATATTGAAGCGGGTTTTATATCTGAAGTGAAAGAACCCACGGTGGAAGGTTACTATATGCCGCACTTTGGAATCAGGAAAGATAGCCGCACCACCCCCCTTAGAATCGTGTTCAATGCCTCGGCGAAATCAAAGGGTAGTAAGTCATTGAATGAATGCCTCTTACCTGGCCCCAATCTAGTAGAATTAGCGTATCATTTGATCATAAGGTTTAGGTTGAACCAATATGCTATGTTAGCTGACATCAGCAAAGCCTTCCATCGTGTCTTGTTGGATCCTTGTGATGCCAAATACACACGATTTCTGTGGCGCGAGGCAGCAGGTCGAGCTCTTACCTTCACCTTTAGAATCATGGTGTTCTGCATCACGGCAAGTCCATTTTTGTTACAACAAGCGTTAAATTATCATTTCAAAGGGGAAGGTAGGACAGATTTGGTGAAGTCTTTTTATGTGGATAATTATCTGGCCACTTTCGAAAATCTAGAGAGCATGAGGCAAGAGCATGAGTCTGTCAATAAAATCTTAAAAGGGGCGGGTATGCCTTTAGAAGGGTGGGCGTCCAATCACTTGACCTTCAATAGCGAGAAACAGTAGAGAGAGCCTGTGAGTGTGAACGTGCTTGGGCTGCGATGGGCCCGGGACGTAGACAGATTGTGTGTGAAAGAAAGCAAGAGAATCTGTGAGTTGGGGGAGGGACGGGTGCCTACGAAGCGTAGGGTACTTTCCCTGTTGGTCTCAATTTACAATCCGATAGGTTTGATAAGCCCATTATTTGTAAGAGGAAAACTTTTCCTCCAACAACTATGGGAGGATGACGTGGGTTGGGATGATGTGTTAAAAGGAGAAAAAGCTAGAGAAGCGAGTGAGTTGTTGAGTGATTTGAAAGCGGTGAGCGAAATCACTTTTCCAAGAACGATAGGTAGGAAAGGTTTAGAACTCCATGTATTCACCGATGCCAGCAGTAAGGCATACGGCGCAGTGGCATATACCAGGGACAACTGCAATCAGGTAAGCCTAATAACTAGTAAAATGAGGATCACTCCGAAGGGAATGAACAAATTGACAATTCCCAAGCTAGAACTGCTAGCATTGTTGCTAGGCAGCAGATAAGCAAAGACCCTCAAAGAGCTGATAGAGCCACGAGAGATAGTCATGTGGACTAACAGTAAGGTCACGTTGGCATGGGTAGCATCTCCCGAGGCCAAGGACCACAAGAACATCTTTATAACTAACCGAGTGGCGGAGATTGTTTTTCTTCAGCAGGTTTGTCGATTCAGTTTGATCCATGTCCCCAGTAAACAGAACCCTGCTGATGTCCTGTCCAGAGGTGCAACGACGCAACAACTGCTAGATAACTCCCTTTGGAGGAACGGTCCAGAATTCCTCAGGACCACGGGAAAGCCTGTTCCTTGCAAGGAGGAAGATCCAACCCATGAAATCACTACAGTAGCGGCGGTGCAAGAACTGAGGGAGGAAATGAGTCCTGCTCCCCCAGGAGAGATATGGGAAATTCTACAAAGGGAAGTAGAATTCCAATTCTTGTTGAGAGTTGTTGGTGTAATCAAAAGGTTTACAAAAATAGAACGGCATCCGTTCAGTATTGTTGTCCAACTAGAGCAAAAACATTATTTGCCTACAGTTTATACTTACTTGGAGGGCGGAGTCAGACCCCCTCGTGAAGTTGCTAATTTTGTCAGACAATTGAATCTAGTATTAATAGATAGTCTTATTTGTACTAGGGACGAGTGTCCCAAGTAGAGGAAACTAACCAGTTAATTCTCTTGCCAGCCAAAGGGCATTTAGTCAGGATTTATTTAAGATATTTACACCGTTTGCACTTGCATTGTGGGGTGAATACACTAATGGGTATCTTTCGACAAAAATGCTGGGCGGCGGGTCTACGTTCCATTGCGAAGCGGACCGTGCGACAATGTCCAGAATGTATGCTAGCCTTCCAGCCTCTGTTGAGACAGCCACCACTACCCCCTCTACCGAAGGAGAGGACCACCCTCACAAAACCCTTTACAGCAGTCGGAGTGGACCACACAGCGGCCATACAGACTGAAACGCGGCCAGGCTACATACTGATCGTGACATGCATGGCCAGCAGGGCCGTGTACCTCGATTTCTGCCCCTCCCTGGAAGCAGAAGAATTCGCATTAGCCCTAAGAAGATTTTGCGCCACCCACGGTGCCCCGCAGTTAATCACGTCTGATAACCATCAAACTTTCAAAACTGCCAGCCACCTCCTTCAGGGACTCTATGAAGAAGATGAAGTCCAGCAGTTCCTGAGGAGAACAGGCATAAAGTGGCGATTTCAGACACCCCGTGCACCTTGGAAAGGTGGGTTCTTTGAGCGCCTGATTGGGGTAACGAAACGGACCCTCCAGATAGCCCTTGGAAAGAAGTACCTACCGGACACCCACGTACTAACCCTTGTGAAAGAAGTAGAGGCAGTGGTGAATAATCGGCCGCTTAAGTACAGCGGCGACAAGTGCGAGTATGAAGTCCTCACGCCCTCCCATTTGCTAAGAGGACACCCAGTCCACCTCATGGCACCGATCTTACCGGATGACCACCTCAACGCGACCTTCACCTCCCGGAGGCTACGTGATCGCTATCTAAAACTGACAGACTATTTGAAAGCCTTCCGAGAGAGGTGGAGAAGGGAATATTTGAGTGCCTTGAGAGCCCGGCACGACTGTCGGTCTGGGGAACCCTCCAAGCTGCACCCTGGAGACGTCGTGCTGGTAAAACAAGAAAATAAAAAAAGAGCTACGTGGCCTCTTGGACGTGTTGTGGAGACGTATCCTGACGACGACGGAGTCGTGCATTCGGCCAAAGTATTGTTCGAGGGTGTCGAGTCACTGCGAGCTGTCAGCCACCTGGTTCCCCTGGAAATTGCCCCCTCTGAGGATGATGGTGGAGAAGAAGACGATGACGACAACGGAGAAGAGGGCGCGTACAGTTCGACAGCAGTAATGCCAGGGATCGTTGAGACATCTGGGGACAACCAGGAAATGGCTCCGGCTATGACAACTCAACAACTAGCCACAGGAACATTCGACGACGACGCTAATGGTGAGAACAATGCGGTTAGTGAGAGAAGTGAAAGTGAAACAGAATCGAAGCAGACGAACGCACAAGGACGTTCTGCACGCCCATTGAGAAGGGCTGCCATGAAGCAGCGAGAACTGATGGACCTTCTGCTAAGGAGTGACGATATATAATGCGTAGCTGCAAACAGTGAGTGAAAAAGGGAGTGCCCTATCTGGTAGGTAGGGAGGGTGGAATGAAGAGATTGTAGGTGTGCATGGATCCACAGAAGTTAGAAGTGCGTTGGGTGTGGGGAACGGGGACGGGATGGTCTCTCGTACTTACAAACCGAGCGTTGTACAGAGCCAGGCCCCTCCCTCTTTTTCCGCCTAAAGTAATAGCCTATGTGTGGCAGTGTGAGAAGAGTGATTCGATTAATGTGATTAAGGGCAGATTGCCTTATGATCGAATCGTTGTATGTATTATATGTCTGAATACATTTCTATTGCTATTCTTGTATGTATATGCATGAAATGATGATTGTCTTAGGCCCATTGCCTACTTGCCTTTCCATTTGAATCGTTGTATGTATTATATGTCTGAATACATTTCTATTGCTATTCTTGTGTATATATGCATGAAATGGTGATTGTCTTAGGCCCATTGCTTACTTGCCTTTCCGTTTGGACTGTTGTATGTATCCTCTGTCTGGGTACATATTTTTATTATTTTTTGTGTAGACCTGTAAGAGTTAATTGCCCCGGGGTAACATTGCTGTATGCTGTACATTGTGTATGCTCTGTTAGAGTCGTTGTGGAGTGCTACGCAACGATCCTAACAGAGTCTTGGAGTAGTTACTCCCCCCCCCCCCCCGAGTCCAGTCTTGCCTAATTGACTGACGTTTCACCGCCCCTTTAATTCGGGTGTGGAGGATGTCGGGAATTTCGAACTGATCATTCGAAAGTCCCGCCATTTAACTCCACAAACGTTACGTTAAATTGAGGGAAGGCTGGAAGATCTCGCGGGCGTTGAGACGAATGACTATGGTCTAATACGCGACGGCATTGGGGCCTAAGACTTAACCACCTGGTAGGGAAGGAGCGGGTGTTAAAGAAATTGAGTATTTGTAATTTATGAATCACGAATGTAACGTCATTTTACTATACCACGATGAAAATGTCTTATGTATATGTTTAGAGCCAAGGACTCCCTAAGCTTGTGGATTACGGCAAGTTATGGCCTTCAGCCGAATCATTAAACCCCCACTTGTATTTAAAATAAGACTTTAACAATTTCTCAGTCTTGTGGCAAATAAAGAAGCTTTAACCAACCCCTTATAAATTAATAAGGTAAGAATTCCCTCCCCCCTGCCAAGGACACTTTAGTCAGCGCAGGAAATTGGAGTTTTCGTCGGAGCTGCAGAGCTCCGATCATCCTCTTTTGCCTAATATCCCCAGAACAAGTAAGTTGTCTATATTGTTACGTCTCTGCTCCTTGTATAACCAGGTCGGTTTCCCCATAGTTTTTGTAAGTGTGATGTGAGATTTGTATCTGTAGCCTATATATTTCGGTGATCCTTGTGATTGGGGATCAGAGTCATTCACTAAATTACGATAGAAAGCCTTGGTATGTGGTCTACCAAGGTATTTTGTTGAAATTGGGTGCATTTTGTTCTTCTTTTAAATCCGATGTGGACTTAGTGTTTTGCGAGCACGTGTAATTGTTTCAAGTCAGATATTTCATTTATTAAGCAGTGTAAATGTTTTAATATGTTATTCCCTTTTCGAACAACTATTTTTGTAATAAAATTGTAAAGTGTAGCCGTATTTTGTTTGATTCCTGGACGGTTTTGGGAGTCTTAACTCCTCAAGGTCTTGCTATCAGCCCTTAACATCGGGCTTAAAACTAATCATATAATTGTCAAAGTGAAAATCACGACACTAATCAAAACTGTGAAGAATTATTCTTCACTCTTCTTCATCCCTTCCCTTTGTATTTTGGTCTCACTCCCAATATTGTAGTTAACGCTTAAACTTTCGCTCACACACTTACTTTACGTTATATTTACTAAAAATGTTGGGAGAACTGCTCTAAACTGAACTCGTTAACAATACCGTACATGTTCATGACGTCACAGTGTAGGAATGCAAAACAAAAGCCTTATGCCGGCATACGATGGTTCTTTCCTTAAACTATGTGTCGAAATAAAGCATCACGCTGTCTGGAATAAAATTTTAATACTGCTGACTTAAATGCAGCGTTTATCTCTCAGTACCAATTCAGGTCTGTTAATTTTGATATGTGTGCCCATCGGACCGGCCCATTGCTAATTGCTCATTTAAATGATTAAATTTTATTAAGCCAGAATAGATAGGATTATTATGCATGTATATTCCCATAGAGCTGCAAGACTTTCAAGTATCTTGTACATTTAAATAATTAAATTTTATTAAGCCAGAATAGATAGGATTATTATGCATGTATACAGTATTCCTATAGAGCTGCAAGACTTTCAAGTATTATTTACAAAGTCGTACCTCCTTCTCACTCTATACAACATTGCATTGCCCTGCCCTAAAGTCCCGATATGGCACCTCAACTGCGTTACTCTACGCACCATGATCCTCACTTGTTTGGAAGGTCAAGAGAGGTGAACCCATGTGACCTAAGGGTCTGGCCCATTCGTGCACGAGCAGCTGCGGTGACCGGCTGACCGACCTGTTCAGTCAATCTGTACATCTCTGGCTCACCCCACAACTAGACTCCCACCAAACAAAGGACCGAGGAGCTTTTGTGTCCTGGGAACTGTGCCAGCAATACCCGATCTAACAAGAACCGAGGATTCCAGGGGTGGGCCAGCCAACGGTGTAAACTAACAATTCCACAGCCATTTGTGAGGACAATTAAGGGCTCTTTCATCATTATTCTAAGGAGTGCAGATAAAACACGTGGCCAATAGTTTTCTCCCATTTTATCTTAGATTAATTTTTACTTGATTTAGGTTTAACTGGCTTTTACATGTTTCAGGCTGAGTGAGTGGGATTTTGTGTACAAATTTCGCTTAAAATTTTTGCTTTAGAGACTAGTAGTCTTGGGGTCACAAGACCGCGTGTCTGACCCCATTTCAATCATTTGCTATTGCAGAAGATCACGAGTCTAAGCAACCATAATTTTTCATTATTTTGCATTCTTTGATTGGGTCAATTATTTGCCTTTTTGCAGCTGTTAAAATGTCCGATTCTTCCATGTAAATTTGTATGATAAAGTAAGATTAGGTTGATTACACTGAATTTTTACTCCATCATTTATTTGATTATGTCTATTATGAATATATAATCTCGGGATACGACGGTATACCCAATCTATTGAAAGGGGTAAGTCTAAATACTTTAAGAGTAATAGTGTATTAGTGAGTGACTTAGTATTTAATCTCTATGCTTCAAAGGTGTAGATCCTTGAGTTTAACTTTACTATAATACATCACTGCTCCCATCCATTGCCATTGTCTCAATAATCACTTAACCTAAAATTCCTGTCCAACATCTCACTGGGGTCCCTGGGACGGAGCCGAAACAGAGCCTAAGAGTGTAGATGACCTTAGACCTGACAAAACTAAAGTAGGCCATCAAAATTACTTTTATTTCCCATGTGAAGTTTTCAGGCCTTTGGACAGAGCATAGTTTTTTATTTTATTTAGAGTGAAGGTTCGTGAACTACATCATTAAAGTTAGTATAAACAGGGTTTTTGGGCTCAAGCCATGTCGTCCTGATGGAAGTTCCTAAAGGGTAGCTTCCTTGGGTATATATAACTACGGCGATATTCCCAGAGAATTTACCTTAAGGTACCCAGAATTCTAACTCCTGGAGCGAATATCCCTAATAAAAGAACCAGGGATATCGCGAAATATCAGAGGACGTATTCTTGACACGTCACATAGCAATCTGCACCCCGAACAGAGTTAACACTTCGAAGGGGTCAATTGGCAAGAAAACGAAAACGAGAAAGAAAAGAGAGCCGCTCGCAAGGTATCTCTCCTCTCCTGTTTCGTAAGCGTGCATTGCGCCGCTCACGGCGCTATCTGTATTCCTTTTTGCGTAGCTCAACAACTCGGTGTTTTTTCCCTGTGTTTCTCGTAATTCTTGGATTATTTCAACTTTATAATGCTTTCTCCAACTTCTTCTGCTTCTGATAAGTTGAGTATTATTTCTTTTATGTATAAATGTAAGCTCTTGGTAATTTTAAATGTGATTTGATAGTGATATCGTTGTTACAAGAGCTGTTGCCTACCGGAGGCGTCCTGGACGCTGTCGCTCGCTAGGTATGAGTTATTTAGTTAGCCAGAGCGACGTTCCCGGCTGTTTCGCTTTTATAATTTTAGCTGTTTAGCGTTACTTAGGATTTCTTTATATGATGCTTTAGTATTTTTGTTTTGGCAAAGGATTTGCCGATTCTGGCCTACGCTAGACCTTGTAGCCTAGTCGTTTGGCCCTAGCACTTTCCGGCATGATATTCAGATTTCCGAGTGTTTTAAAATTTTATTGAAGCTTTAGGCAGTTTTATACATTTAAGCTTATGTTGATTTTCTTCCATGTTAGTATACGAGTGAGTTTCGGTGATTTAGGTAATCGATTCTCTTTGCGCCTAGGCTAGTTGTCTATGGGGCCTTAGTATACTTTCTCACACTCCCCGGATGCTCTCTTCTCTTCGGAGGTGTGCAATCCCTTTCCCTCTGTTTAAGCCTTGGGCTTAACCCTAATGGTTTATCTGAATTGACTTTAGATACAACTATATTAGGGTGTTTCTGTTCTTTCCTGTTTCCAGTAAGTCTGGCTTCAGGAAGGGGGCAGGACATCAGAGTTCTTAGTCTGAGTCTGTTTCTGTCTAGCTTGTGGTTGAGATTCCCTTGCTAGACTGACAACAGACATAGGAGGCTTAGCCTCTTTAGTTCACTTTCGAAGGTTTCTGTACGAGATGATTCCTTCTTTTCGTGATCTAGGAGACTAGTCCAGTGTTGTTGTTCTCGGTGTGGAGGATGAGATCCTCTTTTCTGTGAATAACAACGCCTTCCTTGCTTTGGTTCCGATGGAGCTGGCAAGTATTGCTGGCCTCCCTCCTCGGATCTCCCCTAGGCTAAGATGAGTTTTCTTGGCTGCGGGTGATTCATTATTAGAGCTTGGTTGGCATGACCCTCTTCTACCTTTCCCCCTCTTTCCTTTGTGATGGCCTAGCCATTGCATTCCTGTCCGTCATTCTACATCTGTACCTAGCATAGGTTAGGATGTGGGGTTAACTCAGTCCCTTGCCGGCCGGCACGGCAAGGGTCTTCTGCTTTGAGTGCTGCCCGGACCTCCCTTGGTCTCTCATCCATGTTTGTCTGTAGAGCCAGATGGCATTGGTCAGGAAGCCTGAAGTTATATTCTCCCCTTCCTTATGTGCACTCTTTCGGGTTGCCGGGCTATGAGGCAGTACAGTCTCTTATCCCGGCATCCATTCTGTTTTTCTTCTAGTGTTGTACCCTTGCCCGGCTGCCGGCCATTCAGGCCGGCAGCCGGGCAGGCGGAGTTCTCTGGTTCTTTTGCTGCCGGCCGGCATTGGTTGTATACCTTTGCCATCCGGCTATATATCCCACCATTGTCTGCTGGCCGCTACGATTAGTGGCCGGCAGCCGGGTGTGGTTGTTGTTTAGCTGCCGGCCGGCAGTGACTGCCGGCCGGCACATGCATTTGAACCAGCGTTCTTCCACCTTATAGTTTATAAGTAGTATACTTTGGAACTAGTTAAGGTGTGTGCCGGCCAGCACGTGCAGGCCGGCACATTATCTTCTATACTGTAGCCAGTATTTTTTCAGCATAGTATATACTGTAGGGAGAAAACTATAGTATAGTATTTGTTACAACACTAAGTTTTTCTAACACTTTTGTGTTGTCTTGCACAGCCCTTTGGTGTAACCTTACAGATAAAGAAAGTGAGTTCTTTCTTGACTACTAGCCAGCATTTTAAAATCACTTTTTTGGGTGTGAGCTACACATGTTTCCTCTGGATATTATTCTACACATGTTTCCTCTGGATATTATTCATTGGTTGCTCTAGTATAGATTAACCATACAATATTATTATCTGGAAGGTTGCAGCAATTGAATGTGCGGGAAATACAAGTGTGTGTCTTTCCTTTCTAGTATAGTTATGCTAAGCTATGTATATCCAGTGATACGTAGTTCACTTGATACTCATGGAATTTTCTTCTCTTTACAGGAGGACCATCCGAAGTGTGGAAGCGTTTTCTGCAACGTCCGCAGCAAGAACTTCTGCGGACATGATTTGTGTAGGAGGCACGCAGCATGCGCAGTCTCCAAAGGTGATCTCCGGTATTGGGACCCGCAGGTATGTACCGTGTGCACAAACCTGATTACTGAGGCTTTTGATTCCCCTAAGACGGCGGAGTCAAGGGACGCAGCAAGGGAGAAGCTTCGTACCTGGGTAAGGGGCTTTGAGAAGAACAAACCCCAACCACGTACCAGTGGGTACCCCAAGCCGTGTCGACGCAGTCTCCGGCATTTAACCCAGCGTTCGAAGGGCAGTCAACTACCTTTAGAGCGAAGCCTAGAAGAGCAGCCAGAGGTTCGTTTAGACGCCCCTCAAGGGGAGGGGTCAAGGAGGCAAGGCCTCAGGGCAACAGAAGTCAAAGTGAGATGATACCGGTAGGAGGGAGACTTCAGAATTTCGGGATCGGTGGACCTTCGATCCCTGGGGCCACAGCCTACTCAAGAATGGACTGGGTTAGAGCTGGTACAGCACTCCACCCCCGTGCCCTCGATTTTTCCAACACTCCACCCCCGTTCTGGAGGAGTACATTCAAGAACTGTTGGAGAAAAGAGTAATCCGAAGGGTAAAGTCCATCAAATTCCAAGGGAGACTGTTTTGTGTTCCCAAGAAGGACTCAGAAAAACTCAGAGTCATTCTGGAATTGTCGCCACTCAACAAGTTCATAGTGAACTGGAAGTTCAAGATGCTAACACTGCAACACATAAGGACCTTACTACCCAAGAGGGCATTTACCGTCTCAATAGATTTGTCAGACGCCTATTGGCACGTTCCAATCAATCGTCAACTCTCCCCCTACCTAGGGTTCAAGCTACATCGAAGACTCTACGCCTTCAGAGCCATGCCATTCGGGCTAAACATAGCCCCAAGGATCTTCACGAAGCTTGCGAGCGTAGCTCTCAAACAATTACGCCTAAAGGGAATCCAGGTGGTAGCCTACCTGGACAGAATGTTTGCAAGCTTCCCTACAGGTGATCCAGTTCCTAGAGTATCTAGGCTTCAAGATCAACAGAAAAAAGTCTCGACTTTCTCCATCTCAAAAGTTCCAGTGGTTGGGAATCCACTGGGACCTAGTGTCACACCAACTCTCCATCCCGGCGAAGAAGAGGAAGGAGATAGCTAGTTCTGTCAAGAGACTTCTGGATTCCGAAAGTATATCAAGACGCGAACAGGAGAGAGTGCTGGGTTCTCTCCAGTTTGCTTCAGTAACAGACCCAGTGCTAAGAGCACAGCTAAAGGATGCATCCGGAGTTTGGATAAGTTATGCATCAAACGTGCGAAGAGATCTGATAAGACCAGTTCCGCTTCGTCTACGTACGCTTCTCAGGCCTTGGTCCCAAGTCAGGCAACTAAAGAAGTCGGTACTTCTTCAGCCACCTCCCCCCTCGTTGACTATTCACACAGACGCCTCGAAGGAGGGGTGGGGAGGTCATTCTCATCGGAAGAAGGCCCAAAGGACTTGGTCCAATCTATTCAAGACATTTCACATAAACTTTCTGGAAGCTATGGCAGTACTCCTTACCTTGAAGAAAGTCTCCCCTTGTCGCTCGATCCACATAAGGTTGGTGCTGGACAGCGAGGTGATTGTGAGATGCTTGAATCGACAAGGATCAAGGTCACCACCACTCAACCAGGTGATGTTGGCCATCTTTCGACTGGCGGAAAAGAAGAAGTGGTACCTGTCGGCAATGTGACAGCGGACGCTCTATCCAGGTTCACACCGATAGAGTCGGAATGGTCCCTAGACGCAGGATCATTCTCCTTCATCTTGAGTCAAGTCCCAGAACTGCAGATAGACCTCTTTGCGACGAAAGACAACAAGAAGTTACCCCTTTACGTGTCCCCGTACGAGGATCCCCTGGCGGAAGCAGTGGACGCGATGTCCCTCGACTGGAACAGATGGTCCAGGATTTACCTGTTCCCTCCTCACAAGCTTCTATTGAGGGTCCTCAACAAACTGAGATCTTTCAAGGGAGTGGCGGCAATAGTGGCTCACAAGTGGCCGAACAGCGTGTGGTTCCCTCTGGCATTGGAACTACGTCTGAAGTGTCTACCGTTACCAGATCCAGTTCTGACCCAGCGAGTTCAGAAGTCGACTGTCTGCGCTTCATCAAAGAAAACCCGGAACCTGTAGCTCATGATTTTCTCTCCCTAGCGGTGAGAAAACGTTTCGGGATTTCGAGGGACAGTATAGACTTCCTAGAGGAATATAAGTGCAAATCTACTAGAAGGCAATATGAGTCATCATGGAGGAAATGGGTGGCCTTTGTCAAGGCGAAGAATCCGCAAAAGATCTCGACGGACTTCTGCTTATCATTCTTCATCCACCTCCATGGTCAAGGGTTAGCAGCAAACACAATATCAACGTGTAAATCTGCTTTGACAAGACCCATTTCATATGCCTTCCAGGTCGACCTCTCTAACGATATTTTTAATAAAATTCCGGAAGCCTGTGCTAGGCTCAGACCATCAGCACCTCCAAAGCCCATTTCATGGTCTTTAGATAAAGTTCTTCATTTCGCTTCGCTGTTGAACAATGAGGAGTGTGCTTTAAAGGATTTGACCCAAAAAGTTATTTTCCTATTTGCACTTGCGTCGGGGGCCAGGGTTAGTGAAATTGTAGCCCTCTCGAGAGAGGAGGGTCGTGTTCAGTTCTTGGATGGGGGAGAACTGAACCTGTTTCCGGATCCTACGTTTCTCGGCAAGAACGAGTTACCCACCAACAGGTGGGGTCCCTGGAGACTCTGCCCTCTGAAAGAAGATGCATCTCTATGTCCAGTGGAATGCCTAAAGGTCTATCTTCGTAGAACTTCAGACTTCAGGGGTGGTCAACTATTCAGGGGAGAAACATCAGGCTCAATTTTATCACTGAAACAACTTAGGGCGAAAATCACCTATTTTATTCGCAGAGCGGATCCAGACAGTACACCCACAGGTCACGATCCGAGGAAAGTTGCCTCATCCTTAAATTTCTTTAATTGTATGGATTTCGAACATCTTCGTTCATACACTGGCTGGAAGACTTCCAGAGTGTTCTTTCGTCACTATGCGAAGCAAGTGGAGAAACTAAAGAGGTCTGTGGTAGCAGTGGGTAGTGTCGTTAACCCTGCTGTTTAACTCTGTGAGGAACAGTGGATTTAATTGGGACGATTAATTCCGGGGTGAGTGTGTAGTTACGAACTGTTCTACAAACTAAGTGTTAGGGCACTGGGTTGCCCACATTGACTGTTCCACTTTCAAAGGTGAACCTAGCATAAGTGTAGACATGTGTGCCGAGCGTTTTCAACGCTAATGTAACTGATTAGTAATACAGACTTTTATGATTTTGATACCTCGGTATGTTAAAAGTGGCGCTAATGTTTTTCTTTCAGATAAACAAGTTTTCTGTTTACTATCATGCTTATGCTTATTTATTGGTTCTCCTCCTCTTATATATATAATGGTTGTTTAACCTGTTTTATTTATTGTTTGTCAATAAACTAGTTCTTGTGAACCTTGCGTCTCCTTCACCTGTGTCAATTTATTTGAAATAATTTTGCATTACGTTTCTATGTATATTTATCTGGGATAATTCTAATAGATTGTTCCTTTATGCAAGCATTCTTTGCATTGGTTTATGCTTTCCCTTAGCGGGAGGACTCCATGCCCTTAGGGGACAGTGGCGGATATGCAAGTTTTCCTCCTACTCGGATATAAACCTTTGTCCAATCCAGTATTGAACAGGGAACTGGTCGATATTTCATATTGACTCAGTGGTTCTTTACAAACTATGCTTTACATGATATAGGGTGAGACCACTATATTGGCTTGTCTGTTATTCATACATAGGTATATGTACTCTTTGAGACTTTTCCAGAGTCTAGTAGGACTCTTCCCTGTAGGGGGCAGGAAGCACTAACATGGTCTATGGTTAGTTGAAAAGATGTATGATGGTAACATCTTAGGTCTCTAGGTCTAGTTGGCCGGGAAATACCTTCGGGGAGTAAGGCACGTTTTGAGAATCCACAGATACAGTAATGCTCTGGTATACTTCCATCAGGACGACATGGCTTGAGCCCAAAAAACGGATTTTGAGCGAAGCGAAAAATCTATTTTTGGGTGAGATGGCCATGTCGTCCTGATGGACCCACCCTTCCCTTTCTTCTAAAGGGCTGTAGGTCCCCTCCCTACATACAGTATCTGTAGCACCTCGTGTATCGCTACGAGGAATACAGATGGCGCCGTGAGCGGCGCAATGCACACTTACGAAACGGGAGAGGAGATACCTTGCGAGCGGCTCTCCTTTCTTTCTCGTTTTCGTTTTCTTGCCAATTGACCCCTTCGAAGTGTTAACCCTGTTCGGGGTGCAGATTGCTATGTGGCGATATCCCTGGTTCTTTTATTAGGGATATTCGCTCCTGGAGTTAGAATTCTGGGTACCTTAAGGTAAATTCTCTGGGAATATCGCCGTAGTTATATATACCCAAGGAAGCTACCCTTTAGGAACTTCCATCAGGACGACATGGCCATCTCACCCAAAAATAGATATTTCGCTTCGCTCAAAATCCGTTGTTTGTGCTTTGAGTGATAGCGCTCCTTTTCCTCCCATGCTGATCTTTGCGTAAATGACGTAAGGAGACTTTCCAGGAACAATAAATTCCCAATCAACAGTTAAATAACAAAAACATATTTTTCCACACGAGTGGTCCATCCAACCGGATATTTTACCTTCGACCTATGAAGCATTAACGTAATTAATCAGTTTGAGTAAGCATACAGTACAGTGAACCCTCGTTTATCACGGTAGATAGGTTCCAGTCGGAGCCGCGATAGGTGAAAATCCGCGAAGTAGTGACACCATATTTACCTATTTATTCAACATGTATATTCAGACTTTTAAAACCTTCCCTTGTACGTAGCACTGTTAACAAACTACCCTTTAATGTACAGACACTTCATGCATGTACTACCGTACCCTAAACTAAAACAGGCACAAATATTGAAGGTGATTTTATATCATGCATTTCCTAAACATGCTAAAAAGCACGATAAAAAATGGCAACCAATGTTTTGTTTACATTTATCTCTGATCATAATGTAGAAACAAACTGGAGGTAGAGCTTTGCTTATTACCCAGACATATTTCCCATACTTTTCCCTTAGAACTACATCACATCTTCCTACTTTAGATATATAGATATATATATATATATATATATATATATATATATATATATATATATATATATATATATATATATATATGTATATATATATATATATATATATATATATATATATATATATATATATATATATATATATATATATATATATATATATATATATATATATATATATATATATATATATATTTATATGTATACACATATACATACCTACATATATACATAAATACATGCATACATATATGTATATATATTACTGTATATATATGGGTTATGGAAAAAATCCGCGAAGTGGTGAATCCGCGATGGTCGAACCGCGAAGTAGCGAGGGTTCACTGTACCTCGCTATATCACTTAAATTCACATGCACAAGCCAGTTTGTCGAATATGTAAAGCCCAGTCTTTAATTGGGAAGAGAGATTTGTAGTCATTATGATCTTTTTGTCACGACCAAGAGTTTAAGGAAAGAATTACGCAACCAAGTTAATTTGTTGCTGGAATGTTCTCTACTAATTTGTCGTAAGAACTTCGTTTTTGTCTCGAATTCGTTCACCCATGTGTTGTGACGGGTTCCGTTCATATCCAGAAAGTTTTAAGCTGCTTGGACCAAGGTTTTTGTCTTATTCTGACATCCGTGTTTACTGCTCATTGAGAGCACCGGTGTACTCGTCCTGTCAACTAATTTTGCTATTTTAACATTTTGTACCTTGGTCTACCTTCCTTTGTGTCATTTACCTTCCCTAACTTTTCTAACTAACGTTCCCCGTATGCCTAGCACATGTCTTTGTCCAACAGAGCTAATTGGCGCACTGTAATTTTATGTTTTCTTACAAGTAACGTAGAAACTTAATTTCACCAACTCCATTTCATTCCACGTGTTTGTTCCGAGATGGTGGATCTTGTTTACAACCCAAACTAGGGGGTTCTTATTTTTTGTTTACTGTATGTAACTTACTATGTGTTGTTTCATTAATTAACAACGTAGTTTTATTTGTAAATTCCTCGTTTAGCACTTACAAGCGGGACATTGATTTGATCTTCATCCCTTACATGGGGAAAGTTTGTGTTGTCCTTTTCGTAAGGAGATTTGTATTTATCGTCAGTGTGAGGAGATTTTGTGTTTGTCCTATGTGCGAGGAGATTTACCTTCGTCCCCGGCAGGGGGAAAATTAGTGTGTCCTTTGCGTAAGGAAATTTTGTTTAGCCTCAAGGAGAGGCAACGTTTGTCCTCTGTGAGAGGAGATTTTTGTGTTACCTCCGCGTGAGAGAATATATAGATCTTTGTCCATTTGTAAGTGTAGACTCATTTGTTCTTTTCATAAGATTTTTTTGTTTTGTTTTGTCCTTTTAGCAAGGAGATTTTGTTTTACTTCCGCATGAGGGAAATTTTATATTTTTTAGCCTCTACGAGAGTGCACTTTTCCATTTAAGTTGTTGCCTCATGCGTCCATTTATTTTTTGAACCGTTCGGCGGTCGCCTCAGGACGCCCGCAGCAGTGAATCCGTCACAACAACAGTGACAGCCTCGACATGTAATTTTAACATTTAACTTGAATTTTTTGTCTCATAAGCCTATGTGCTTCCGACAATGTTCTATGCTCTTCGATAGTAGTTTTGTCCCTAGTTTATTGCCCTGTGTGTAAATAATTCATTTTTGTAAAGTTTTTGTCACGTGACCGAGTATCGTCTGCTTTGCTGGACTTGGTCCATTTGAATTTTAAGGTAATTTTGTTGTTTACATTTTGTTTTGTCATCTAACTATTTTTCTCTCCTCACGAGTAACTTTAAATATTCAATTATCTCGCTTGCAAATTTGTAAAGTTTTATATTCATGTTCCTCGATTTTGCCATGGAACTTAAGCATTCAGATTTACCGTTTGTTTCGTTTTGTCGATTCCGTCCATTGCACACAGTCAATCCAAGATGGCGGACTTCACTCGTACCATAAACAAGCCTCCACCGCCTAAGGCCGAAACGCTCAGCCCAGAAGAGATTAAGGAACAGGAGTTAAGATTCACATTTGTTTGTGAGGACGCAGACTTAGCACATCACGCTCTCGCTTCATGGGTCCTGAAGCCATGGGACATTTCAAAAACCCTCATTGGTAACATAAAAGCTGAACTTTGCAATTACAAGCATTTTTGGAGGCGTCATCATGACCATGCCATTGTTAAAGTAAACTTGCTTGCTGCCTATTCAGGGAAAATTTAAATTGTTTTTAATAGTCTAATGGCTCATCATAATTTAATCATTAAACCTAATCAGTTTTGTTCTTCAACGGCGACACTTTTTGTAAACACCATTAATGGTCCTCTAATTGATACCCTTAATGTCTCGGCAGTCAAGCATGGAGTTCATAATATTGCACCTGTTGCCCCACTTGTTCGATCATCACATTTCAATACTATGTTGCCAGCATGGCACAAGAATAGTCATTTTATGCCAGTCCCACTTGCTCTGTCCTCATTTCCAAACCTTAAGTCAGCGTTTGATCGACCTCAAACCCCTTTGGCTGTACCGCCTGTGACAATGCATCCCGGAGGAAATACCATTCGTAGTCTCAATATGGAGCCCACTAGTGGTAGCGCAAATACCACCCAACCTAACCGTGTGTGTGAAGGCCAGCAAAGGCGTGTACCGGTAAATTCATTCATTAAGCCTGTACCATCCCATGGACCAGTGCTCTCTTTGCCTGATTGTCCCATTCTCAAGCCCGTAACTTCCGCTCTAACCCACTTTGACGCTAAATCATCTAAGTCAGAATTTGAAACCCGCTCTCAGAACGAGCCACGTAGTTGTAACATGAAGACTTTAGCAGTCAGAAAGGATGAGCCACGCAAGGTTAACCTTAGGACTTTAGCAGTCAGAAAGGACGAGCCATGCAAGGTTAACCTTAGGACTTTAGCAGTCAGAA